>NC_000070.6:149111695-149456695 GCF_000001635.26 Mus musculus | reverse complement strand
ATATGTGCCACAACAGCCAACCTGAAAAAAAAAAGTTAACAAAGTTGTGAGTTTTTGTCAGTGCTAGCTGTGTCACCATGGGTGTCCATGATGCCTGTTAACTGATGTGGAAGGACCCTGTACCGTTGGCAGAGTTTAGGTCTTGGAGTGTGTGACAGGAGACATGAGTGGGCCCAGCACAGGCAGGCATTTCTGCTTTTGACTGTGGATGTCTGATAGCTTCACGTGCCTGTGACCCTGGCTTCCCTGCAAGGCTGGACCATAACTTGGAATGGTGAGTTAAAACAATCCCTTCCCCGATAAGTGGCTTTTGTATGAGTATTTCATCACAGCAACAGGTAACAAAACTAAGACCCACCCGCTTGCTTTTACGGTGCAGACACAGAGCCCAGGGCCTCAGTGCAAGCTCTCTGTCACTGAGCTGCGTCTCCAGCCTGGTTTCCAGTTTCCTTCTTTTGAATTTTGAAAGGTTTAGGACTCTGGTGGAAGTGATGTCACCTAACTTCTGAGATCGCTTTGTAGGACACAGGGCAGCACCTTTGTGGTTCTCTTGGGACTCTTAGAGAACTCAACCTCCATGCTATCTGGGATCCCTAACAGTCCATAAAGAGCCTATAGCTTACCAGACCCAGCCCTCAGCTCTTTTTTTTTTTTTTTTTTAAGATTTATTTCTTTATTTCATGTGTGTGAGTACACTGTAGCTGTCTTCAGACACACCAGAAGAGGGTGTCAGATCCCATTACAGATGGTTGTGAGCCACCATGTGGTTGCTGGAAATTGAACTCAGGACCTCTGGAAGAGCAGTCAGTACTCTTAACCACTGAGCCATCTCTCCAACCCCTGGCCCTCAATTTTCAAGTGTGGACAGATTTCCAGCTAACACACAGTCAAGTCTGACCAGCTGGTCTAACCTGAGCAGGGTAAAAGAAATGAGTTCCTGGGCTAAAGAGATGGCTCAGCGGTTAAGAGCACTGACTGCTCTTCCAAAGGTCCTGAGTTCAAACCCCAGCAACCACATGGTGGCTCACAACCATCTGAATCAAGACCTGATTCCCTCTTCTGGTGTTTGAAGGCAGCTACAGTGTACTTACATATAATAAATAAAATAAATCTTAAAAAAAAAAAAAAAGAGCTGGGCGTGGTGGCACATGCCTTTAATCCCAGCACTCGGGTGGCAGAGGCAGGTGGATTTCTGAGTTTGAGGCCAGCCTGGTCTACAAAGTGAGCTCCAGGACAGCCAGGGCTATACAGAGAAACCCTGTCTTGAAACCCCCCCCCAAATAAATGAGTTCCTATTTATTAGGATGGCTAGGTGCTGCATATACATTGATGTATGTGTGGGCATGCGTGTGTAAATCAGAGAACAGCTGGTTTTAAACATTTATGTTGACCCAGTCAGTATTTGATGCTGGGAGCTGAAAGCCATTCGTTTAGTTATTAACATCTAAGAATAAGGGATGACCTGGGTCACACCCTGGGCTCAGAGGTGTTTAAAGTTAAACTAAAGGAGGGAGTCACAAGGGAAACAGAGGTTGCCAAGGTAGGGTGGGGCAGGAGAAGGGATGGAGCCAGGAGTACGTGGGAAAGGAAGGAAGGAGGGATAGCCAGGGCTCCACACCCCCAGCTTCCCTGTCCCCTCCTGCAGTCCCCTTGGGCTCCATCCTGGCTCCGCCCTCGCCCCATTGACAATATAGGGCACCACTGCCTGTGACTCTTGGGCTTTGGCTGCGGACAGACACCAAACCATGCCAGCAGACCTCAGCGGTACCTGGAATCTTCTCAGCAGCGACAACTTCGAGGGCTACATGCTGGCCCTGGGTAGGACTTAGGGTTGTGCAGCTAGGGGGAGCTAAGGTTGGGGAGCAAGGCCTCGGGCCTCCGGGATTGAGTGAAGACAGTTTGTCCTGTGTGTTCCAGGTCCTTCTGTCCCCTGTGGGTTATGTTCTCGCTGGTCAGCTCCTGTCCTTGTCCCAGAGTCTCTGCTGCTCTGTCTTTCTTCTGACCCCCTTGTCTCGTCTGTCACTCATCCCATCTGTCGGTACCTCTCTGCGTTCCTCGAATCTCAGGTGCTTATGTACCCCTGCCTATCCAAATCTGCGTGGATATGTGGGATACGGTTGGGAGCGGCTGGGGCTCCTAGGGGCAGGGCGGGTCCTGGCACTGGAAACCAGGCAAACAGCAGCTGCAGTCTGCGTGAGAATTCAATTTCCCCGCCAGAGCTGAGCCCGCTTGGCTAATGGCCAGTGTTCGGAGTTCAAGGCTACTCCTGCAGATGAACCGGCAGAGTCAGCCTGAGCTGCCCATGTGTGTGGCGAGAGAGCAGTGCCCCACACCCTGAACCCTGTGGCCTCCAGTGCATGGGTCCACGAGAGAGGGTCTGATCACTGACCCTGCTTCCTAAAAGACTCTCGGTATGGCGCTGACCGGGCAACTTGCTCTGGCTCTATGGATTTGACAGATTTGGGCAACTATTCCTGCATGCAGAGCATCCTTGCCAGGGCTTGTATTGGGATTTATTTGTTCGGGTTTTTTTGTTTGTCTGTTTTGAGATAAGGTCTCACGTTGTAGGTCAAGCTGGCCTGGACCTCACTTTGTAGACCAGGCTGGTCTCAGACTTCAGGAAATCCTCCTTTCTCAGTTTCCCAAGTATAGAGATTAGAGACCTAAGCTACCATATCTTGCTGTACTGGGTACTTGAAAAACTTCCTTCAAGTACATAGAACAGACTTCAAAACCCCAGTAAGTAAAAGCAATTAAAAAAAAAATCATCCTTCTTTAGCGGCTAGAGAGGTGGCTTAGTCATGCACATGGCAGCGCACAACCATCTGAATGCCCTGTTTACAGGGAATGCGATGCCCTCTTCTGGCCTCTCTGGGCACTGCATACATGTGGTGCACAGATATGCCTGCAGGTAAAATTTATACAAGTTCTCGTGAGTCAAGTATGGTGGTGCACACCTATGATCCAATATTTGGAAGTGGAGGGAAGAAGATCAGAAGTGTAATGTCACCTTTGCCTGTATAAGTTCAAAGACAGCATGTGTTATGTAAAATCCTGCTTTAAAACCAGCTGCTCTCTGAGTTACACACGCATGCCCACGCATACATCAATGTAAATGATTAAAATAAAAAATATATATAATAAGAACAATAACTTTGCAGGTATTGACTTTGCAACTCGTAAGATTGCCAAGTTGCTGAAGCCACAGAAAGTGATTGAGCAAAATGGGGACTCCTTCACCATCCAGACGTGCAGCAGCCTCAGGAACTACCTTGTAAAATTCAAAGTTGGAGAAGAGTTTGAGGAGGATAACAAAGGCCTGGATAACAGAAAATGCACGGTAAGGGCTTAGGCAGCAGCTAAGGGCTAGGGCTCTCACTTAGCCAGCATGAGGCCCAGGGAAGATTACTAGCACCTTAGAAAAAGAAAAACGAAAGAACATAGGCTTGGGGCTGGAGAAACAGCTCATCAGCTAAGAGCATTTGGGCTCTTGTAGAGAATGGAGAGTTTAATTCCCAGCACCCACATGGTGGCTCACAACCACCTGTAACTGCAATTCCAAGGACCTCTGTGGGCACCAGCCATGCACATAGTACACATACATGCATGGAGGCAACACATAAAATTTTAAAAGATCAAAATGTAACCTAGGCTGCAGATCTCAGTTAGCGCTTCACTCAGTCCACCCGGTAATGTTTAAGGATCCTGCCATAGTGAAACACTGTTTCTCTCTCCCTCCTTGCAGAGCCTGGTTACCTGGGAGAATGACAAACTCACTTGCGTACAGAGAGGAGAGAAGAAAAACAGAGGCTGGAGCCACTGGATCGAAGGGGACCAGCTCCACCTGGTACTGATCTGTCCTGATCTTTTGAAAACATTTTGGGGGAGGGGTGGGAGGAGAGATTTAAATCACTATTTCTTTACTTGTATTCATGTGTATGTATGTGTGCCTATGTGCCTCTCTCTCTCTCTCTCTCTCTCTCTCTCTCTCTCTCTGTGTGTGTGTGTGTGTGTGTGTGTGTGTGTGTGTCACATGTATGCAGTGCCTTCAGAGACCAAAAGAGGGCACTAGATCCCCTTGGAACTAGAGTTGCAGGTGGTTGTGAGTGTGGGGAACTGCACCCTGGTCCTTTGCAAGAGCTATCTCTCTATCCCCTTGTTTTTTACTATTTAAAAAAGTTGTCAGCCGGGCAGTGGTGGCGCACACCTTTAATCCCAGCACTTGGAAAGCAGAGGCAGGCAGATTTCTGAGTTCGAGGCCAGCCTGGTCTACAGAGTGAGTTCCAGGAGAGCCAGGGCTATACAGAGAAACCCTGTCTCGAAAAAAAACAAAAACCAAAAACCAAAAAAAAAAAAGTTGTCATAACAGTATGTTTTGATCATATTCTATCCCCTCCCTAAGTCCTTTCAGACTTTTATCTCTCTATCTAGTACCTAACTTCATATTCCTTCTTTGAAACCAAAATAAATAAATTTAAAAACAACAACAAAAACAACCCCCAGACAACAATAGGCGCATGGAGTCCATTTTGCAGTGGTCACTTCTCCTGCACATGAGATATGCCTTGGAGAGCAGCTGATATACTGTGCGCCATAGGAGAAAACTGATTTCTCCTCTCCCAGAAGATATCAATTGGCTGGGCACTTCCTGTCATTTTCTTCTCAATTCTGGGATTTGTCTGGCTTGACTTTCTGCAGGTCTCGTGCATGCTGTCACAGGCTCTGTGAGTGTGTCCATACACCAGCCCCGCTGTGTCTGGCAGAGGCTGTTCCCTGGGAGTCGCCCACCACCTCTGGCTCTTAGAGTTTTTCTGCCTCTTCTTCTAAATAGATCCTAGAGCCTCGACGGCTATCTTAAGGCATCAGGTACAGGGCTGAGTGCTCCAAGGTCTCTCGCTGTCTGCCCACTGTCCAACTGTGGGTCTCTGATAATTACCATCTACTGCATGAGGAAGCTCCTTTTTTGAGGGCTGAACAATGCACTGGGATGAGCCCCACATGAGTGTCCTTTGTTCTTATTTGAAAAGAGATAATAGCAATTTTAAAAAGGTGGACAATTCCCCTACTCCTTCCCCCCCCCCCTCTCTCTCTCTGACATGCAGAAAGATCTTGAGGCAATTTTTGTTTTGATTTGTTTTTTTTTGTTTTTGTTTTTGTTTTTTTTTTTTTTGGTTTTTCGAGACAGGGTTTCTCTGTACAGCCCTGGCTGTCCTGGAACTCACTCTGCAGAGCAGGCTGGCCTTGAACTCACAGAGATCTGTCTGCCTCTGCCTCCTGAGTGCTGGAGTTAAAGGTGTGTGCTACCACTCTAGGCTGGATTCGATCACCTTTTTTTTTTTTTTAAGATTTATTTGGCCGGTCGTGGTAGCACACGCCTTTAATCCCAGCACTCGGGAGGCAGAGGCAGGAAGATTCCTGAGTTCGAGGCCAGCCTGGTCTACAAAGTGAGTTCCAAGACAGCCAGGGCTATTCAGAGAAACCCTGTCTCAAAAAAAAAAAAAAAAAAAAGAGAGAGAGAAAAGATTTATTTGTTTTATTTATATGAGTATACTGTCACCATCTTCAGGCATACCAGAAGAAGGCACCAGACCTCATTATAGATGGTTGTGATGGAAATTGAACTCAGGACCTCCAAGAGACCAGTCTGTCAGTGCTCCTAACCACTGAGCCATCTCTCCAGTCCCGATTTTATATATATATATATATATATATATATATATATATATATATATGAATGACATGTTTTATGTATACATGAGCTCTGTTGGTAGAGTATTTGCTCAGTGTGTGTGTAACTCTCCCTTTGAGCCCACATCTGTGAGTTCAGCACTTGAGAAGTGGAAAGCAGGAAGGTCAAAAGCTCAAGGTCATCTGCAGCGATACAGCAAACCAGAGATCAGCTTTGACTCTAGGAGAGCTGGAAAATAATAGTGTTTCAGGGTGGTCTCTATGATCAATGAAAGTCAGTCTACGGTGCCTCTTGTTACCTTGAGAAGCCAGAGGCACAGCCCACTGTGTCTTGCTGCTTTGGGGCCTTATTTCTTCCCAGAGGGGCACTGGTTTGTTTCACAACCAGGACTGCATGACCACAGGTCACAGCTCAAAACAGTCAATACTTCTTTTTTTTTTTTTTTTTTTTTTAGTAATAATAGTGTCTCTTTTTTAAAGGATTTATTTATTTATTTATTTATTTATTTATTATAAGTACACTGTGGCTGTCTTCAGACACACCAGAAGAGGGCATCAGATCTCATTACAGATGGTTGTGAGCCACCATGTGGTTGCTGGGATATGAACTCAGGACCTCTGGAAGAGCAGTCAGTGTTCTTAACGGCTGAGCCATCCCTCCAGCCCCAGTCAATACTTCTAAAGTGCAATCTAGAAGGTATAAAATCTGCAAAGTATAAAACCAGGGCTGGGTAAGGCGGGACACACCTTCAATCCTAGCACTTGGGAGGGAGAGGCAGGTGGATCTTTGTGAATTTGAGAGCAGCCTGATTTTCATAGTGAGTTCCAGGACAGCCAGGGTTATGTAGAGAGACCCTATCTATATTCATGTGTGGTTATGCATACAAATGCGCATACATATGTATAACCATACCTGTGTTTGTGAGTCTACACTAACTCCAGTAGAGGCAGTCAGGATCACGTTGTCGGACACCCATTTCCTGTCAGCGTGAGGATGGAGAAGACTGTACATTCGGTATCAGGACTGTTGAAAACATACGTCAACTTTTTCTTTTCTTTCTTCTTCCCTCCCTTCCTGTCCCAGGAAATGTTCTGCGAAGGCCAGGTGTGCAAGCAAACCTTCCAGAGAGCCTGATACATCTCCAGCAACAGAGCCCGCTTGAGGCAACTACTCAATGCCAAGTTATCTCGTAGAAGGAACGGGTGTTTGTCTGTTTTGGGTTGATGAAGGGTCTTGTCATTGGAAAGATGTCACACAGCCTGTATGAGAAACTGTTTGATTTCAGGACAGTTTCAGCTCCAATAAACCTGCTCAAGTGGTGCTGATTGGTTTTTTCTTTCTACACCTAACATGACTTGCTTGTTGGTTTGTTTATTAATTTATTTGGTCCAGGGACTGGAGAGATTTATTTGTTTGCTTGCTTGTTATCTGAGGGGCTGGAGAGATGGCTCAGAGGTTAACAGCACTGGCTGCTTTCCCAGAGGTCCTGAGTTCAATTCCCAGCAACCATGTGGTGGCTCACAAGGATCTATAATAGGATCTATAATAGGATCTATAAGAGGTCCCCTCTTCTGAACTACAGACATACATGCAGGCAGAACGCTGTATACATTATAGATAGATAGATAGATAGATAGATAGATAGATAGATAGATAGATACCTATATCTCTATATCTATCTATCTATCTATCTATCTATCTATCTATCTATCTATCTATCTATCTATCTATCTATAGTATTTGAGACAGGTTCTTACTGTGTAACCCTGGCTCACCTGGAACTCATTATGTAGACCAGGTTAACTTTGAACCCACAGACATTGCCCTGTCTCTGCCTCCTGAATGCAGGGATTAAAGGCCTGGGGCACAACCAATTATTTTAAGGAGTGTTCAAGAGCCGGTTCCGTGTGCAGAGTACACACTGGGAAACAGGATGTAATTCCTGCCTCCAAGGCTAGTGAGAAGGGTTTCAAAAATAGCTTCTGAAGGTGGACAGGTGGTGGCACTGGCCAGGTGTGAGGCTGTAGAGGTGGCCTTGATACCCATGCCAACAGGAAGCACTTTAGCTGGAAGGCCAGGAGGTCTTGTTGTTGTTGTTGTTGTTGTTTTGTTTTGTTTTGTTTTGTTTGAGACAGGGTTTCTCTGTGTAACCTGGCTGTCCTGGAACTCTGTAGACCAGGCTGGCCTCGAACTCAGAAATCCGCCTGCCTCTGCCTCCCGAGTGCTGGGATTAAAGGCGTGTGCCACCACGCCTGGCTGAAAAGGCAAATTTTAAGGGATAAAAGAAGAGGCTTTTCATATGCCGCTTACATACATAGACATACGGGCAGGCAAAATTTCCAAACACATAGATAAAAATCCGGGGGGCTGGTGAGATGGCTCAGTGCACCCGACTGCTCTTCCGAAGGTCCGGAGTTCAAATACCAGCAACCACATGGTGGCTCACAACCATCCCTAATGTGATCTGACTCCCTCTTCTGGAGAGTCTGAAGACAGCTACAGTGTACTTACATATAATAAATAAATATTAAAAAAAAAATCCGGGGCCAGCAAGATTGCAGTGGGTAAAAGCCCCTGCCCTCCTCTGACAGTATGAATTCAGTCCTTATTTGGTGAAGGAGAGAACTGATTCCTCACAAGCTGTTCTCTAATGTCCACATGAGCATTATGGCATGCATATGTGCACGCATGCACGCACGCACACACTGGTCAGACCTGTCCCCAGTGCTTCTTTAAGAGGAAGGTCAGTGGGGGGGGTGGGTATGGGGGACCTTTGGGATAGCATTGAAAATGTAAACGAGGAAAATACCTAATTAAAAAAAAAAGAGGAAGGTCAGACCTTCCTCATTTTTTTCTTTTTAAATATGTATTTTTATTATTAACATTCTTAAGCATTGCCGCTGTTTTGTTTGTTTGTTTGGTTGGTTTTTTTTTTTTTTTTTTTTTTTGGTTTTCAGAGACAGGGTTTCTCTGTCTAGCCCTGGCTGTCCTGGAACTCACTCTGTAGACCAGGCTGGCCTTGAACTCAGAAATCTGCCTGCCTCTGCCTCCCAAGTGCTGGGATCAAAGGCGTGCGCCACCACTGCCCGGCTCTGCTGTTTTAATTAGAACTTTACAACCTTTGTATTCAGACCAACACATACACTGTTGTTGTACCTATGTGCTAATAGATGAACATCAACACTTGAGAACTTCACATGGATCTTTTTTCTCTATAATTTATTTGCTCAATTTATAAAATGCTTTACTATACATTCAACGTATAAAATGATTGGTTACATAATGTCTTTTCTTTTTTTTTTTTTTTTTTTCCATTTTTTATTAGGTATTTAACTCATTTACATTTCCCATAATGTCTTTTCTAAAACATGTCACCACTTGCCTATCTTTCTTCTTTACAACTCTCGCCTTCCCATTCAGATACTGGGATCCTTTTTCTCTTCTCAAATTATTTTTCTTCTGCTTGATTTTATTTGTTTTATTTAGTTTTAAACCATGTAGATTAGTTGTTGCTTTTTAATTAGCACACAGACTAAAGAAATTCAGTATCCCCTTTTCTTTTGTTTTACTTTATTTTTTTATTAGATATTTTCTTTATTTACATTTCAAATGCTATCCCGAAAGTTACCTATACCCTGCCCCTGCCCTGCTCCCCTACCCATTCACTCCTACTTCTTGGCCCTGGTATTCCCCTGTACTGGGGCATATAAAGTTTGCAATACCAAGGGGCCTCTCTTCCCAATGATGGCCAACTAGGCCATCTTCTGCTACATATGCAGCTAGAGACACGAGCTCTGGGGGTACTGGTTAGTTCATATTGTTGTTCCACCTATAGGGTTGCAGACCCCTTCAGCTCCTTGGGTACTTTCTCTAGCTTCTCCTTTCTCTAGCTCCTCCATTGAGGGCCCTGTTGTTCCTTCCTATAGATGACTGTGAGTATCCATTTCTGTATTTGCCAGGCACTGGCATAGCCTCACAAGAGACAGCTATATCAGGTTCCTTTCAACAAAATCTTGCTGGCATATGCAATAGTGTCTGGGTTTGGTGACTGATTATGGAATGGACTCCCGGGGTGGGGTAGTCTCTGGATGGTCTATCCTTTCGTCTTAGCTCCAAACTTTGTCTCTGTAACTCCTTCCATAGGTGTTTTGTTCCCTATTCTAAGGAGGAATGAAGTATCCACACTTTGGTCTTCATTCTTCTTGATTTTCTTGTGTTTTGCAAATTGTATCTGGGGTATTCTAAGTTTCTGGGGTAATATCCACTTATCAGTGAGTGCACAGTAAGGAAGGTCACACTAAGAATGTATGTAGGTTGGGTATCAATTTAACAGGAGCTAGACTAGCCCAAGACAAGCTCTGGGCATGCCTCTGAGGGATTATCTAGATTTAGTTAATTGAGGAGAGGAGACCAGAGGGCCCTTAACTGGGAGACACCATTGCCTGGACTGAACAAAAGGTCCTTAAGTCCCTGCTGGGAGACTCCAGGCTTTGAAGGGCTGTAACCTGGGACTGTGAGTCAGCATGAAGCCTTCCTCCTTTACCTTGCTATCCTCAGGGTATTTTTCCACAACAGTAAAAGGAATCTAGGCCTTAGGGAATCTGCGTGATCAGAGAGGAGGTAGAACTGTTGGTGGGGGAGACTCTTGGAGATGCAGATAAGAAGGTCCAGGTAGAAAGCCCTAGGGCAAGTCCCCTTAACACTTAAGAACTCCGTCTGGAGCAGAAACAACCATTTTAGATGAAGAATCCGCAGTTCAAGATAACTAGAGAGAAAGGCAAGCAGGATGCAAGGTGAGGACTGTGGTAAGATGACCTATTCGGCCTCCAGCAGCTGAAGGAGGAGGAAGCCCACTGGGAGAGAGCAATGTGTTGGAAGCCGGAAGTGAGGCTGCAGCTCCGCGAAGGGGCGGGGCTGCTCAGCCATGGAATAAATAGATCGAGGGATGGCGGGGAGCCAAGCGTGGTTTTCAAGCGTGGGACCACCCAGATGTGGGGACAGCATTCTGAATCCCGGTTGAAATCACAGCATCAGGAGTCTAAACACAATTAACATTCCTTGCCAGGTGGCCAACATAGAAACAGTGTAACCCTTAGGCTTTAAGCCCAATTCATTGATATTTTAACATTTTTTTGTGGAAAAAAAATATATATAACCTTATGTTGGCCACCTTCACAGCAAATGCTAATTGTGCTGCGGCTCTAGAAGATGAGGTTTCAACTAGGGACTCCTTTTATCTCCCACATCAGGATGGTTTTTCTTTCTATCCTGCCTCAGTGGACTCAGTAAAGATTTAGGGGAACATCAGACAAACTAGGATTCAAGAGTCTGAGGCCTAAGCCCCACAGTTTATGCCGGAAATAACCGAACACTTTGAGGAGCCAAAGGAAGGACTTCCGTGGAGGCAATGACGTGACAGCTGCACCAGGCGCGCTGGATGCAACTTCCCTCCCATGGCTCCCGCTGCTTCTCTGCAGGCTGGCGCCAGCTGGCGGGCCTGACGGGGCGCAGACTGGAACGAATGGCCACTTTGAGTTTCAACTCGAAGCGTCCACCAGGGGGAGGCTGCAGGACCTCGCTGTGCAGAGCTGAGAAGGGCTGCCACGTGTCGGATGAGGACTGCGGAGAGCCGCGGGGCGCGGAGGAGGCTCGGTCCTTCCCCAAAGCACAGGCTGAGCTGTCTGTGCAAAGGTGTAATGACACGGAGAAAGGGCGGATTTTAAGGGATAAAAGAAGAGGCTTTTCGCGACGCCGCTTCAGCAAGTTATCTGAACCGAGCCAGCTTTCCTGGGAGGATCAAGAATTCCAGCTCCTCAGCCTGGACTCGAGGGGAGCAGGAGAGCTGTGGAGCCGGAGAACAATGGGAAGTCTGTGGTTAGGGAGGTGACCTGCAGTTCTACACGGGGACACCCGAGAGGAAGCCGAGAAGACGCTTGGTCCTTGGTTTTAATTAATTTTTACTTATTCCTACCCAGTAGGAATAGAGAAAATCTTGCCTTAAAAAAAAAAAACTAAATAAAAGCAAGCAAACAAAAACAATGTTTAAAAATTAGCCTTAGTACACACACACACACATATATATACACACACATACACAAATCCTTTCTGGGATTAAGGGGGGTTGGAGACAAGGTCTCACTTTGTGGCTGTGGCCTGGAACTCAATATGTAGACCAGGCTGACCTCTCCTGTAACTCATAGAGATCCACTGGCCTCTGCCTCCCTACTGCTGGTATTAAATATATGGGCCACCACACCCAGCTTTTTTTTTTTCTCTTTTAGTTGTGGTAAAAATACATATATCAGGGTCAGGGAGATGACACAGCACACAAAGGCACCTGTCACTAAGCCTTGTGTTTGTGATATCTGGAATCCATGTGATAGGAGGAGAGAACAGAGTCCTGTAAAGAGGACCCAAAGGTCATCTCTGATCTCCACACCTGTGTTAACACGTGCACACAAATAATAAATAAATAAGTGCAAATGAAATACACATAGGGTGGCATAAAGCCTTAGAGATGTATTGCCAAAGTGGAAATGTGCTGTCTCCATGGGAGCACACTTGGCTAGCATGCAGAGACCCTGGGTTCAGGTGAGCAGTGAAGACAGCAAAAAAAAAAAAAAAAAAAAAAAACCCACATAAAATCGACCATGTTGGACACTTTGAACAATCCAAATGGGGAACATTAAGAAAATTCATAATGTTGGGTGTAGTGGCGCATGCCTTTAGTCCCAGCACTCGGGAGGCAGAGATAGGTGGATTTCTGTGAGTTTGAGGCCAACCTGGTCTATAGAGAGAGTTCCAGGACAGCCAGGACTACACAGAGAGACACTGTCCCCAAATAAGGAAATAAATAAATAAGAACATTTATACTGCCAGGTATGGAGAGACTTATGTAAAACCCAACATAGTGAGCCAGGAAGTACAGGACTCAAGGTCTATGCAAGGAACTCAAGGTCAGTCTAGGTTACACAAGACCTGTCTCAAGAGTGCACCAAACCAGGGCTGGTGAGATGGCTCAGTGGGTAAGAGCACCAGACTGCTCTTCTGAAGGTCCGGAGTTCAAATCCCAGCAACCACATGGTGGCTCACAATGAGATCTTCTGGAGTGTCTGAAGACAGCTACAGTGTACTTACATATAATAAATAAATCTTTAAGAAAGAGTGCACCAAACCAAAACAAAGGATCTTGTTCCCACTGCTATGCCACCACTACTACCTGAAGAGTGCTCTCTCCCTGGGATTACAGGCATGCACCACCACTACCTGGCCACACCCAGCTTTTATGTGAGTGCTTGGGATTTGAACTCTGGTCCTCATGCTTTCACTGAGGCCTCTCTCTCCAGTCCCAGTATCTGGCTTATTTCGCATACTATTAATATAATATTCTGACAAGTAAGTCAGAATTCCCTCTCTTTTTAAGACTGAATTACATAAAGATTTTGTTTTTATTAATGAGTATATGAATATGTCAGTGTATGCCACATGTATATGCCACATGTGTGCAGGTGTTCAAGAAGACCTCCTGGAGCTGGAGTTACAGGTGGTTGTGGACTGCCTAGCCTAGTGTGAGTGCTTGAAACTGAACCCTGGTCCTCTTGCAAAAGCAGTGCATGCTGTTATTATTGTTGTTGTTGATGCTATTAAGATTTATTTATTTATTTATTTATTTATTTATTTAATGTATGTGACTACATTATTGCTGTCCTCAGACACACCAGAAGAGAGCATTGGATCCCATTACAGATGGTTGTGAGCCATCATGTGATTCCTGGGAATTGAACCCAGGACCTTTGGAAGAGCAGTCAGTGCTTGTAACCACTGAGACATCTCTCTAGCCTTCTTTTATTGTTTTTTAAAGATTTATTATTTTAAATTCTGTGTACTTGGGGATGGTATTTGCATCAGGTACAGTGGCTGGCAGAGGCTGGAGGCACAAGATCCCTCTGGAGTTACAGGCTGTTGTAAGCTGCTGGCCATGTCCTATGGATGAACTAGTGTGTGCTCCTAACTGCAACGCCATCTCTCCTCCAGCTCCTAAGGCTGAATTACTAGTCCTTGTGTTGCTAGACCACATTCAGTCTGTCCTTTCTTCCATTGCTTTCTGGTTCATTGTGTAAATAATGTTGCTATGAGCGAAAGTGTTAGAATGTAGCAACTGCAATCTAGCCCTTGGTTGACTGAAGCAGAAGGATGTCACAGTTCAAAACCAGCCTGGGCTATATAAGTGAGTTTCAGGCCAGCCTGAGCTACATATCAAGTTTCAGGCCAGCCTGGTGGAACACTATATGGCTCAAAGCCAAACAAAATAGTGAAGAAAAAAAAAAAAAACCTCACTGGAATTCCTACCTCAATCCCTTTGGCTGGGAAGTGGAATTCCTAGGTCGTGTGGTAATTCTGTGGAAGAACAGCCAAAATGCTCCACGCTGATGTTACCAGTGGACATTCTCACAGGGAGGCTTTCTTCCCGTCTTGACCAACAACTGTCAGTCTCTGGCTTTTGACAGTACCCATCCCTGTGAGTGAACTTAAAAATAAAAAATAAAAAAGAAGGTGGTAAAGTCTACATAGCATCAAATTGGCCATTTAAGGGCCTAGAAGCAGCTTGGTGGTGAGACACTGGTTTAGCATTTGTGAAGCCCTGGGTTTGGTGCCCAGAACTGAAAAAACAAAGTTAGCCTTTCATTTTTTTTATTTTGTAAAGATTAATTTATGTATATGTGTGGACATGGGGTGGTAGATGTGTGTGTGTGCATGTGTCCACAGAGGCCAGAAATGGTGTCAGGCACTCCTGAGGCTGGATATGACAGCAGCCGTGAGTCCCTTGATGTGGCTGTTGAGAACTGTACCTGGGTCTGCTGAAACAGCAGCAAGCACTCTTAAGTGCTAGGCTATCTCTACAGCCCCCAAAGTGACCTTTTCAACCAAAGAACACAGTTCAGCGCACTAAATACACTTGCAACGTTGTCAACCATAACTGCTGTCTAGCTCAATAACTTCTTTCTTGCATTAAAATTATTACTGGGCATAGTAGCTCACACTTTTAATCCCAGCACTTGGGAGGCAGAGGCAGGTGGATCTCTTTGAGTCTGAGAGCAACCTGGTCTAGATAATGAATTCCAGGGCAGCCAGAGCTTGCTTGCTTGCTAGCTTGCTTGCTTGCTTGCTTGCTTGCTTGCTTCCTTCCTTCCTTCCTTCCTTCCTTCCTTCCTCCCTCCTTCCTTCCCTTCTTCCCTCCCTCCCTCCCCTGCCACCTTTCTTTTTTTCTCTGTGTAGCCCTAGCTGTCCTGAAACTCCCTCTCTAGACCAGGCTAGCCTCAATCCTGCCTCTGCCCTCAGAGTGCTGGGATTAAAGCATTAGAGGTATGGGCCACCATGACTGTTTTTGTTTGTTTTGTTTTGTTTTTGAGACAAAGTTTTACTGTGTAGCTCTAGCTGGCCTGGAACTTGTTATGTTGACTAGGCTGTCCTGGAACTCACAGAAGTATCTCTACCTCCCTCATGCTGGTATTACAATCATGCACTACTATGCCTATAACCAAACTCACATCTTTTTTTGTTTGTTTGTTTTTCTGAGACAGGGTTTCTCTGTGTAGCCTTGGCAGTCCTGAAACTCACTCTGTAGACCAGACTGGCTTTGAACTCAGAAATCCACCTGTCTCTGCCTCCCAAGTGCTGGGATTAAAGGTGTGCGCCACCACTGCCCGACTTCCAAACTCACATTCTTAAACTGTACCCCCCCAAACTCAAGATTTTGCAAGCATGCTGGTGCACACCTTTAGTCCCAGTGTTTGGGAGGCAGAGGCAGGTGGATCTCTGAGTTCAAGGCCAGTCTGGTCTACTAGAGTGAGTTCCAGGACAGCCAACAATACACAGAAAAACCCTGTCCAAGAAAAAAAAAGCCAAATAAACAACAACAAAAAAACTTACCCCCCCTCAACAAAACAAAATAAAACAGCAAAATTCCCTCAGGATCTTTCTGAATGTGTCTGGAATACTGACATGGGCTTATAGGCTTCAAGAACTTGTCATTTCCTCAAATGGGAACTTCATACCCAACAGGATTCCGCCTGTTCTGGCTCCTCACATAAATGAGATCATACAAGAAACACGTGCTCTCTTCCACTGAGGATAACATCTTCAAGCTTTGTCTGCACTGTTGCACGCATCGGCTTCCATTCGCCTTTATGTCTGAGCTGTCTCAGTGATACTCCGTTCTACGGCTAGGCAACAAATGGCTGCCCCACCATCTGTTGATGGCCCTTTAATGACTTCCACCTTTCAACCGTTGTGAACTGGGCTGCAAAGAGCATTCATGCATTAAATTCTGCTTGCATATCTGATTTCTGTTATTTGGGATATCTGCCAAGGAGTTAAATCTGGGTAACATAGTAACTCTGTGTCTAACTTGTTAAGGGGTTGAGAGCCTGTTTCCCACAATGCTCACATCATTTACACCCCCAAAAGCAGTTCATGAGTTTTATATGTTTTAAAACTTTCATTTAGCACCATCATCATCATTTGTGTGTATATAAGGTGTGTGTGTGTGTAAGCTGTGTATGTAAGGTGCGTGTATAAGGTATATGTGTGAGGAGTGTGTGAGGTATGTGTAAGGTGCATGTAAGATGTGTGTGTAAGGTGTGTATGTGAGGTGTGCATATGTTAGGTATGTGAGGTGTGTGTATGAGATGTATGTTACACGTGTGTGTATGTGTGAGGCATGTGTAAGGAATATATATATATATATGTATGTGAGGTGTGTATGTAAGGTATGTTAAGAGGTATGGGTAAGGTGTGTGTGTGTGTGTGTGTGTGTGTGTGTGTATAGGTCAGGTCTCTCCTTCTACCTCTATGTGGGTTCTGGGGATTGAGTACAGGTTGCTAAATTCCTAGGGCAAGTGCCTTTACCCACTGAGCCACCTGTGGGCTTCATGGTTCCTATTTTCTACATTAGAGTTATTTCCTCTTGTGTGTGTGTCTGTGTGTGTTTAGACAGTCTGCATGCATTCAAAATCAAACCCAAGCCCTCGTGTAAACTAGACAAATGTCCACCATTCGGCTACACTTCAGTTCACAAGGGGAAAAAGGAAGAGGAAAAGGAAGTCTGCAGATAAAAAGAGAACTGTATAGGTTCAGTTTTTTGTTTGTTTTAAGAGGTTTCCTGGCTGTCCGGGAACTTGCCCTGTGGACCAGGCTAGATTAAAAGTGCACACCACCACACCTGCTTACTTTTTCTTCTTTTAATTCAATATTTTCAGGTACTGGAGAGAGGAATGGCTCAGTGATTAAGAAGATTCTCTGCTCTTCCAGAGGGCTGGTTCAATTTTCAGCACCCAAATGGTGGCTTTCCATCACCCGTGGCTTCAGTTCCAGATCTGATGCATTCTGGCCTCCTTGGGCATCAGGCATGCGCATTGCATACACATATACACACAGGCAAAACACATAATAATAAACATTCACTTCTCTCTGTGTGTGTCTGTGTGTGTGTCTAGATGGACTTGAATGTACATATGTGTAAGTGCATGTGAGAGTCCCATGTGAGTGCCTATGAAGGTCAGAAGAGGGTGTCGGATCCCCTGAAGCTGTAGTTATGGGTGTTGAGAATGGAATTTGGGTTCTCGCATGCTCTTAACTACTGAACCATCTCATCCATCTCTCAATTTTGCTTGTTGGTTTGTTTATTTCTGAGACAAGGTCTCACCTAGCACAAACTGCGGTGGAACGTGCTGAAAATTGAACCATGACCATGAGCTTCTGATTCTCCTGCCTCCACCCTTTGAGTCCTGGGATTACGGACCTGTGCTACTGAAGAATAGAAAATTACTGGCCTCTTGTGAGAACATGAATTTTTTACCTCGGAGCCCACCCCCTCCCATCTAGAGATTGTTCCCAAAACACTCCTAAACTTTTCACCCCAAAACTCCTCACCCTAAAGTTCGAACCCTCCCAACTAAAAACTGTTCCAAGAACATTTTTGAGATAAAGGCCTCCTGGAACAACCTCAAAATGAACCAGGTACTCCTTAGTTACGTAGATTCCTTGATAGGACATGACTCCTTAGTTACGTAGATTCCTTTGGCAGAACTCCCTAGTGATGTAAACTTGTACTTTCCCTGCCCAGTTCTCCCCCTTTGAGTTTTACTATATAAGCCTGTGAAAAATTCTGGCTGACCGTCGAGACTCCTCTACCCTGTGCAAAGGTGTATGAGTTTCGACCCCAGAGCTCTGTGTGCTTTCATGTTGCTGCTTTATTTCGACCCCAGAGCTCTGGTCTGTGTGCTTTCATGTCGCTGCTTTATTAAATCTTGCCTTCTACATTTTATGTATGGTCTCAGTGTCTTCTTGGGTACGCGGCTGTCCCGGGACTTGAGTGTCTGAGTGAGGGTCTTCCCTCGAGAATCTTTCATTTGGTGCATTGGCCGGGAAACAGCGCGACCACCCAGAGGTCCTAGACCCACTTAGAGGTAAGATTCTTTGTTCTGTTTTGGTCTGATGTCTGTGTTCTGATGTCTGTGTTCTGTTTCTAAGTCTGGTGCGATCGCAGTTTCAGTTTTGCGGACGCTCAGTGAGACCGCGCTCCGAGAGGGAGTGCGGGGTGGATAAGGATAGACGTGTCCAGGTGTCCACCGTCCGTTCACCCTGGGAGACGTCCCAGGAGGAACAGGGGAGGATCAGGGACGCCTGGTGGACCCCTTTGAAGGCCAAGAGACCATTTGGGGTTGCGAGATCGTGGGTTAGAGTCCCACCTCGTGCCCAGTTGCGAGATCGTGGGTTCGAGTCCCACCTCGCGTTTTGTTGCGAGATCGTGGGTTCAAGTCCCACCTCGTGCAGAGGGTCTCATTCGGCCGGCCTTAGAGAGGCCATCTGATTCTTCTGGTTTCTTTTTTGTCTTAGTCTCGTGTCCGCTCTTGTTGTGACTACTGTTTTTCTAGAAATGGGACAATCTGTGTCCACTCCCCTTTCTCTGACTCTGGAGCATTGGAAGGAGGTGCGGGTCAGAGCCCACAACCAGTCGGTGGAGGTCAGAAAGGGTCAGTGGCAGACCTTTTGCGCCTCCGAGTGGCCAACATTTGGAGTAGGCTGGCCACCTAAGGGTGCTTTTGACTTGTCACTAATCGCCGCCGTCAGGCAAATTGTTTTTCAGGAGAAAGGGAGTCGATGTGGAATCCGACCCCAGGAAATAGCATTTGGCTTGGCTGGTTGTACAAGTCCAGGCGTGGACGAGTGTGCTTAGAGATACTGGTGTCTTCTTTTTCTCTGTTGCTATCTTGTTTTTGTTTGTGGTTTTTGTCATGAGACACAGACACTGTACGTCAGAGGTAAAGTGGGATCCCTCCCTGTCTGTATGTCTGTGTGTCTGTGTGTCTTGTTCACTTGTGTGTCCTCCATTGGACCACCTTCTGATTCTGTTTTGTTTTTGGTTTGTCTGGTTTCAGGTCTGGTCTTGGTCCCAAGGAGTTGACTGATTATCTTGGTTTGGTTTTAGGCCGGTCTCAGGTTCTGGGGCCTTCCCATGGAGACAGGTCCATTTGGGTTGGTCATAGTGACAGTAAGCTTCTCTGGAAATCGCATGTAAGATGCCCTGTATTGGTCTTGCTTGTGTTTGTCATTTCTGTGGTACTGTGATTCTATAGTGGTTGCCTGAAAAACGGTTTCTGTGTGTGTCTTTTGTGTCTCTTTGTGTTCGGACTTGGACTGATGACTGACGACTGTTTTTAAGTTATGCCTTCTGAAATAAGCCTAAGAATCCTGTCAGATCCCTATGCTGACCACTTCCTTTCAGATCAACAGCTGCCCTGCCTCCCACTCCAACTCCAGAGAGCAGCCAGCGGGTCACAGTGGTCCCGTCCATGGACCTGGAGCCTAGGGAAAAATGAGCTCGGAAATCCGGAGCAAATGAGGAGTGGTCCCTGAGAAGTCAGTGGCCCTGGATGTTGTGGCTGCTGAAAAAAAAAAGAAGAGGAGGCTGTTCGAGTAGCCGGCCAAGAGCGCTGCAGGTTCCCAGGCAGCTTCTCATTCCCCTGTCCCTCCCATCCCGTCTCTTGTTAACAGAAAAACTGCTTTCACTTTAAGATAAGTGCCGGTTGCAGCCAGCTGTGAGAGCTGCACTCCCGTCTCTGCTCTAAAGTTCCCTCTTCTCAGAAGATGGCACCACCCTGAGTTGCTGGCAGTGAGTCTGTTCCAAGCTCCAGTGAGGGAGGCATCCGCCCACTTGGGGCTTCTGTCCAAGGTAAGGAGCACCTGTGAGTCTAACTGCCAGGCTCTGATGGGGGTCTCGTCTCTGTGGGACTAGAAAGTGTCCCAACAATCTGACCAAGGTAACAGGAAGTTAAGACAAAGACAGAGATCAGAGTCAGAATCAGAGCTGTGCTGTGAGACAAAAAGATAAGAAAAATGAAATGCTGGCCACAAAAGTCAGGAAAATTAGAAAACTTAGATAGTACCTGGCAACAAAAGAAAGCTTTTGGCTGAAGATCAATGTGTTTAAGAGATAACAAAAGGGGTGCTAATACAGAAGCTGAGTCCTTAAAAGAGTCCGGTGGCCTACCTGTTGAAGCAGCTAAAAAAGAGACTGTGTTTCATACTCCTCCACCGACCAGTGCAAAACAAGCTAAAAAGTTCCTGGGCACTGCGGGCTTTTGCAGATTGTGGATTCCAGGTTTTGCTGAGTTAAAGAGATAAACAGCCCTTCGTATAGAAAAAAAAAGAGAACAATCTTGGATGGCCTTAGATGCTCTTGAGACTGCCCTAATGTTATCCCCAGCTATGGGACTCCTAGATGTGACTGAGAACAAAGGTATTGCCAAAGAAGTTCTTACTCAGAGATTGGGACCCTGGAAAAGACCTGTGGCATACTTGTAAGAAATTAGACCTGGTGGCTGTAAGATGGCCTGCTTGTCTGCACATAGTGGCTTCTGGTCAAGGACGCAGATAAATTGACTCTGAGACAAAACTTGGCACATGTCCTAGAAAGTGTGGTTCAGCCCCCATGACCGATGGCTGACTAACGCTCTTAAAAGCATTATCCAACTGTTCCCCTGACCGATGGACACATTGTCAGAGCTTTTTGTTGACTGAACGAGTGACTTTCGCTCCCCCTGCTATCCTCAATCTCACTACTGCCTGAGACTTCACCTACTCATCATTGTGCTGACATTCTGGCAGAAGGAACTCATACTCGAAATGATCTGAAGGATCAGATCAGCCTTGGCCTGAGAGTTCGAGCTGGTACACGGATGGCAGTAGCCTCGAGGTTGAGGGTAAGCGGAAGGCGGGGACAGCAGTGCAGTGGTGGACAGAAAGCAAGTGATCTAGGCCAGCAGCCTCCCTAAAGGGACTTCGGCCCAGAAAGCTAAACTTGTGGCTTTAATACAAGCTCTATATATACAGACAAAGAGAGCTGTTGACATCTGCAGAGAAAGACCTAAGATGCTGTGGCTAAAAGAAATCAGATGGCAAATCTAACCGCCCAGGCATCCTAAAGAGCAATGATCCTGACAGTCTGAAGACTATCAAGTTATAGACAAATTAAGACTGGTAAAAGAAACCCTATATAAAATAGTAAAAACTGAAAAAAGAAAACTAGTCCTCTCATGAGAAGACAGACCTGACATCTACTGAAAAATAGACTTTACTGAAAAAAATATGTGTATAAATACCTTCTGGTTTTTGTGAACGTTCTCAAGATGGATAAAAGCTTTTCCTTGTAAAAAAACGAGACTGATCAGATAGTCATCAAGAAGATTGTTAAAGAAAATTTTCCAAGGTTCGGAGTGCCAAAAGCAATAGTGTCAGATAATGGTCCTGCCTTTGTTGCCCAGGTAAGTCAGGGTGTGGCCAAGTATTTAGAGGTCAAATAAAAATTGTATTATGTGTACAGACCTCAGAACTCAGGACAGATAGAAATAATAAATAAAACTCTAAACAGACCTTGACAAAATTAATCCTGGAGACTGGCACAGGCTTACTTGGTGCCCCTTCCCCTTGCCCTATTTAAAACTGAGAATACTCCCTCTTGATTCGGTTTTACTCTTTTTGAGATCCTTTATGGGGCTCCTATGCCCATCACTGTCTTAAATGATGTGTTTAAACCTATGTTGTTATAATAATGATCTGTATACTAAGTTAAAAGGCTTACAGATGGTGCAGAAAGAGGTCTGGTCACAACTGGCTACAGTGAACAAGCTGGGTACCCCAAGAACATCTTACCAGTTCCAGCCAGAGATCTGATCTGCGTACACCTGCGTCATGCTGAGACCCTCAAGCCTCACTAGAAGGGTCCCTGCCTAGTTCTGTTTACTAATCCGCCTTATTCTGTTTTTGTTCCCATGTTAAAGATAGAGTAAATGCAGTATTCTCCACATAAAGATATAGACTTCTGAAATTCTAAGATTAGAATTACTTACAAGAAGAAGTGGGGAATGAAGAATAGAAAATTACTGGCCTCTTGTGAGAACATGAATTTTTTACCTCGGAGCCCACCCCCTCCCATCTAGAGATTGTTCCCAAAACACTCCTAAACTTTTCACCCCAAAACTCCTCACCCTAAAGTTCGAACCCTCCCAACTAAAAACTGTTCCAAGAACATTTTTGAGATAAAGGCCTCCTGGAACAACCTCAAAATGAACCAGGTACTCCTTAGTTACGTAGATTCCTTGATAGGACATGACTCCTTAGTTACGTAGATTCCTTTGGCAGAACTCCCTAGTGATGTAAACTTGTACTTTCCCTGCCCAGTTCTCCCCCTTTGAGTTTTACTATATAAGCCTGTGAAAAATTCTGGCTGACCGTCGAGACTCCTCTACCCTGTGCAAAGGTGTATGAGTTTCGACCCCAGAGCTCTGTGTGCTTTCATGTTGCTGCTTTATTTCGACCCCAGAGCTCTGGTCTGTGTGCTTTCATGTCGCTGCTTTATTAAATCTTGCCTTCTACATTTTATGTATGGTCTCAGTGTCTTCTTGGGTACGCGGCTGTCCCGGGACTTGAGTGTCTGAGTGAGGGTCTTCCCTCGAGAATCTTTCACTACCATGCCTCCTTCGTGTGGCCTGAGGATTGTGTGCACAGCATCGACTCCGCCAACTCCGCTACATTCCTAGCCTATGAAGCTATTTTATCATAGCTGCTTAGGTTGAATTCAATTCTGCACTTATTTGTAGGGATTTGCCACGGATCATTATTAAGTTCCTAGAATATGAGAGAAGGGCCATAAAAAGAATGATGAATTCAATATATATTATTCTGACACTGGGAAGGAAATTTTTTTAGGTCACACCAAAAGCAATAATTTATTATGACTGGGCACAATGAGTAAATTCTTTAACCTTTTTCATAATCTAAGTGATAAGAGGGTGTGAGACAAAAGATTTAAATTTGTGTTTAATTTACATTGTGTTATTGACATTGATGGAACTGATACAATCATAATACATCATGGTGACAGCAAAGGCAAATTGGCTGATGTGCAATTAATTCAGAATATTACCATTAATCAGAGTATGATCCAGCACTGGGAGGAGGGGTGGAAGGACTAGTACTTGGGAAGAGGGGTGGGAGGACCAGCACTTGGGAGGAGGGGTGGGAGGATCAGCACTTGGGAGGAGGAGTGGGAAGACCAGGAATCCAAGGACATCCTCAGCTATGTAATAAGTTCCAGACTGGCCAAGGTTACAAGACTGTGTTAAAAAGTAAAGACACCAGGGCTGGGCGTGGTGGTGCACGCCTTTAAACCCAGCACTCAGGAGGCAGAGGCAGGTGGGTTTCTGAGTTCGAGGCCAGCCTGGTCTACAAAGTGAGTTCCAGGGCAGCCAGAGCTATACAGAGAAACCCTGTCTCAAAAACAACAACAACAACAACAACAACAACAACAACAACAAAAACAAAAACAAACCAAACAACAACAACAACAACAAAGGAAAGACACCTTCACTAATAAACATAGAGGTCCACACCTGTGGCCCCAGAGTTTGTGAGGTGGTGGCAGGAGGATAAGGAGATCAAGTTATAGGACAGGGGCCACGGGGGGCATGGAGATGACTCAGCAGTAAATGTGCTTGCCCTCACTCTCACAACCTGATTTTAATCTTTAGAACCCACAGTTTGGAGGGAGAGCTTCACCCTCAGAAAGAAGTCCTCTGACCTTCAGGTCCATGCTGAGGCCTGCACACGGCCCTACATACACACTCACACACAAACAAATAAATTAAAAAAGAAAAAAAGAAAAAAGTTCCAGGAAATCTTTTCTTTTCTGGAATGAGGTAGAGATTTCTGTCCGCGTGCTTATTTTAGTGTGGGGATGGCAGAGATTGGGCTGTGACCCTGAGGACAAGGGGCACTCCGTATTGTCATGTAGAGCCTTACACTGTTGTGCATGGCAGGGGAGACACTGTGCTGCCCTCCAGCATGTTTTAGCCTCTCCTTATTTGGTTATAGCCACATAACTGAAGTGGGATTAGCTCTATAGGCAGAACGTTTAAATGTTAAATTTTAAATATAATCTGAATGGAAGAATTTTGGAGCAAGAGATAGAATTTGCCCATGTGATGGTTTGTATATGTTTGGTCCAGGGAGTGGCACTATTTGGAGGTGTGGCCTTCTTGGAGTAGTGTGGCCTTGTTGGAGTAGAGTGTCACTGTGGGCATGGGTTTTAATACCCAGTCCTAGCTGCCTGGAAGCCAGTATTCTGCTAGCAGCCTTCAGAGGAAGATGTAGAACTCTCAGCTTCTCCTGCACCATGTCTGCCTGGACCATGCTATTCTCCCACCTTGATAATAGACTAAAACTCTGAACCTGTAAGCCAGCCCCAATTAAATGTTGTCCTTTAAAAGAGTTGCTTTGGACACTGGGCGTGGTGGCACACCCCTTTAATCCCAGCACTTGAGTTCCAGGACAGCCAGGGCTATACAGAGAAACCCTGTCTCAAAAAAAAAAAAAAAAAGAGTTGCTTTGGTCATGGTGTCTGTTCACAGCAGTAAAACCCTAACTAAGACAGAAGTAGGGTTTACTGTGATAGGTCTGAACATGGTTTTGTTTGGAAGAGTATGGATTTTGGGACTTTGGATTTGGAAAGCATTGGAATGCTTTAAGTGGGGCTTAATGGGCTGTCTTAGAAGGAATATGGAATACTTTGTTGCTGTGAGTGATTTGAACTGTGCCAACCTGGCCCAAGTGGAGAAGAATTTCAGTATGTGGCCTAGATACTGTTTTTGTGGTATTTTGGTGAAGAATGTGGCTGCTTTTTGCCATCGTCTGAAAAGTCTACCTGAGAGGCTAAGGTGAAGAGACTTAAACTAATTGCTTTGAAAAGAAGTCTCAAAACAGCCTGGTGTAAATTCTGTTGTGTGGTTGCTAAAGTTCACTCCTATGAAGAACATTTTAATGAACAGGAGCAAGTTGAGAAAGGGAAAATACAAAATATATGGTTCAAGGGTTCAGTTAAAGGGACACCAGGAAGTAGAACAGAGCTGTATCCTCTGCTCTAGAAGATACCAGATTAAGGGAACATGACAGCATCCAGGCAGGCATGGTGCAGGTGGAGCTGAGAGCTCTGCATCTTCATCTGAAGGCTGCTAGCAGAATACTGGCTTCCAGGTAACTAGGACTAGGGTATTAAATCCCACGCCTGCAAGGCCACACCTCCAAATAATGCCACTCCCTGGGCTGAGGAGCAGATACAAACCATCACAGCCCACTTGGCTATAAAAGGAAAGCAGGATCAAAATGTTCCCATCTTTAAGGGACTGTAAAAATTAGTTTCCAGCTGAGCGGTGGTGGTACCCACATTTAATCCCAGCATTCAGGAGGTAGAGGTAGGTGGATCTCTGGTCTGCAGAGGGAATTCCAAGACAGCCAAGGCTACACAGAGAAACCCTGTCTTGAAAAACCAGAAAAACAAACTCCTGTGTTTTGAAATTGGAAAACACGGCTGCAAGGAAAATTGCTGGGTAGATTTCCTTAAGTGTGTTCATCTGTTAGAAGCTATGCCTTCCAAACCAGCAGCCATTGGTTTTCTTTTTCTTTTTACTGTACGTGTTGTATGCACGTGCCTCAGCTTCCTTCATATCTATATATTGACCCTGGAAATTGGAACTGAGAATGCCAGACTAGATACCACCAGTCTTTTCTGACACTGATGCCCCCGGTACTCTGTCTCACAGGCTCAATTCTTAGTATGGAATAGAGGTTCTGGGTGGCCTGTCTATGTATGAATTAGCTGAAAGGCAACCCCTGGTTGAGGTGAAGAGACTCCGGATACAGTGGACTTGGAAGAGAGATAGGGAGCGGAATTGCCAAGTACAGACAGCTC
This sequence comes from Mus musculus, assembly GCF_000001635.26. Classification (NCBI taxonomy): domain Eukaryota; kingdom Metazoa; phylum Chordata; class Mammalia; order Rodentia; family Muridae; genus Mus; species Mus musculus. The sequence continues at coordinate 149,430,701 of NC_000070.6, read as the reverse complement.
TCTGAAGAGGTTTGTGAGCAGAGAAAGCCAGGCATAATGCTGTATGCCTATACTCTCAGCACCTGAGAGATTGAAGCAGACAGATCAGGAGTTCAAGGCTCATCTCAGATATATACAGAGTTTGAGGTCAGGTTGGGCTACTTGAGAGTTTGTCTCAAAAAAACAAGGGGTGCGGGATTAGGGAGAAGAAGAGAAAGAGAACACAGAGAAACAGGATCGAGGTTGGAGGAAGAAATAAAATAAAAGTGTTTCAGGGCTGGTGAGATGGCTCAGTGGTTAAGAGCACCGACTGCTCTTCCAAAAGGTCCTGAGTTCAAATCCCAGAAACCACATGGTGACTCACAACCATCTGTAACAAAAATCTGATGCCCTCTTCTGGAGATAGCTACAGTGTACACGCATATAATAAATAAATTAATTTAAAAAAGTGTTTCTTAATTTATTTATTTATTTATTTTACTTAAAGCCAGGTGATGGTGACTCCCCTTTAATCCCAGCATTTGGGAGGCAGAGGCAACTGGACCTCTGAGTTAGAGGTCAGTCTGATCTACAGATGGAGTTTCAAGACAGCCAGAGCTACACAGAGAAACCCTGTCTTGAAAAAAAAATTTTTTTCTGTATATGTATGTGTGTATCCATGTGTGTACCTTGTGTTTGTGTGTAGCTCAGAAGACAACTTTCAGGAGTCAGTTCTCACCTTTGACCTTGTGGAGGAGGCAGGGTCTTTCTTGTTTCTTTGGCTACTGTGATACATACTCCAGGCTGGCTGCTTCTTGAGCCTCAGGCCCACTCTTCAGTCTTTGCATCCCGCTTCACAGCAGGAGTCTTGAGATGACAGAGGAGTAGTGCCATGGGTTCTGGGATGACAGAGGAGTGGTGCCATGGGTTCTGAGGCTTGGCCTCGGCTTGCTTGGCTTGCAGGTCTAGTGATCTTGCCAACTGAGCCATCTGCCTGGCTCACCGTGAGACTGGGAAGAATCATATCGTGTTTTTGTATGTTAATGAGAATATCTGTCTGTCTATCTGTCTGTGCACCACAGGCATATTGGCTGCCTGCTGTGGTCAGAATGTGGTGACAGATCTCCCAGAACTAGAACCGTGGACAGTTGTGATCCACCGCATATGGGTACTAGGAATTGAACCTGGGTCCTCTTCAAGGGTAATAAATGCTCCAAACCACTGAGCCACCATTCCAGCTCTTCTTTCTAGATTTTTAATCTTCTTACAGAAAAATGAAGCAGCATTCCTGTCAAAGAACAAGGGAGCCTTTGGAATTTGTCATGATTTCTGGCCATCACCATATGTAACACCCCTGATGGAGTTCAAGCCTTAGAGTGTTGTTAACTACTTGAATTCCTCCTGCTTGGCTTCAGCCTGATCTCCACAGGGTTACATGTGGTTGCTAACCCCAGGAAATATAAGCCAGTGTGGCTGACTCAAGCCCTGTTCTGTTCTTGTATTTGTGAACCACTCATACAGCATTATGGGCAAAGCCCTACACAAGACACAGGTGAGCTGGTCAGTTAAGGTGTACTAGTCATGACCTTACCTGTGACTGACTGACTGACAGACAGACAGACAGACAGACAGACAATGGGGGGGAGAAACACAGAGAGCTAGAATAAAGTTACATATACAAAAAGGCTTGAGGGGCTGGTGAGATGGCTCAGCGGGTAAGAGCACTGACTGCTCTTTAGAAGGTCCTGAGTTCAAATCCCTGCAACCACATCGTGGTTCACAACCATCTGTACAGCTACAGTGTACTCATATACATAAAAATAAATAAATCTTTAAAACAAGGCTTGAGAGAAATAAGCAATATCTGAGGAAGACTATTTATTATTATTATTATTTTCTGTCCTACAGGGCTTCATAAATACTTAGGCAAGCATTCTACCACTGATTTATAGCCCCAATCCTGGGCAAAGGAAAAAGCTGTGTTCTTCTGGTAGACAGCATGGTAGGTAAAGGCACTTGCCATTAAGCCAATTGATCTGAGTTTGATCCTCAAAGCCCACACAGTGGAAGGAAGAACCAATTTCTACAAGTTGATGTCTGACTTTGCAAGAATGAGGGCCTGAATTCTATCACCAAACCCTATGTAAAAATGCCAGGCTTGGAGGCTTGCAAGCCCCAGGCTGGGGAGGCGGAGACAGGAGGATCTCCAGGGCTTACTGGCTAGCAGTCCAACCTAACTGGTGAGCTCCAGGCCAATGAGAGGCCGTGTTTCAATAGAGGTGGATGGTGTTCCTGAGATGACACCAAGGCTGTCCTCTGTCCTCCACACACACACATATATACATAGATGTACACCTCCACAAACAGGAACATATCCATACATATACTTGATAAGCAAATTAATGCAGCAGTGAGGAAATGACATCAAATCTAAAACCTAAACACTAAGAAGGAATAAGCCATGCAAAGTCCAGGAGAAGAGTCTTTGGGACAAAGGAGACAGCAAACGTCAAGGCCTCAAGGAGGAAAAACTATCTTTCTGAAGCCCAAAAAAGCAGTGCAGTTGAGGCCCCGCAAGAGTAGTTACCAAATGTTCAATTTATTTGATGTGAAATGTGCAGAGTAGGTAAGTCCGGGGAGCCAGAGGACAGATCGGCTATCGGAAGTAATGGCAGGATGAGGAGGAATGGTTATAGTGTGTTGGATGGCTGGGTGGGTGATTAAAATGTTCTGAAATTAAAGAGCAATGATGTTAAAGAACTCTCACTACCCTAAAGCCATTGTATACTTTACTTGTGTGATTTAATCTGAGGCTACATGGCAATTATCATGTTTTCAGAAAAACAATGTAATTGACATCAGTGTAACTAGGGGTGCAAAATGGCTTACACAGAATTCATTTCCTGGAAAGTAGAATGCAGTCCTGAAAAGCCTGCAGCGATTTAATTTTACTCACAGACTCTTTGCATATCTAATAGTCATGTTCCCATTTTTAGCATGTAGCAAACAAATTGTAACTATTTTAGTCACTTCTTGTCCCCTTGGATAAGATCAACTGTAACTCTTTTAAACAGGAGTGGAATGTTTAAGATTATAGTTCAGCTAAGAGTAGCCGGTAATGAACCCTAGCACTTGGGAGGCAGAGGCAGGCAGATCTCTGTGAGTTCCAGGCCAGCGAGACCCTGTTTCAAATACATACATGTATACACATATACATACATTAATGTTATAGTTGGGTAATCTGTGATGGTGGTGCATACCCCAGCGTTCAGGCAGGATTTCAAATTTGGGGCTATCTGAAATACATAGCAAGATTCTGTCTCAAGAACAATTAAGAACGAGATGATTATGGCTTTTGTAAGCCATACGATATATACTTTGTGGCAAAATCTGGATTTTCACGGTTCTGTTAGATTTTTCAATTTGTATTTATACATTGATTGTAAAGTAAGTTTTTGTTGTCCGGCCGAGCTGGCATTACAAAGGGTTAGTTACTAAGTCATTGTTCAATACATTTCTCAATAATTTGAGTCTCTACACCCTTAAAGCAGAGCACCTCTCTAAAAGAACAAGGTAAAATAAAATTAAGATCCTGTTAGTTTTCTTCCATGGGTTTTCCTGGGGGAGGAAAAGAGTGGGACAAGGTATTTGCAGGATGGTGCTAAATGCTCCCTGCAGAAAGCAAATGTGTTTCCGATTCCTCAGTTCTTCTAATGTCTGTAGCCGGCTTGCAGCATCCTGGAGGATTTCCAAGTCACTCCACAGCAGGATCCACATGGGAACAAACTAGCACCGCAGAAACCCAAGGCGCAGGGGAGAGCCCGTGGAAGGGCCATATTCGGATTGGCACATCCTGCCCTCAGCAATTCTACCTGGGCCCCGCCCACCGCGCCCCTCGCCTCCGCTCAGTCTCCATGGTGACTGTCCGCCCCGCCTCCTCCTCGTCTCCTCTTAGCAGCCCCTCTCGCCCCTCCCCCCGCCTGGCGCCGCTCAGGGAAGAGGGGGTGGGGCAGGGGGCGGGGACAGGATGCAAGCGAAGAGGAAATCGGCGGCGCGACGCCCGCTGCTTATTGGCTGGCGAATCCCAGAGCGAGAAGCCCCGCCTCCCCGGCGAGGGTCACGTGACCCCTTTCAAAGATGGCCGCCCTGTTGTTTTGATGAATAATTCTTGGTGGGGCGAGGGGGTAAGAGTAGGGTTGGAGGGGTAGGAGGATTTACGCTTCCAGCGAGGGCTTCGCCAGTCCCGTCCCTCCCCTGCCCCCCACCGGGGTTCTCGCGTGGAGGCGGGGCGAGCCTGGCCTGCTTTTAGAGGGGAGGGGCTTCCCGGTCCGGTGCTGGGCTCTGCCTGGGCTGCTGTAGGGTCGCCGCGCCTCGGGGGCATCCAGTGTGCAGTGGAGCTGTTCCCGCCTGGGCCCAGGGGTGGGACCCGGAGCAGGGTCTGCGGGAGAAAAAAACGCAGCTGCCGCGTCACCGCCACGAAGACACGGCGCGCAGCGGGCACGAGCCGAGCTGGAGACCGCGCCGCCCGCCCTGGGTAACCTGGGAAGCTGAGGGGAGTCAGTGGCGCCTGGAGAGGACCCCATAGCGGTGGCCGTGGCCAGAGGCGGCAGCTCTGGGCGCTTGCTGCTGGAGGAGGCTGCGGCGGTGCGAGCGGCCGAAGCCAAGGCGATTCAGTGCCTCGTGTTCTTAGTTTTTAACCTCTGACTATGCAATTCTGAAACCTCCCCCATTGGGGGACCAGACAGCCCGATAGATACCTTCCACTCTTCCTTTGCTCCCGCCCTGGTCTCAAGAACTGAAGGATCTCTCTAACGCCTTTCACCATTAAGAGGAAAGCGATGGAGGAGCTGAGCGCTGACGAGGTGAGGAGGCTGGGGCGTGGGGGGGGGCACCTTGAAAGGATTACTTGGCAACTCTTTGGCGCTTTGGATGGGGACAGATTTTTGCCCTGGTGGTGTCGGGCTCTTGGGATTGGGGAGGCAACGGAGATGGCATTTTCAAGAATAATGAAATATAATGGAAGTAGTCATTCATCATCAGGTTGGCTGTATTGTAAGAAGCCCTTGGCTCCACTTTGGGCTACCGTCTCAGTATGTTTACTCGATCACTAAAATTCTCCAGAGATAGAGAATGCAAGAGGGTCTCTCGTTTTATTCTCCTTTATTCTCTCTCGTTTCTTCATTCGGAACTCCACTCGCTTTTCTTTCTTTTAGGGTCTGAAGACGGGGGTGGGGTGGTGAGGAGCATCTTGAAGGTGTTCAATCTTTTTAAAAGGGTGTTCGAGAAAGAGGGGCGCGATTTAGATCGTGGTATATTGTGTGTGTCTGCGTCGTCGGGGGTTTTAAAGAACAATTTTGCATAAAATCATGATGTTTAATGGCAGTTTTAAAGGGAAGGATTTGAAATCCCAGATACATGTGACCATTTCATTGTAATAAATTATCAAAGGTACCTTTGTGTTTGAGAGGTAGTTACAGATTCCTTGAGATTTAACATTAACAAAGTGTATATACTTAATAGTTAAAAAGATTCCAGTTAAATTACACTAATTTAACAGATTCCTAATGACTTCTGGTATTATGTTACTTTTGTCAGGACCCCTCCCCCTCAAACTTGGGTTGTACTGTGTGGGATCATCAGGAAAGCAGAGGCAGTTAGGGAACTAGGGATTTCTATGCCTCAGTTGATTTTTTTTTTCCCCTTGTCGTTTTACAAATTGAAAGCATTCCTTTCGAGATCCCAGCTGGCTTAATTTCTTCCCCTGCTTCCCGTAAGCTTCCCCTGCAGTATTATGAAAGTAGTCGTCATCTGTCATCAGGTCGGTTGGAAGAGGCCGGTGCTCCACTTTTGGCTATGGTCTCCTCATGTTTATTTACTCACTAAAATTCTCCAGGGATGGAGCATGCGCGTACGTGGGTGAAGGGTCAGGTAGGGGGGAAAAAAAACCAATCTTGTGACTTGTGATATTTCAGTTGTTAAGTCAGAATTGCTAATTTTCAGTCAGCTAACTTGGTTTTCCTCAACTACAGCAGGAGTGTAATCTTAAATCAGAAAAGCCCTGAGTAGTTTCAGGAAATATCAGGAGATCAACTTAGAAATACTTGGTTTTATGTAGTTTAAAAAAGCATCCTCCCATTTTCCTTTCATTCTAAAGAAACACAATCTGTGTTTTTCTGTAGCCCTTTACTTCTAAAAAGTACTATGCTTTGTAAAAGTTCTTGGTTTAGCGACCTTTACAGATTTGATCTTCGTTAATTTTTTTTTCAAACCACTTAATTTTGACCAGACTATACAGACTGGTCAAAGATACCGTATAATCTGGAAGGTATCTCTTTATTTTGCTCAGTTCTTGAGATGGTGTAACTCTCTTAGTGACCATAAAAGGAACACGTATAACCTTTGTGGAAGAAATGGAAGAAATTTTTTTTCAAGGTCAACAGAACACTAAAATGTATATGAAAAATTAAATTCACTAAAGCAGGATTAGTATAAAGGTATTTTCAACAAATTAGTTGGCTTGACTACAGTGGCAGTACAATTAATTACTGGTCATTTTATTCTCATTAGAAGCCAGAACAAAAATCTCTTTAAAAGCTTTTTTTTTTTTTTCTTTTTTGACTCTCACTGTAGCCCAGGCTGGTTCCAGCTCACAGACCCCTACCTGCCTCTGCCTGAGTGTGTACCAGTGTGCCCAGCTTTAATCCAGGTCCCTTAATTCAGAATTAGGTGTGCATTTCTCAACTGAGATGTTTCCAAAAGTGCTTGTGCCCATTTTTGGTTACTCTGGTAGTAGAAACTTATATGACAGATGTTGTAGGTGATGTTGATTTGGTTAAAAAAATATATAACACTCCGGGCGTGGTGGCGCACGCCTTTAATTCCAGCATTCAGGAAGCAGAGGCAGGTGGATTTCTGAGTTCAAGGCCAGCCTGGTCTACAAAGTGAGTTCCAGGACAGAGAAACCCTGTCTCGAAAAATTAAAAAAAAAAAAAAAAAAAAAAAAATAAAACACATGTGTCTTACAAGGATACATTTTAGAATTAAAACACACTGACGGGGCTGGTGAGATGGCTCAGTGGGTAAGAGCACCCGACTGCTCTTCCAAAGGTCTGGAGTTCAAATCCCAGCAACCACATGGTGGCTCACAACCATCTGTAACGAGATCTGACGCCCTCTTCTGGTGTGTCTGAAGACAGCTACAGTGTACTTACATATAATAAATAAATAAATATTTAAAAAAAAAAAAAAAACAAAACACACTGACGTGATCTCCTCACTGTAAGTTAGGAACTTGGATTAAATCAGAGTTTCATACTTTAACAAAATGAAAATATATGTGAATACCATCTAGAAGAGTAAAAACTGGTTTAACCAGACCAGGTCCCTCTCTCGTGGGTCACCTTGAGTTCTTTTACTTCTTTCTGTGTATTTGAAAGGGTTGTTTATCTGCATGGCTGTGTCATGCACGTAGTGCTTTATGCTGAGTTTCCGGAACAGAGCTGTGACATCCCACAGCATCATTGTTTACACTGCATTCGTGCTATACCTAGCTACTCGTGTGTTGTTCTCGTGGACCAAGGCAGTGCTGTAAGGAGGGCAGGTGGTTTAAACTGCTGCTCAGCAGTGCTGAGGAGATTGCTTTGAGATGATTTGTACCTTTCCCGGCTCCTTTTCTCTATTTCTTCTACATTTGTATGACCTACTTCTGTGAGGTCGCTGGCTGGGACTTGGGGTGTGCTCAAAGTTTTAGAAGAGTGTTCAGTATTCTTCCCAAATGCAGCATATATGACCTTGGGTTTTTATTGATTTTTAATACTGTGTCTTCCACTCTTTTTTTTTTTTTTTTTTTTGAGACAGGGTGTGGCTATATATACCAGGTAGATTTTAGATTTGTGATCCTCCTGCCTCAGCTTCCCAAGTGCTGGGATTACAGATGAGCAGTATTCTGTAAGTGGGAAAAGATTAACAGTTATTGAGTCTTAAAAGCCTGCACTTTGCCAGGTGTGGTGCAGCCATTGTTTTATTTGGTAAAACAGGACTGGAGAGATGGCTCAGTGGTTAAAAGCACCGACTGCTCTTCTGAAGGTCCTGAGTTCAAATCCCAGCAACCACATGGTGGTTTTTTTAAAAAAAAAAGGTCGACCTCATTTGGTGAAACAATGTGATGACGTAAGACTGTTTGTGGAGTTTATAGGTGAGGAAACATTAGGCTGACACTTGGCAAAAGTGACCAGGTTTAGAAGTCACGTGGTTTAGAAGCTCAGGACCCCTGATTCCAAAGCTGCCTTTATTACATCTCACTGTTCAACAGCTGTCCATGGATCGATCACAGCATCTACATGAATATTCTGCTAATGTTGACCTCTCTGATGTGGTATTCTGTATGAGTTCATTCATGATGTGATCTGTTCTTGGAACCGACTGACTCATGCGTAATGATGTTTCTGCACCAACTCTTTCCAACCCCAGCCTCAGATGGTTTACTCCATAAGTTTGGGGGTCAGGTTGGGTGATACAGATAGGAATCTAAAACGTATAACATAGGGGCTGGAGAGAGGGCTTCCCAGTTAGAAGCACTTACTCTTGTAGAGGACCCAGGTTGCTTTCTCACTGTGTCTCCAGTTCTAGGGACCTGTGCCCTCTTCTGACTTCTCCGGGCACCAGGCACATATGTAGTGCACATACACCCCTACAGGCAGAGCACTCACTCCCATACAGTGAAGCATAAGATTACCTTAATGTCCAGTGTAGAAGCTGTGCCTAGTGCTATTGTGAAGGTACATGTGAGCCACTCAGAAGCATAAGAAGGGATGCCTCATGGGGCGAGGTCTTAAGACTTCAGGAAAAGGCTCTGCGCTGAAAGGGTCCTGGGAACGGGGACTGAGGGGCTCAGTACCAGGCCGTGGGGCTTGGTCATGGGAGATGGTTTGCCTGTGGCACTGGCTGTTGTCAGATCTTGGAGAGCTGTCTGAAAGGTTAGGCGTTTCTACTCTGCCCGTGAGAGAGATTGATCTCTACCCTGCAGGGAGACTTAGGACTTAAGATGACTGGCAGGGGTGTGAGCACCTGCGGCCTGGGAGGAAGGTGGCGCACACTGCGGGACAGAGTAGGAGGCTGCTGCTGTTACAGAGGTCCGTGGATTGAGGCCTTCCACAGTGAGAAGGGGGTGAGCGGGCACACTGAGAATAAGCACCGAGGCATTAAGCCAGTCTGGTTCTTTTCTGTCTGTCTGTCTGTCTGTCTGTCTGTCTGTCTTTTTGCCTTATCTTTTCTCTTTTTTGTTTGAAGTGAGATCTCACTGTGGTAGCCCTAGCTGTTTGGCTGCCCTAGACCTCTGTAGTTCAAGTAGGCCTCAAACTCGCCGATTTCTCCTGCTTCTGTTTCCCAAGTGCTGGGGCCACAGGGTTGTGCTGTCATGTCCCATGCTTGGATGCTTGACTAATTAATCCAGTTCTAACATCGCTGTGACGCAGGAGAGAAGGAGGAGACATAAATCCGTGGTGTCTAGTTAAGGACAGGGCTGATTTTGGGATTGGACATGAGCAGATTTTAGAGAAGGCAAGATACTGAAAATGTAAGTCTGGTGGTCCAGCTCTGTTGGTAGAGTTCTTACCTAGCTAGCATGCACGAGGCCCCGGGTTCCATCCCCAGGACCTGTTTAATCAGGGATGGTGATGCTTTTCTGTATCTGAGGTTTGGAAGTTAGACCGTGGAGGCTAAGAAGCTTGACGTTATCTTCAGCTACATAGAGTTCAAAGACAGCCAGAGTACATGAAACTTGTATCACAGACAGACAGACAGACAGACAATGAAACTTGTGTCAAAGACAGACAGACAGACACACTATGAATTTGCTTGGTGATTCTCACCTGGCCTTTGTACTCCAATTCATCTCTACCTCCTCCCACCAAAGATCTATTTATTTATTTTATTTTTTTAACTGTGTGTGTGTGGGGGGGGGGCGGGGGTGTCCGTGCAATTGCCTTCAGAGACAAGAGACAGGTTTCCCTGGACCTGGAGTTACAGATGGTCCTGAGGCCTCTGCGGAGGGTGCTGGGAGCCAAACTCAGGCCCTTTGCATGAATAGTGTTTGCTTTTAATCGCTGAGCCATCCTGTCGGTCCTTTTGTGTCCTCTTAAAGACGAGACACAATGATAATGGTGACGTGAGCTGACACTCAAGGACTTCTTTGTTTTAAGCTCTGAACTCCCCTACCACCTTTGCTATTATTCTCTCCATTTTACAGATAGGAAAACCCAGGTTAATAGAAATTAACAAGCTTGCCGAAAGGCATGTAAACAGGCAAACAGTTTACCAGCTGAACTACATTCCAGCTGCAAGGCATAAGCCAGTTTAATGTGGGATCTGGATTCCAATCCAGAGCCTAAGTGTGAAGTTCTCAGTCCCTTTGCTAAAGCACCATTAGGAACACCCTTACCCCCATAATGAGTAGGGAAGAGGGGCAGCAGAAACTAGCAGACTTTTATACTCCAGTTGTTATAGCCAAGGGTCCAGGCCTCAGATAGCCCTGGATACTGATGAAGGCAGGAAGGCATCTGTAGTGAGCCAGTGACATGTCTGCCTTGGGGCATTTAACTCTGTGGGCTGATAGTTTGCTGACTGCATTCCAGTACCACTGAGAGCTGCTTCCAGGCAGCGTCATTTTCCTCAAAGGAAGCAGATAATATGCAGGCACATGAGGCGTTTTTTTTGATGCTATACCCTATAAAGGAAAATAAAATAGCCTGAAGAATTGAAAAACTGGGGTCAGTTTCAGGGGTGGCTTTTTATTTTATTTTTCTACTTACGTGTATGCCTGTGTAGATATTAATAGGTGATTGTGAGCCATCATGTAGGTATTAGGAACTGAACCCTGGTCTTACATAAGCGCTGTAAATGCTCTTAACCACTGAGTCATCTCTGGTCCCCCTCCACCCCCAATTTTTTTTTATTTTAGCTAAGGTCTCAATATGTAGCTCTGGCAAGCCTACTGTGTACACCATAGACTGGCCTCAGACTCACAGAGATCCACCTGCCTCTCCCTCTGAGTGCTGGGACACAAGTCACTTGTTATCACAGCTGGCACTTTTGAGGGGAGCCAGTGAGGCCTTGTTACATACTGCAGGCTGGCCTCAAATCCCTGAGCTCAGAGGATTGTCTTGCCTCACCCTCCTGAGTAGCTGAGACTATAGGCACGAGACACTACACTTGACTTAGAAGAAGGTGTCTTAAAGGTGTGTGCCTGCATGTGTGTATGTGAGTGTGTGTACACATGCATGTGTGTGTGTGTGTGAGAGAGAGAGTGTGCCTGTGTGTGCATATATGAAGACCATAGGTAGATGTCAGGTGCTTTTTGCTTGCTTGCCATCCTTGTTCTTGAGATAGGCTTTCTCATTTGTCTTAGTCAAGAGGGGAGAAAGATAAGATGCTGGGCCTGGGGTGGGTTTTTTGAAACCTCAAAGTCCACTCCAAGTGATACACTTCCTCCAACAAGGCCACACCTCTTAATCCTTCTCAAATAGTGTTACCCCTTGTTTTTTTGTTTTTTTTTGTTTTTGTTTTTTTTGAGACAGGGTTTCTCTGTATAACCCTGGCTGTCCTGGAACTTGCTTTGTAGACCAGGCTGTCCTCAAACTCAGAAATCCGCCTACCTCTGCCTCCCGAGTGCTGGGATTACAGGTGTGCGCCACCACGCCCGGCCCTGAATTTAGGTCCTTATACCTTTATAGTAAGCTCTTTAATCACAGAGCCATCTCCCCAGCCCAGAGTTTTGAGAAGAATTTAAGGGACAATAGGGAGCTGTTTTGGGACAGATTGTTCCTAGGGACTCAGCCACCTTGGGGCTTGCTGTCTGAGGGACACAGTGGTGAGAGCTGGAGTCTTACTGTGTTCCCCAGGCCTCTGTCAGTTTGGGCTGCCTTCCCATCCTTTCCGAATGACAGTATTTGGGCTTGGGATGCTTCTTACTGTGGCAGGTGTAATTGCTGTTGACCCGTTGGTGTGTGCGTGGCCGTTTCCTGCCCATGTGCAAATCTGATAAACCCGTTGATGTCCCTTTGAGCAATCTCTTATGTATAGTTGCCCTTTTAAGTACCTTTAAAAAACAGATGTGCTTTGGGTTGGAGGAATGGCCCAGAGGCTAAAGTGCCTGCCGCGCAGGCATGGTGGTGACTTAACGACATGGGAGTTCAGAGTCTCCAGCACCTGCAGAGAAAGCTGGTGTGGTACCAGGGCTTGGTCCTAGAGCTGAGCAGTAGAGACGAGAGATTCCCCCAGACTTGAGAGCTAGCCAGCAAGTCAGCTGAGTCCAGGAACATGAGGTTCAGGGAGAGACCATGTCTCAAAAACTAAGGCAGCAGAAGTGAATCCCAGTGGTGGGCTTCTGGCCCCCATAGCGGGGTATGCACCTGCACACAGGTTGGGAACACACATGCTGTGCTTTGCCTCCTCTCCATGAGCAAATGTTCTTTTTTATGGAGAGAGGGATGGGAATAGCAGTGGGTATCTGCGGTTGGAGTCCTGACAGCAACTTTTCATTGTAAGGCAACAGCCAAGCATGTTAGCAGAGTTCACAAGGGCAGAAATCTGGTTCTCGAAGCTGTGCTGTACTTGGCAACTGAACATATGGTTAGAATTGAGCTTGTTTGGAGCTCACCACTGGCCTTGGTCTCACAGAGGTCCGCTTGCCTCAGTCCCCAGACTGCAACTGAAGGTCAGGGGCTCTCACTGTATCCCACCCTGGCCTTGAGCCCAGGGCAAGCCTCGTGCCTCAGCCCCTAAACCCTTGGGTGGTAGGCATAAACCACCTTGCCCTACTTGTCCCTGTCCTATCATAAAGCACTTTGCTGTGGTTCCATGTGCAGTTTGTTTGTTTGCTTTTCTCTTGCTGATTGGTGCAACTGGCAACCTGAGACAGCTTATACTTATTTTTGTTTTCTTTTTGAGACAGGTGTCACTATGTGACCATGGCTGGCCTGGAATGTGCTATGTACATCAGGCTGGCCTTGAATTCAGGAATCCACCTGTTTGAGCGTTCCCAGTGCTGGGATTAAAGTTGTGTGCTCATACATGTAGTATGAGGCTTACATTGTGTCTTCGTCAGGGTTTTTATTGATGGGATAAAAGTAACTTGGGGTAAAGGAAGGGTTTATTTCCTCTGACAACTCTCACGTCACATTTTACCACTGAGAGAAGTCAGGTCAGGAACTGGAGTGGAATCCATAGAGGAGCAGCAGTTACTGGCTTGCTCACTGACCTTCCATAGCCCAGGACCACCTGCCTATGGTATGCAGCTGCTCACGGTGGGCTGAACCCTCCTCCATCAATAGTCAATCAAGGCAAATTTTTACAGAAATTACCACAAGCCAGTCTGTTGAGGACAATCCCCTCAATTGAGACTTTTCAGATGGCCTAAGCTGTGTTAAATTGACAAAAACTAGCTAGCACACAAATGATTTATGTTATTAAAGAATCAGTTCTCTCCTCTATGAGGAGGAAGTCGGAGAGAAAGGTTAGGAGGCACTGCTGAAGTGCCAGGGAGAGATGACGTGGGAGCAGCTGGGTTGGTGGTGGGGAAGGTGGGTCAGTCAGTGGTTTGGGAACCAGGATGGCTGTGGGGTTGAGTTGAGGGTGCCAGAGGACTCAGATGGCTGTTGATTCTAAGTCTGGGTAGGAGGCAAAAGGCTGGTGTGGCAACATACAGCTTCATCTCATGGCAATGTATGTCTGCATTTAGTCAGAGAGGAGAGGGAAGGAGGTCATACTTTGTCACGCACAGCCTAGATGTTGCACATAGCTTTGGTTGGTTGCCTCTCTCTGGGCAGAGCCTTGGCCACTTGTTGGGAATGCTGAGAAACAGTTGTCATTGGGCAACTGCCTGCTCAGCCAAAAGTTTTCATGTGAGAAAGAGAAGACAGTGACCTTCCTGGTTAGCCCCTTCTGAAACCCCACCGCCCTGAGGAAGAAAACCCAAGGAAACTGTAGAGTCCAGGACCCTTACGTGGGTGAAGGCACCAGTTCTCTCCCTCCCGCCCTTCCCCTCGTGTGCTGTGGGAGGGCTAGGGTGTTGGAAATAAAGACGCCCGCCCATTGAAAGAGGATAGACTGTAGCCCTTGGGGCAAACTCCTTCTGGACCCGCCAGGGCCACCAGTGCGGGCTTTCTGCCCTGGTGTGGTTCCTGATATCCCAGGCAGCAGCCCTGCTTCTGGGTACTTTGGTGGCACCTCCTTGTCCCTGGTTGTCCTAGTTAGGGTTTCAGTTGTTCCGATGAAATACCATGACCAAAGCAACGTGGGTTTATTTCAGTTTACACTTCCAGGGAATGCTTTATCTCTGACGGAAGTCAGGGCAGGAACTCAAACAGTGCAGGAACCTAGCTCTTCCTGGCTTGCTCAGCCTGCTTTTTTATAGAACTCAGGACCCCCACAAAGGCTTGTTCCCTCCCCCATCAATCACAATCAATCAAGACAGTACAGGCTTCCCTCCATCCCAGTTTTATGGAGGCATTTTCTGAATTGGGGTTCTCCTCTGAGATGGCTGAAACTATCCAGCACACTTGTTACTGTCTCTATTCTTGGGCAAAGTCTGAAGCTGGCCCAGACACCTCCTCTTCATGAGATGGCGTTTTCTCCAGAGTCCATCCCTTGAGTGCTGACGAGGTTGTTTTTTCTGGTCTGAGTAAACCTGCCCTGTGCACAGGCATTCCTTAGGCAGATCATAGTGCCTTTTATACTTGAATGCTGATTGGCCTCATGCGTGGAACTACTTCCTTACAGTGGCGTGAAGCCAGGAAATAATTAGATCTGAATCGTCCCCGCAGCTGCCCTACAGTTACAGGCTGTGTCGGCGTGTCAGCTGTTTTTTATGGTGACATGGACAGGACACGGTGTATGGCGTGGCATGGCATGCATGTGGAGGTCAGAGACCACTTGCTAGAAATGGTTCTTTCCCGCTGCTTTCTGGGAGCCAGGGAACAAGCTTGGGAGCAAGTACTTCTGCCTGTTCAGCCGCCTTACAGGCCCCGGTGTCATTATTCTTACCAGATGTTTATTGAAGCTTAATAAGGATCACCTGCTTTCTGCTCTGCTGCATCTGTGCCCATGCTGACCCCAAGTCAAGGTCATACATATAACTTCCGGGTCCAAGATCTGTGTGGTAGTTATGGTGGTGATTAGCTGATAGAGCAGACAGTCCAGAATAATAATGGCCTAAGCAAGATAGAAGCATAGCTTTGGCTTTTGTGTGTGTACGCGCTATCTGTGTCTTTGTTTCTTATTTATTTATTATGAGTATACTGTAGCTGTCTTCAGACACCCCAGAAGAGGGCATCAGATGCTACTACAGATGGTCGTGAGCCACCATGTGGTTGCTGGGAATTGAACTCAGGACCTCTGGAAGAGCAGTCAGTGCTCTTAACCACTGAGCCATCTCTCCAGCCCCTGTGTGTTTCTTATAGGTGTGTGTAGATGTGTAAGTGCCTCTGCAGGCCAGAGGTCAAGGTTCAGTGTCTCAGTCTCCTTTGTAAGTCATGTTTTTTTAAAGATGTGTCTCTGAATCTGGAGCTCACTGATTGGCTAGATTGCCTGGCCAGTGAGCTCTAGGGATGCAGGTGGCTCTACTCCCTCCCTAAGTATTGGGCCTAAGTATGCATGCCTGGGGAGCCACAGCACAGCATCCGTGGAGTAATTCTCTTCTTTCACCTTTACGTAGGCTTGAACTCAGGTTGTCAGAGCTACATAGCAAGTGCTGAGGGACAGATGTAGAGGTGACTATGGGATTTGGGATTTGGCAGCGCAGTGATCCACGACCTTAATAGGACAAGTTGGCCTAAGTCAGAAGAAAATGGGTGGGGGAGCTAGGAAGCCACTTGTGGCTATTGATGGGAGCCATAGGTTTAACTGAGGGTTTGGAGGGTAGGTTTTTTTACATTTTATTTTTCCCTATTATTATTACTATTATTTTGTTTGTTTGTTTGTTTTTCGAGACAGGGTTTCTCTGTATAGCCCTGGCTGTCCTGGAATTCACTCTGTAGACCAGGCTGGCCTCGAACTCAAATCCACCTGCCCTTGCCTCCCGAGTGCTGGGATTAAAGGTGTGCGCCACCACGCCCAGCTATTTTTCCCTATTCTAATCACTACTTTTGTCTTTTTTTAAAAAAGTTAAAATGGGGCTAAGGGGAGACGGCTCATTGGTTAAGAGCACTGGTTCCAGAGGATGGGGGTTTAATTTCTAAGAACTACACAGTGGCTTATAATCCTGTATCATTTCATTTCAGGGGATCTAATGCCCTCTTCTGGCCTCTGTAAGCACCTGATACACTTAGACACATAAAATTAAAAAGAAGATTAAACTGGGCCAATGTCTTTATTGTTTCCAGCAGGTTTGACTCAGTGTTTACTGTTTCTCTCCTTTCCTTTGAGGTAGGAAGTCAATGTGACATTGGCTTGCTTTCTGAGACAGTGTTTTACTATGTAGCCTTGTTTGGACGAGAACCAGAACTCAGTATATAGACCATCATAGTACATGTCTGAATTTAGAAACGTCAGCTTGGGTGGTGCATGCTCCTAGTTGCAGCTCTTGGAAGGGGAAAGCGAGGCAGGCTGTTACAACAACAAACATAAGGCTGGTGATAAACATGGACGTGGTGGACATCTGATTATTATTAATCCATTTAATTTCAGCAAATAGGTACTGCATGCCTTCTCAGTCAGGGTTGCTCATACTGAGATCAGGGATAAGGGAGTCCTGGTCCAGCAGTGAGCTCGTGTGGTAAGTAGATGTGAGGAGCTGCTGTGGATGTGTGGAGCAGTTCATCTCAGTGGGAATGGTGGGAATGGGTGGGGACAGGAGCGGCATGGGTACACAGAATGGGCCACGGAGGATAAAATGTGTCAGCTCTGTCCTCCTGGGGCAAACTGGTCATTCTTTTGAAATTGCTTAGAGGTGTTGATCTGAGATGGTGTGTGTTTGGTTTTGTTTTTTGAGGCAGGGTTGTCTTAGGTTGAGCCCAGACTGGCCTCAGGTAGGTGCCTCAGTCTAAAAGTGTGTACCATCATGCCTGGGTCTGAAAGGCTTTTTTATTTTTTTATTTTATTTATTTATTTATTTATTTATTTTTTTTTTTACAAAACGGTGCACTGCTGCTTTTTGTATATATTTTTAATAGATTTATTTATTTACCTTATTTACATGGGTACACTGTCGCTGTCTTCAGACACACCAGAAGAGGGCGTCAGATCCCATTACAGATGGTTGTGAGCCACCATGTGGTTGCTGAGAATTGAACTCAGGACCTCTGGAAGAGCAGTCAGTGTTCTTTGTTTTGTTTTGTTTTGTTTTGATTTTTCGAAACAGGGTTTCTCTGTGTAGCTCTGGCTGTCCTGGAACTCACTCTGTAGACCAGGCTGGCCTCGAACTCAGAAATCCACCTGCTTCTGCCTCCCGAGTGCTGGGATTAAAGGTGTGTGCCACCACCGCCCGGCCCAGTCAGTGTTCTTAACCACTGAGCCATCTCTCCAGCTCCTAAGATGTGATCATGAGGCTCAGGTAACCCCACCTCACTGTACCATTCCAGCAGCAGCAGCAGCAGTTGAGCTGAGGGGGAGGGTTTGAGAGAAGGAAAAGGCATTTCATTAAAATTTGGTTTTCTAGGCTGGAGAGATGGCTGAGTGGTTAAGAGCACCCACTGCTCTTCCAGAGGTCCTGAGTTCAATTCCCAGCAACCACATGGTGGCTCACAACCATCTGTAAAGGGATCTGATGCCCTCTTCTGGTGTGTCTGGAAACAGCTACAGTGTACTCATATAAATAAAATAAATCTTTTTTAAAAATTTGTTTCCTGTCCTTAATCCAGGTTCTGTGGCCTTGACTGGCCTGCTCACTGATGTGTCTCCACTGGAACATAGGCTCCCAGCTCATGCTCATTGTTAGCCTCTTTCTAGCACAGGGCTGGGCACAGAATGGCCCATGATAAATGTTTTTATGAGTAGATGGATGGACAGAACAAGACAGTTGTCTCTTTGTAACCTAGTTTTTTATCTTGTGTTAGTAGATTGGATATACCTTACACTAAGCCCAGGATTGTACATCTTATTTCTCCAGTCTTAATAAAACTTTGGTGTTTTATCATCCACAGTATCTATTTTGATCATGTCTTTAAAAAATCATTTCTTTGTTTTGTTGTTTGAACAGGGTTTCTTTGTGTGAGGACTTAGGTTGGTCATGAACTCAGAGATCCACCTGCCTCTGACTCCCAGGTACTAGGATTAAAGGCGTGCGCCACCATTGCCCATTTATTTTAAATGAATGTTTTGCCCTCATGTATATATGTGCACTGTGTGTGTACCTGGTGCCTTTGGTGGCCAGAAGAGGGTGTCAGATCCCTGTAACTGGAGTTACAGATGGTTGTGACCGGCCATGTGAGTACTGGGAATTGAACACTGGTGTTCTGAAAGAGCACTGTGTCTCCATTCCTCCATCTTGTATTTATGGTATAAAGTCTTGTTTTCAAGAAATATGAATCATACATAAGGCCATAACTTACCTAAAATGTTTTTTAAAAATATAATTCAGCCTAGCAGTGATAGTACACACCTTTAATCCCAGCACTCAGAAGACAGAGCAGGTGGATCTCTGAGTTCAAGGCCAGCCTGGTCTATAGAGCAGAATTTCAGGCCAGCCAGAGCCACACAGAGAAACCCTGTCTTGACAAATGGAAAAACCAAAAACCAAAAAAAAAAAAAAAACAAAAAAAAAACAAAAAAAAACCCGTGTGTGTGTGTGTGTGTGTGTGTGTGTGTGTGTGTGTTTTATCCAGGGGCCACATACCTTGGCGGTAAATGCACTAACTGCTCTTCCAGAAAACTTGGGTTTGATTCCTAGAACCCGTATGGTGGCTCACAATCTGCAATTCCGTTTTCAAGGAATTTGACTCCCTATTCTGGCCTCCGAGGGAACCAGGCACATAGGTAGTGCACAGGAAACATAGGTAGGCAAAATACTCATATAACCCATATGTCTGTGTGTGTATATACATAAACAAACACTTTTTTCTTACCGTATTAGTTTTTTTTTCTTTGTATTTTTTTACTAGATATTTTCTTTATTTACATTTCAAATGTTATCCCTTTCCTGGTCTCCTTCTGAAATCCCCCCTCCCCTTAACCCCTCCCCCTGCTCACCAACCCACCCACTCCCGCTTCCTGAACCTGGCATCCCCTACTGGGGCATAGAGCCTTCACAGGACCTAGGGCCTCTCCTCCCCTTAATGACGGGCTAGGCCATACTCTGCTGCATATGTAGCTGGAGCCATGAGTCCTACCGTCTGTACTCTTTGGTTGGTGGTTTAGTCCCTGGGAGCTCTGGGGGTACTGGTTAGTTCATGTTGTTGTTAGTTTTTGTTTTTTTAAGACAGGAACTTAATATAAAGCCCAAGACATCTTTGACTTTGGGGTCCTCCTTCCTCAGTCTGCCAAGTATTCTTATAGAGGTTTTATCTGTAAACAAGGTACTAAGTTAGCTATAAATAATGTATAGACTTAAAAACAGCAAAATAACCCATCAGGTATTTAGGTTAGCTACAAATAATGTACAGATTTTAAATTTTCAAAAAAATAGCAAAATACATTTACAGAGAAAATTTGAATTTATGGATGGCCTAATGTGGAAAATTATTTCTGGGATGGAATTAAAAATTACTAGAAAGTGAAAAAAACCAGCCTTTGTTATTTAGGTATTGTCCCATCTGCCCAGGCTGCCTCTCAAGTGGGTGGAGTCACGGTCATGGACGCCCACCTCATCGTTGGCTGGAACGCTCTGTGCGACCGAACAGTACAGTTTCCCTGATCATAATATTGGGAGACAGTATGGACACAGAAAAAAATATCAATTAAAATTTTTGAATGAGATGAGAGAAATATGAAGCTGTTAAAAGAGAAATAATTTTTCTTTACCACATATAAGCTCTCCTAAAAGAAACTTGTTTGTTTTTGTTATTTCGTGATTAAAGTCAGTGACCACTCCTGCTGAGCACCAGTCTTAGTGCTCCCACCCCAGGGAAAGTACACTTGGATTGAAACAATGGTGGTCTTGTGGTGAGACAGTTAAATACTAACTCTGTGTCTAAGTCAGGGTTTCTATTCCTGCACAAAACAACATGACCGAGAAGCAAGTTGGGGAGGAAAGGGTTTATTCAGCTTACACTTCCACATTGCTGCTCATCATCAAAGGAAGTCAGGACAGGAACTCACATGGGGTAGGAACTTGGAGGCAGGAGCTGATGCAGAAGCCATGGAAGGATGCTGCTTACTCGCTTGCTCAGCCTGCTTTCCTGTAGAACTCAGGACTACCAGCCCAGGATTGGCACCACCCATAATAAGTCCTCCCCCCCCATGATCACTAATTGAGAAAATGCCTTACAGCTGGATCTCATGGAGGCATTTCCTCGAGGGAGGCTTACTCTTTGTGATAACTCCAGCTTGTGTCAAGTTGACACACAAAACCAGTTAGTACACACTGTTAACTGTATACATATTTAGATATGCACATATGTATGGTGTGTGTGTGTGTGTGTGTGTGTGTGTGTGTATGTATACACATGCTTGCTTACCTGTGGGAACTTGTGTTCTTGGAGACCAGGGGAGATTACTGTTATTACTGAATACTAATGTATTCTCCAGTTGCCCATCTTTCTCATTTTCATGAATAAGATCTCACTAAACCTGGAGCTCAGTTGGCGTGATTGGCTGGCTGGCAAGCTCTAGGAATCTGCCTATCCACCCTCCCCCATTGCAGATGCGAGCCATGTGCCCAGGTTTTATGTGGGTGCTGTGGAGCCAAGCTCAGGTCCCTATGCTTGTGTGGCAAGCCATCTTCTTCGGTAGAGTGCTGGTCCCTTCTCCTGGGGCTTGTCACTTACTGAGTCTGTTTTATGGACCAGTGTTAGAAGCAGCTTCTGCTTGGCTTTGGCTCATCGACTCTAAGTGAGATCAAAGATGCAAGTGGCACCTGCAGGGTGCTTGTCTAGCCTGATCTTTCTGGTGTCGACACAAAACTATAGCTGTAAGAATCTACTTTTTTTTTTTTTGATTTTTGGAGACAGGGTTTCTCTGTATAGCCCTGGCTGTCCTGGAACTCACTTTGTAGACCAGGCTGACCTCGAACTCAGAAATCCACCTGCCTCTGCCTCCCGAGTACTGGGATTTAAGGCGTGTGCCACCACTCCCGGCTAAGAATCATTTTTTTAAGCTGAATACCGTGGTACCTTCTTGTAATTCCCATATTGATGAAGTTGAGGCAGAAGGATCACTGAACGTTCAAGGCTAGCCTGGGCTACACAGCGAGACCTTGTTTCAAAAAAACAAACCAGGGCTGGTGAGATAGCTTAGTGGGTAAGAGCACCCGACTGCTCTTCCGAAGGTCCGGAGTTCAAATCCCAGCAACCACATGGTGGCTCACAATCATCCGTAACGAGATCTAACTCCCTCTTCTGGAGTATCTGAAGACAGCTACAGTGTACTTACATATAATAAATAAATAAATCTTAAAAAAAAAAAAAAAAAAGCAAACCAAAGGGAAAGGAGCTGAGGGTGCAGCTTGAGTGGAGACTCTTGTGAATGCGTAACACCCTAGGCTCAACCCCAGCACTAGACAGAAACCCCAAAGGAGCCAAGGGTGGTGGCCTAAGCTTTAATTTTAGTGAGACAGAGGTGGGCAGGCAGGCTCTAGGTTAACAGGCTGCCTGCTCTACTTAGCAGTTCAGGCCAGCAGGGATATACAGTGAGATCCTGTGTCAGAAAACAAAAATCAACCAAACAGTAAACTCCAAACCAACCAAACGAACAAACCAGGATGCAGTGCAGCTAAAACAGCCTCCTTACAGCCCTACAATGCTTCCCAAGGGAGGCTCTGGATCCTTCTGCTTTCTCTGTCAGCTCACAGAGGTGATGCGCAGGACAGCAGCTTTGCTGCACGCACAATGTTAACAGAACCCAAGCTAAAGGAAAGTAGTATCTGAGCCTCAAAGAGATCAAAGTGCAGAAAGATGGAGAGAGCTCTGGGTTGAAAAATATTGATACGTGTGTGATGTGTGTCTCTGGGAAACACTTGTCACCTGTCTTTCTCAGGGACTCCTTCATTTGTTCAGCAACTGTTTACTAAGTGCTCTCTGGGTGAGATACTGTTAGGGTTGCAAGGACGTAGGACGAATAAGAATGGACCACGCCCCTGTCAGCTAGGGCTTGGGCTGTGCAGATAGTAAAGAGGAGCTGGCAGATGGAGCAGAATATCAGCCTGTTCTGATGCTTACCTGCGAGGTCAGTGGCTCTTTGTCAACTTCTCCTGTATCAGGAACTCAGGTCTCAGAGAGGAACCCAGGTAGGTGTGGGTACAGCCGAGGTTGAGGCTAGACCCAGCTAGAAGGGCTCTGGTGTTGTGGCCGACTGGAGATGGAATGGTATTTGCTCACTCCTGCCTGTGGATTCTGCTGTATTTTCAGATGGAGTGGTAAAGTGTTTCTTCCTTCACCCTTCTTTCCTTCCTTCTCTACATCGTCCCCTCTTTGTTTCCTCCTCGTGTATCTGTGCAACACAGGGCCTCATTATCTAGGTCAGTCTGTCCTGGAACTTAGCATCCTCCTGCCTCAGCCTCCCGAGTGCTCTGATTACAGCGTATACTGCCACAGCAAGCTCAGGTGCCTTCTGAGAAGTGTCTAGAACCTGTGGGATTGTCAGTGGTGAAGGAGCTTCCCCCAAGTCTCAGAATCTGAGCCTGATCTTTGGGCCTCATGTGGTAAGCATGAGACCATTATGCCATGGTGTGTCTAGCTCCTTTCCCAAAATCAAGTGTTGATGAATATTTTGGAAAAACCCCTGCCCTTTGCATCTTTTGGGGAACAGGGTGCCCTCTTTGACTACTGAGCTTATCAGGGCCCTCACTGGACTTAGCTCACTACCTTGTCTTGCTACCTAGCTAGCCCTAGGATCTGCATCTCCGTCTTCTGGGGGCTGGGTTTGTGGGCGACCACACCCACACAGCTCTTACGTGGATTTGGGGTCAGAACTCTGGTGTTTATGCTTGCTCAGCAAAGTTCTTTATCCATTGGGTCATTTTACAAACCCCAAAGCAAAGTTCCTCAAATGAGTTAAAAGTGTATAACCCTTGAACCTGGACTAGGCCTTCCAGCCAGGCAGTTCCTGCGTATGAGCAGCAGCTTCACTGTTCCAGGGTAAAGTACTTGGCTGCCTTTAAAAAAACGTTGTTTTTTTTTTTTCTTTGTAGGTTCTGGTTTTTTATGCATTAAGTTTCTTTATTTATTTTTGTTTTTTGTTTTTTCGAGACAGGGTTTCTCTGTGTAGCCTTGGCTGTCCTGGAACTCACTCTGTAGACCAGGCTGGCCTCGAACTCAGAAATCCACCTGACTCTGCCTCCCAAGTGCTGGGATTTAAGGCATGCGCCACCACACCCGGCTTCACCTGCTTCCTTTTAATGGCTTTCATCTTTTTTGAGAAGTCATGCCCTCTTTAGTCCCAATTTTAAATATGCTCCCTTCTGGGAAAAGTGCAGGATTTTCCCATCTTTCTACTTTGCTTTTTAAAATTCCCAGGCCTCACTGTAAACTTAGAAACAGTCAGCAACAGCCACGTGTGTGTCAGCCTAGCTGCTGCGCTCCTGGAGCCCCTCTACCCTTGTCCCCTTCTTCTCCATTCTTCATTTAGTGTTTTTAATACAGTCTTACTGTATCTCAGGCTGACCTCAGCAATGCTCCTGCCTCGGCCTCCCAAGGGATAGGAGTACGGGCAGGCTCCACTGCCTCCCGTTTATATGAGTTTCTTGCAGGTACTCCTAGTTTAACCTCTAGCTCCTTCCATTCTTGTGTGTGTGTGTGTGTGTATGTGTGTGTGTGTGTGTGTGTGTGTGTGTGTCTCAGTCTGTTTACCTGTCTGTGCATCTGTCTCTGTGTGTGTGGAAGCCTATAGATGCCAAAGGTTGTCTCCTATGCTCAGTATCCTTTTATTATTTATTTATTTATTTAGTTTTGGTTGGCCAGAGACTTTTGAGTCCAACAATTCTACCTCAGCTTCCCAAGGGGCTGGTGCTGCAGGGCTATATCTCCTGCCTGGCTGCCTTGCTCTCTTGAAGTCTCTTGCATTCTTGCTTTACAGAATTTTATCTCATGTAGATAGCCAGGCCTGAAATCTATGCTTTCCACTACTTCTTCATGCCTCAATTCCAAAGAATGACCAAGGTTTTTGTTTTTTTGTTTTTTGACCAAGTTCTTTGTAGCACTAATTAAATGTGCCTGGACTTGACCGTCTCTCTTCCATGTCCTTATGCCAGTCTGGTGTCTTGTCCCACCTTCGTGCTCGTCCTCACAGTGACTGCCATGGTCGTCTATCTCAGTTGCTCCTTACCTTCATGAGCAAGTCCAGGGCATCAGGGTGGTGTTGCTAGTGGGCGTGTCTCAGCCTGCCTGCCCTGACTTGTGTCTTGCTTGTCGGGGAAGCAGTGTGGGTTCCTGCAGATCCACCTGCCTCTGACAGTGCACCTCTGTCCTCACCCCAGCGGGTTTCTACCTGCTCTGAAAAAGAAACCCAGTCAGCAGTGAGCACAGCTCAGGCGCTCAGCGTGCTGGGTCTTCACAGTTGTTCCTGGGAGTGACGGAAACATGACACTAAGACACTGTGTAAGAGACTTGAATCCTGAAAACCCAGAAGTGAAGAAAGCAAGATGCTGCTGTCCACACACTGTTGAGCATCCTGGGGAGTGGAAGTATTTATAAGCAGACCACTGTAAGCCACAGTGCAGCTTGCTGAGCTTAACAAAGATGGAGGTTATTTCAGGAATTCAGGAGTTGCCTTCTGCAACTAGGAACAGAAAGATGGCTGAGTCACGCTCCCCAGCTCCTCCATCGCCTCGTCACAGCCTTGCTTGCCCTCTCGTTGCCTCACCTCCATGTCACTCCAGCCTTCTTCCAGACGTCCTAGCTCATGTCCCTCGTATACAGCTGAGCTTGGCTAGAGTATAGACAAGCTCAGTTTCCCCCTACCTGTTTTTTTTTGAAACATGGTGTCAGTAGTACAAGCTAGCCATGAGCTTACTCTCATGCTCCTATTGTAGTGCATGCTGCTAAATTCAGTTCTCAACTTAAAAATAAAAGAGATTTATTTACTTATTTATTTTTAGGTTTTGGTTTTTAGAGACAGGGTTTCTCTGGGTAGCCCTGGCTTTCCTGGAACTCACTTTGTAGACCAGGCTGGCCTCAAACTCAGAAATCCACCTCTGCCTCTGCCTCCCAAGTGCTGGGATTAAAGGCACGTGCCACCACTGCCTGGCGGATTTATTTTTATTTTATGTATATGAGTGATTTGCCAGAATGCTTGTATGTGTACCGTATGCATGTCTGCAGTATCAGAAGTAGCATCAGGTTCCCTGAAACTCGACTTAGAGATGGTTGTGAGCCACCATGTGTGTGCTGGGAACTGAGCCAGCCTCCTCTGCAAGTGCTCTTAACCAGCGAGCCGTCTCGTCTCTCCAGCCCTTAGCTCTCGACTTTGTAATCTGACGATTTTTACATTTACAGAAAGGTTGAATAAATTGCTTTGAATCATCAGCTACTAATGTGTTCACGTTTTCTCTTAGCGTATAAATTAGTGTACACAGACACACTTGGCTTGTGCTGAACTGTTTGCAGGTTTGGTCGCCATAGAGATGTGGGGACTGGGCGGTGGTGCTGAAGGTCTCATTAACAAGCGAGACAGGACCAGAAGGAGCAGGGTGGGCTGCAGAGCAGTTATGTGGACAGGAGCGTGTCAGAAGAGGGGGATTAGTCCTCTTCCCCATGTGCTGTGCGCAGCCTGTGGCAGGCAGTTCCAAGCATCACTTCCCGGTTAGGTAGGGTTTGGAGTTAGTTATGTCTCCGCCCTGTCACCTGGTCTTGGAGGGAAGGTGGGGTGGAACAGGGTGACAGCAAGTGTTTGCAGGTTTTAGAGGTGTAGTATGAGATTTGCACTAGCAGTAGTGTGGATACAGAGGAAATCGGTGCATGTCTTGTAGCAACTGGATTTTTAGTTCAGCTTCTACAAGTCTACTGTAAACCCTGAAAAGCATAGAAACACACTTAGTTTTAAAAGCCATGGATGTGAGGCAGGAGAGACGGCTCAGTCTGTAAGAGGTGTCACTGCTATTCCAGAGTCCCGGATAAGAGGGTTCACAGCTGCCTGTAACCCCTGGCCTCGAGGTCTGCTTCA
The DNA here is from genome assembly GCF_000001635.26 of Mus musculus. Taxonomy (NCBI): domain Eukaryota; kingdom Metazoa; phylum Chordata; class Mammalia; order Rodentia; family Muridae; genus Mus; species Mus musculus. The sequence goes on along the minus strand of NC_000070.6, from coordinate 149,404,499 downwards.
TGGGCACCTGTATATACATGCTTGTGAAAGGTTCACACAGACCCACAAAAAATAAATATAAATCTTAGAGAGGAAAAAAAAAGAAGACATCAAAGTGAACACAGCGCACCCTACTTTTGTATTATTCCTGGTGAGGATACAGGATGCTGAGCTCTCCGTGGGCTGGTCTCCCTGTGAGGCTGTGACACAGGCACGCGTCCGTGTGCTCCCTTCCCATACTGCCTCTGCCCTCATCCCATGCCCTCCTGACCTTGTGTCCTGACTGCCCCTTTGCTTTTCCTTTCCTGGTCTATTTAGAGGACTTTGAGGGTAGGAATTAGGACTCAAGTGGAACATCTTCTTCAACTTTGTGGCACACAGTAGGCACTTATCGACATGCCACAAGGAATTCGTGGTAGGACAGGATGCTCCTGTCCTATTGTAGCCAGAACACCGGGTGGATGTTCTGTGCTCCACTGTGCACCCCTCACCAGAGAGGTCAGTATGTTCAGTGTTGCTGATCAGAGGGTTGAGGCAGTGTCCGACACCAGCAGTCTGTACAAAGCTGACTTCTTAAACTAGTCAGCGGCAGTGCCACCTTGTCACCGTAGGAATGTCTTGTGTGGAGACAGGTGATGTGTGGGAAGTCACAGTCCAGCTTCAAACCCTGCACTGTGTCCCCTGAGCTGTGTTGCTGAGCAAGTCACTTCACTGGAGGTGGTTTCCTCACTTGTAAAATGGTAGTGGAGTGTGCGGACCCCTGGGTTGTTAACTGAGCTTACACATGGGCTATAGAGCTGCATCTGGCCCATGGGAAGCAGAGGGCTACCTCAGTTAATTATTCACTTACTCCTTTGTGTCAGGATCACCAAGAGCCTCCAGAAGTGACATTGTAAGTAGAAAGATTACCATCTGTCCGTCGTCCCTGTCCCATCCCCTTCCTCTTCGTAGGAACAGGGGTAGGTTGTTGCTGAGATCTGGGAGGTCTCGTGTGACTGAAAAATGTGTAGACTATCTTTAGGAGAACATCCTAAAGACTAGAAGTTGTGAGTGATGTCTGTCTGTGTGTTGGAATTTATTTACTTTGTAAAATTTTAGTTGGAAATAAGGATTTTTGCAGACTGTATTTTATTAAATTTAAAGCAGTATTTTGTGGACCCTCCCGACCCCCACAACGAGCTAAAACTAAGAGGAGCAGTTTGATCTGCCCTGCCCTGGGGCTTTCCCTGCCTTGAGTCTAGTGTGGGTAAATCCGGAGGAGGGGGTGGGACCTACAGCATCAGGAGAGCCATTAGGGGAAACCCTGTTGTAGTGTCAGCTAAAAATGTGACCTGAGACGGGCAGAATGTGGCTCCTGTTTAGGGTCTGGGGCGGGGCACAGCCGTGGCCATGGAACTGCCACAGCTGTTTCTGTTTCATGCTTTTCCATTTTTGATCTGTGACAAATGGAAAAGGAAATCTTTTAAAAAGAACCTAGGTTTAACTTGAGATAACCAGCCATAAAAAGTAGGTTGAGTAAAGAAAAGGAATTTAGTAATACTTGGAATGCTGGGACTGGCTACTTCCTCCCTCTCCCTCCCTCCCTCCCTCCCTCTCTGTGCGTGTTTGTGTGTGTGTGTGTGTGTGTGTGTGTGTTAGGGGTGTAGGGGGACTGTGCAGATGTCCTCTGAGGACAGAAGAGGTTGTTGGATCCCTGGAGCTGGAATTATACCTGGTTATAATCCCCCATACATGAGTGTCCAGGAGCAGTGAGGGCTCTTTGTTTCTTTGTGTAGTCCTAGCTATCCTAGAACGAACTGTAGCCCAGGCTGGCCTCAAGACTCAGCAGAGATCTGTCTGTCTCTGCCTCCTACGTGCTGGGATTAAAGGTGCACTCCATCATCACCCCCTGGCCGCAGCAACTTAAAATGTCTTATTTTTTGAGCCGCATATTGACGCATGGTCACACATGCTTTTATTCTCAGAACTTGGGAAGTGGAGACAGTAGGATCAGAAGTTCAAGACCAGCCTTAGTTAGATAATGAGTGTGTGGTCAGCCGGACTATGTGAGACCCTGTCTTCAGACACCAAGCCAAACCAAACCCCTGATTTTGGGTATGCCCAGCCCTTTAGTGGAGTCATTAGCAAGCACAGTGCAGTGCCAACAGCCAAGGCTACAAAGCAGTGGGCAGATATGGCAGAAAGCTGCAGTGTTAGTGTGCTCTGAAGAAATGTAGTCCTAAGTACTGAAAATACTGGTGGTGTAAAGCCAGATGCAAAAGTGACAAAAATACAAGAAGATATCTGTGTTTGAAAACTAGAATATGCAGGAATCACTAAAGAAAATCAGGGAATCTTTGAGAATGGGGGCTGTTCATATTAGTATTTATATAAGTGTTTTCAGTAATGTCATTAAAAATTTTAAAAAGAACATTTATTTTTATTTCAGGCTAGAGCGATAGCTCTGTGGTAAGGTCAGTAGATCTCTTCCAGAGGATCTGGGTTCAGTCCCAGCATCCACATGAAGATCTGTAGCTATAGTCTCAGCAGATCGCTCTCTGGCCTCTAAGGACTCTCTGTGGGTTATGTGGTGCATGGATGTAGCGTGTGGGCACAACACCCATATGCACACAATAATAAGATACAATGGAAACTTTAAAGAGTTATTTTTATTTTTAATTATGGGTGTTTGTTTGTGTGCTTTTGGCAAGTGTGCAGTGTCAGAGGAGGCCGATGAGGGGGAATCCCTTGGGCCTGGAGTTGCAGACAGTTGTGAGTCATCCATCGTGCATGCAGGGAACCGAATTCAAGTCCCATCTAAGCACAGGCTGCATTCCCAGCCGCCGAGCCAGCTCCCCAGCTCCGTCGTACATCAAAACTTGGCACACTTAAATTTCATGATGCAGATTTTATCTCTTAGTTTTCAAAGAAAATCATACCTTGAGCTGGAGCTGTCAACCTGAGAGCTGAGTGCTTGCTAAGAGTGTGGCACGCCCCATGCTCAGGTCTTATTGCTGAAATTAAAACAGAACACAGCAACAAAGAAGTCGGGACTGGGAGATTGCTTGGTGGATAACATGCTTGCTGTAAGTGTTTAGGGACCAGACTTCAGACACCCAGCACCCTGACAAAGCCTGCGTGGCTGTGGCACGTTTGCAGCTGTGCAGGGGGAGACAGGTGTGGGAGATCTGAATTCCGGTCCTCGAGCAAGAACTTTATCAACTGAGCCATCTCCCTAGCTTCTCCTAATCCCTTCTTCAAAAGATTTAATGTGCTTAAGTAAACTTGAGATAGTGACCTGTGTGACATGTTTCAGGTGAAGCGATTGGTTGGCATGTCTGAGGCACAGGCCGGGAGGAGACGCTTCTCCTCTCTGGGGCAAGGACTCAGGGCATTTCCTTGGTCTAAGAGAGGTAAAGGGCACAGGTGTTGCACAGTGTGAGAAGGACACGCATTTCCTGGAATCTGTCCTTGTTAGGAATCGCTGGGGCTGGAGCTTTGTCCTACTTATTCCTGGTAGGAGGAGTGTGTGTGTCTGGGGCTGCCTCATTTCTGAGAAGCCTGTTCACATCTAGTGCTTGGTATACATGTATAACCTCAGGGTGGTGGTGCGTGCATGTGTGTGTGTGAGGGAGGGAGGGAGGATGAGTGACATAGGAAATGCTGCTGTGACCCATCCTATGTTTATTTGTAATTACTTGGTAACTGAAGCATTCAGAGAATGGCCGATTATATTTTCATTTTGATCACATTAAAAAAAAAAATCAGGGGCTGGTGAGATGGCTCAGTGGGTAAGAGCACCCGACTGCTCTTCCAAAGGTCCAGAGTTCAAATCCCAGCAACCACATGGTGGCTCACAACCATCCGTAACGAGATCTGACGCCCTCTTCTGGTGTGTCTGAAGACAGCTACAGTGTACTTACATATAATAAATAAAAAAAAAAAAAAAAAAAAAAAATCAGCCTAAACATAAACTTTGTGTCTTGGTGTATCTTTTGTTTCTTTCTCCTATTGGGTGAAATAGACTTTTCTTTTAATTTTTTTAGATTTATTTTTATTTTATGTGTGTGAGTTGTCCTGCCTGCATATATGTATGTGTACCACATGTGTGCCTGGTTGCCACAGAGTCTTGAAGAGGGCATCAGATTCCCTGAAACTGGAGTTAGAAATGGTTGCTGGAAGTCAAACTTTGGTCTTCTGTAAGAACAAAGTACATTTAACTACTGAGCCATGTAGCCTCTAAATCTTACCTATCTAAAATGACTACATAATGCCATTTTGTTAAAATACCAGGTTTTGATTTGCGGTGGTGACACACACCTTTAATCTCAGTACTCTGGAGGCAGAGACAGGTGGATGTCTTGAGTTCAAGGCCAGCCTTGTCTATAGAGCAAGTTCTAGGACAGACAATGCTACACAGAGAAACCCTTTCTTGAACAGATAGCTCTCGCCACCACACACACACACACACACACACACACACACACATATATAACCAAAACAGGTTTTAGTGTGTTGGGTAGTGAGCATATTGGAAATTTGCAGTGTAACATAGAGCATCTTGGTGAGCCGATCACTGTATAGGTTTCAAGAGTAAGGCAGCAGCTTCTAAGAGCATCAGTTTGGGGCTGTGGACATGGCTCACTTAGTAAAGCCCTAGCTACCTAAGTGTGAGGACCAGATTTCAGGTCCAGAACCCACAGAGAGCCAGGTGCAGTGCCTTGTCTTCACTGCTTTTATGCTGGGGTGGAAGGCAAAGAGAAGAAACTGTTGTGGAGGAGCGCAGTAAAGAAACTGCTGACATGATCTCTGTGCTAGGGGAGGCTTTTATTATGAGTAAAGAGGAAAGTACCCAGGGGCGTCTGGAAGAGTCCAGAGCAGAGCGAAGAGAAAGCAGACTGGACTTGGTCAGGCCTAAGGTGCTGTGGGTTGCCCTGGTGCTATTTGTGTGCAACACTAGGGAAGCAGGGGAGTAGGGGTGGGGAGAGGGGTGTTGGGAGATAGCAAGAGAGCCTAGCCAGAGTACAGAGAGCAGCAAGATAGTGCTTGAGTGTGGGGCAGACAAATCACGTGGGTTGTGAGGAGGCTGATAAGCTGGGAGGAGGGACTCTTTCTGGGGATAGAAAACCCTTTCACAAGTTCCTGAGGAATGCTAGCTTTTCTCTAACCTCCAGAAGTCCTGCAGCCTGTGCTCCTGCTTAAGCTCATTTCTAGACATATGGGGAGGGAGGTGGGGGTGCTGAGACCTAACGATACCCCCCCCCCCCATGGATGGGCAGCTAGCATGTCCTATGCAGTGGGGAACAGAAGAGAGCTAGCTTAAACTAGGCAGATGGTAAGGACTAAATTTGAGGTTTTCCTCTGACACACACACACACACACACACACACACACAACTGGAACATTTGCTTTGCCTTGTTACTTTTCTGAACACATTCTTTTTAAATTTATTTCATTTATATGAGTACACTGTAGCTGTCTTCAGACACACCAGAAGAGGGCATCGGATCCCTTTACATATGGTTGTGAGCCACCATGTGGTTGATGGGAATTGAACTCAGGACCTCTGGAAGAGCAGTCAGTGCTCCTAACTGCTGAGCCGTCTCTCCAGCCCCTGCACACATTCTTTTTAGGTGTCTTTGGCTCCTAAGCTTGGAGATGGTTTTGATGGTTTTAGTACACTGACGTCATTGTTCTTACAGGTGGTTGTGTTTCTACTGTCAGTGACAGAATGTCCTTTCTCTCCTCTTCTGTAGATTCGACGGAGGCGCCTGGCACGACTTGCTGGTGGACAGACCTCCCAGCCGACCACCCCGCTTACATCTCCCCAGAGGGAGAACCCTCCGGGACCTCCAATAGCTGCATCAGCCCCAGGCCCCTCCCAGAGTCTTGGTCTCAATGTCCACAACATGACCCCAGCTACCTCCCCCATAGGTGCAGCAGGTGAGCCTCAGCCTCCAACCTGGAAGCTGTACTTTGGTCTCAGCATCTCGATGTTGCCTCACTGATTAAAGCAATCAGTGGCCTGAAGGTCACTGCGGTCGGTGTGTCTTGCTTCTGTCTGTTCATTTGATAGTGACTAGTGAAGACTTCTGCAAACCCATCTCCTTCCCCTTCTCCAGCTCCAGTTCCTCTTCCAGCCAGGCTCAGGTCTGGCGAAGACTGAGTTGCTCCTGCTGAGTTTGTGAATTTGGCTGATGCTTCTCCCTCCAATCCCCATTCTCCCTCTCTATAGGCATGGGCTCCCCTAAAGACTGCTCTGCCTTCCCATAATGCTGTCTGGGGGTTAGGGAGCGCACATGGTGGGCAAAGGGCTTCCTGCACGGGAGTGAGGACCCCCAGTTCCCACAGCACGTAAGACTTACGGGTTCAGGAGGTCATGCCGGTAACCCTGACACTCAGGAGGTAGACACAGGGAGGGACATTCTAGGACACTGGCGAGCCAGTCTAACAAATAGGTGAGTTCTAGTTCAGTGGGAGGTCCTGTCTCAAGAACATGAAAGGAAGAGACCCACCACCACCTTCTGAGTGTATAGTGCACATATGCGTGCGACACACACACACACACACACACACACACACACACACACACACACACACACGATCAAAAAGTAATCTGTAAATGGAAGAGTGAAGTAATGGTCGAATGGCAAGGCCCTGGTTTCTTGTCTTTGTGCTACATTGGCACAAAAGTTTCTAGAATTGAGTGGATATCAAGGGTACTGTGGATGGCAGAGCACTCACCAGCATGCGTGAGGACCTGGGTGCAGTCCCTCGCACCGCAGGAATCAGCTCTGCCTGTGTGGTGTTTGTAGCTGTCTCCTCGAGAGCTGCTTAACCCTGGTAAAAAGGGTTTGTTTGTTTGTTTGTTTTAAATAAATGAGCTCATAGATGATGTTCAGGGTTGTCTTTCTTAAGAAATGATGATGTCCATTCACATGTGTACCCGGAAATATTTTCCTTCATGACTTTTCTATCAAGCATGGTCATTTCATAATTACTACGTAACAGTTAAATTATGAAGTAGGAGCTAGGAGCGCCATGTATGTCATATAAGAATCATGTATGACTGTGGATTCCAGTACTAGGTGCTCTTTCTCATGTCAGCTAAAAGCATCTGTTGCTTTAAGTCATTAGCCCTCCACAGGCCTCCCTCTGCGTGGATAAATGCCGACCCATCATTCTGTTAGTGATAACAGAAATTCAGAACAAAGCGTCATTTGGTGGGAACAACAGCTATGAAAGGCGTGATTTGAGTAGCTGTGGCAATTTTCTCATAGAGTTAGCGTTCAGGATTCCAGGGTGAGTTTGTCCTTTCCTTGGGAAATGTGGTCGCTGCTATGCTGTTTCCTCGCTATGACGGGGGCGTCCATCCCTTCAGCTCTGGAATATGTTGAGGGCAGCGCCACTCCCATCTGTTTTTCTTACTGGCTGTGTCACAGCTCTAGCTCCATCCATTCCTCACCCGCCTGCCGCTTGTCTCCCACCCTCGTCCAGGCTGGAGGGGAGCTCACGCAGCCATGTGGTCTGTCGATCTCCCTCAAGCCCATGATCACAAACTCAGGAAGAGCCCAGTACACCCAGGCAGCTTCACGGCTTTCCTGTCCACTTTCCTTCTCTGCTGCCGAGTGTGCTTCTCCTCGCTCTCATGCACACACTCAGTGTGGAGCAGACACACATGCAGAAGGGAACCTGTACAGCCTCTGTCATCGCTTCTGTCGGGCTCCTGTGTGCACGCCCAGTTCTTGTTAGGCCTCAGTCAGTGCCTGCACTTCCTCTCACCTAGCGAAGCCTCACTTCTCACAGCTCCCTTTTCCTTCTACCTCAGGTGAACCCTTGTTAACCATTCTGAGACCTTGCAGTGCACTGTGTGTACAGTGCTGGCGACTGTGAAAAGGAGCCCCTTCTTCCCATTTCCCCTGCTGTCCCCACCCCTCTCTCCCCTGCTGCTCCCACCCCCTCTCCCCTGCTGCCCCCACCCCTCTCCCCTGCAGCCCCCACCCCTCTCTCTCCTGCAGCCCCCACCCCTCTCCCCTGCAGCCCCCACCCCTCTCCCCTGCAGCCCCCACCCCTCTCTCCCCGGCAAGCCTTCTGGACTAAATCCCTCCTCCTCTGACTTTAGCCCTGCACCCTGTGCTGAGCTGAGCAAGCTTGAGGGGAACCTCTGCTCTGAGTCTCTGTCTCCTCGCTTGGTGGCTTCACCCCCTCACCTCTGAAACACCGTTTAGCTTCCAGAACAGTCTTGTCCTGGTTCCCGTCCTCCCTGTTCCTTTTCAGTGACTCTAGGGCAGCATGCCGGCGTTCAGTGTTTAAACTCTTGACTCTCTATGTTTATTCTCTTACTGATTTCATCTAGTGTCCTGGCTTTAGTATTTTTTCCAGTTTGATAACTCCTTAGTTTACATTTCCAGCTCAGATCTGCATCCTGAACTTTAGACTCATAATCTTATGACCCATTTGACGTCTACTTTCTTTCTCATCAGCATTTCACCCTTAAAATCTTAAAAATAAATATGTGTGTGTTCCCACACATACACGCCATGTGTAGGTATGTGTGCAGATGTGTGTTCATATGCCTATTCCTGTGTGTGGAGGCCAGAAATAGGTGTCAAGTATTCCCTTTGACTGTGCTCTGCTGTGTTTTATGAGACAGTGCCTTCTTGAGCCCAGCTTGCTGATTTGGCTAAGGCGCCTGGCCACGGTAACCTGAGATCCTGCTGGCTCTGGCTCTGGCTCTGGCTCTGGCTCTGCAGCACTGGGGTTACAGCTGTGCCTTGCTAACCTAACCTAGCTTTTGTGTGGATGCTGGAGAGCTGAGCTCAAGTTCTCATGCACGTGTGGCAAGTACTGTGCTTAGTGAGCCATTTTCCCCAGCCCTTTAACGTCAAGCTTAGGGGGCTGCTGAGATGACTTAGCAAGTAAATGGGCTCGCTAAACAAACGTGAAGAGATGATGTCACACTCTAGAACTCACGTAAGACTGGGAGGAAAGACATGATTCCACAGCACGAGCCTCTGACCACCAGAGACATGCTGTGGGCTATGTGGTGTGTAGCTTAAAGGTGTTTCAAGAAATTATGACAATTGTCATTTTGAAAGTGAAGAGTTGCCGGATATGATGGCACACACCTTTAATGCCAGCATTTGGAAGGCAGAGACATGCTGTGGTGTATGAGCCCCCCCCCCCAAAAAAAAATCCAAACAAACCCTGCCTTAGAAAAGCAAGATCAGGGCGGTGGGATGGCTTAGCAAGCAGAGACACGCACTGGCAAGCCTGATGACCTAAACTTAGTCCCCTGACCCAGAGTGGCAGGAAAGAAGCAACCTCTGTAAGGTGCCCCTTGACCTGCCCCCCTACACACATGGGGTGGGGGGAGCATGCGTAGGTGTAGTAGGCTTCCCCCATCCATAAATAAATAAAGATATGAAGATGATTTTTAAAAGGAAGAAATAGAACCCAAACCAGGCTAACAAAATATTTTTAGCATCCCTTTCTCAGAAAAGCTGTCTTTGGCCACTGTCTAGCATACATAACAAAGTGCCATGCCTCTTGGCTCTTTCCAGCATTGTGTTCCTTGTACACCTGAGTGCTTGTGTGCCCTGTTTAGTCTGCCTTCCCTGATGGAGTGGAAACTCTAGGTCTGGCTCAGGAGTTAGTGTTTGTTGTGTTCACTCGTGTGCCTGCCATGCCTGGCATTAGCTCAAAGATGGGGTGAACTAGTGAATGAGCCCCAAAGAGAAAATGACCAGAACAGCACAGGCTTGTGTAACTTAAAGGTGTTTCAAGAAATTATGACAATTGTCATTTTAAAAGTGAAGAGTTGCTGGGTGTGATGGCACACACCTTTAACACCAGCACTTGGAAGGCAGTGGTGGCTAGCTCTGTGAATTCAAGGCCAGTCAGGTCTGTGTAGTGAGTTCCAGGGCAACCCTGTCTCAAATAAGTATAAAATAAAGAAAAAAAGCTATGGGGCTGGCAAGATGGCTCAGCTGATAAAAGCGCTTGTCTCTATGCCCGATGACCTGAGTTCAGTCCTGGGAACTCCCATGGAAAGAGAAAAAACGTCACCCTCACACACCCTCTTCACCCCTCTCCTAAACCCAACAGTGGAGAGAACCACTGTGCTGTCTCAGCTCCTTGACATGCAGTTTATCCCCTTGTCCCGAGACTCATGCTGGACAGAGGAGAGCAATGGTTTTTGTCACAAGTGTTAGATTCAAACTACAAATTGAAGTTCATGAAGATTACTCCTCCCCCTGAAACCAGCAAGTCTGCCTTGTCGTTCCTCCTGAAGAGAGTTTTATCATCCCTGAACCATTCATTTCCTTCTAAAATTAAAAAAAAAGGACAAAATACTTGGGATGGGCACAGAGACATAGCTGATGCCCGTGGACCTCTGTGGAGCCCATGATGTCCCACTTCTCCCTCAGCACCATGGTCCTCAAAGTCCCACCTCATACACCATTCCCAGAAGCTGCTTAACGCTTTCACTCAGCTCCTCCTTTAAAGCTAACAGTGGAGAGAGAGACCTCTAAGGAAGTGAGTTCATTTGGAAATGACCAGAGTATAGGAACTTGTGTATTGCAGGGGATCGGGCCTTGTGTAGGCACATGAGTACTTAGGGGATCATGGTCGGTCATGTGTGGAGACAGGAAGGTAGGCAGCTGCCCAGGTAAAGGGGGGGGGGGGGAGCTTATGTAAGTTGTTTTGAATTATCACTGGCCACAAAGATCAGTAACAGGGGAGGCCTTGGTGCAAGGTTGCCTGGGTTGCTAGGCAGCTGTCCTCACAGAGAGGTTGCACTGGCCTTTCAGCAAGGCCGTGGACTTGCGAGACTGTTAGTGGGTTTTGTTACGCTGTGAATGTGGTAGGATCGTTCCTCATGGCCTCGTGGCCTCTCGTGGATTTGGGTTTCTCACGGGAGACCGACAGTGACGGACACTGCTTTTCCTTCTCTTAAAAGGTGGTGCGCATTTGCTGTGCTCTCACTGCAGCTGACTGCTGTGTGCACATGTGTGGGTGTCAGTCCTCAGGGGCCAGGTCAGGACTGAGTGTTTTCAACTCTGCCTTGGGCTAGAGATGTAGTTAAGTGAAGAGCACTTGCCTAGCCTTTGCAAACCCTGGCTTGATTCCCCTCACCCCCCAAACATACACACTCTCTCTCTCACAAACACACACATACACACACACATATACACAGACACATATATGCCCAGCTATCATGTTTTTGTTTTGTTTTTAAAGACAGGTTCTCAGTGTGTTCTCCCTGGATGGCCTGAAGCTCTATGTAGACAGGGATGGCGTCAAATTCATATAACCTGCCTCTGCCTTTCCATTGCTGAGCTAAAAGGCCACAAAGCTACCTTAAAACAACAACAACAACAACAACAACAACAACAACAACAACACCCCAGCATTACTGCTTGGCAAACGGGATGATCCCTGTCTGTTGGTTACAGGTGTTACTCTCACTTCCCTGAACCTGCTAATGTCTCTAGGTTGTCACAGTGACATGCTAAATGCTGAACAGTCGTGCAGCCCCACTTAGTGTGTATTTCAACCATGCCAGCTCTTAGCTCAGTGCTTACAGTTTATTGGGTGTTGGGATAAAGTACTCAGGGAGAGCAGGAGGGAATTCGTCTGCTCTAGCGACAACCATGAGCCTCAGTGATAGATGGGGTCAGCAGGGTCCAGAATGGTGTGGGCAAGCAAGGCTGTGCGCAGGAAAGGCAGAGGCAGAGGCCTTTAGTGCAGAAGTAGCCTTGGTGTTTGATGAAAGAGCAGGAAAGTCCAACCCATGTCCTCTAATTTTGAGTCTTCAATGAAGTCTTTAACACGTTAGTTGTGCATTTCGGGGACTTCAGCTAAGGGAAGGGCACTCTTATCAGCACACTGCCTTTGCCTAAGAATGGTACCAGGGACTTTGGCCGAGTTGTAATCTTTTGTTCTATTACCAGTTGCTTATACTAAAGTCCTTTTTCCTCTTACACTTGGCACGGGCTTGGGAGAGGGAAAGTTTTGTGTGTGGTTTAGAAACTGGCTTTGCAGCTGGGCATGCAATTAGTGGAAGAGCTTGTTAGCATTCAGGAGACCTTGGGCTCCATCCAATGAAATAGAAACAGCCAAAACAAATAAGCAAAGAGAAACATACAGCTGGGCACTACTGTCTTATGCCTGTAAGCCCAGGGCTTGAGAGGCAGAGGCAGGAGGATTTCCACAAGTTTGTGGCCAATGTAGGCTTCGTAGTGAGGTCTGTCTGAGAAAATGAAATCACAAAGTCAGATACTGGCTAGAGACAGAGACCCAGGCAGAAGCTGCTGTGGAGCTGCTGCAAGGGAGCCCCAAACACCCTGAAGGTTTCTCTTGGTTGGAACCTTCCTTTTTGCTTGCACATTTGTTCCTAGGCCACATTCGTCCCCTTGTGAATTTGGAGCAGGTGTCAGTGTCTTGTTAGTGATGGTGTGTCTGCACCAGTGGTCCCATTGTCCTGCCATCTCCTCTGCTCAAAGCCTTCCCAGCCTGACCTGAGGCCGGCTCTGCACAGCACTGCTGTCGTCCCTGTACCTGCCTCAAAGGTAAATTCTGTGAGGGCAGAGGAGCAATGCCGAACACGGGAGGAGTTCCTGGAAAACGTGTTTCCTTTATGTGTGCACACACCCGTGCATGAGTCCACAGATATGCACGTTCACGAACACCAGATGACAGTTTTAACTTTAACAGAACTAGAGGGGCTAGAGAACCTTCTCCCTTAGTCCCATTACTGAGCAGATAAACAGAGACACTAAACTTAAAGGACAAATCACAGCATTCATAGAGTTGCCTGCCTGATGCCACATCATAAATTTAGAATTTGTGTGTATGTACATACATGTGCGTGTGTACTCGTGTGTGCATTAGAGCTCGAATGTGTGTATTGTGTGTGTGCACTTGTGTGTCCATGTTGTGTATGCAGTGTGTGCATTCCTCTGTGCGTTTGTGTGTGTGTGTGTGTGGTACATGTGTCAGGTGGTAAGAGGGCTGCCTCAGAAGTCATGCCTTAGCAACCTTCTTCCTTTTTGTTTTGAGATGTACTCCCACTGACCTAGAAATTTGTGGAGCAGAAGCCAGCTTGCAGATGTCCACCTGTCTGAGAGTCCGTCTTTCCATCCATGAGAACACGCATGAGCATCATGCCCAACTCTTTCTTCTTAAAGTACAGACACTGGGAGTTTGAACTCACCAAGTGCTTGCCTCTGAGCCATCCTCTCAGCCCCTTCCTTTCTTTTAGATTCTTAAGGGTCTTGCTAAGTGTCTCAAACTCAACACTCTTGCCTCTGCCTCCTGAGTGCTAGGATTACAGCAGACAGTACCATCCATGGCTTCAGAGATTTTGATTTTTATCTATAGACGGGAGTGAATGGATGACTGGATGAGATCTTTATGATCCGCCCACCTCTCCTATTTTCATTTATAAAAATATTTTATTGTGTATGAGTGTTTTATTTGCATACATGTCTGTGTACCACATGGCTGGTACCTCTGGAGGCCAGAAGAGGGCATTGAATCCCCTGGAACTGGAGTTGAAGAAGGTTATGAGCTGCCCTGTGACTTCTGAGAATTGATCCCTGGACCTCTGGAAGAGCTCTTAACTACTGAGCCATCTCTCCAGCCCCTCCCCTACTTCTAATTTTTTTTCTTTTTTTCTTTTAATTTTTTAAGATTCATCTCATGGGCCGGAGAGATGGTTCAGCAGTTAAGAGCACTGTCTGCTCTTCCAGAGGTCCTGAGTTCAATTCCCAGTAACCACATGGGGACTCACAACCATCTGTAATGGGATCTGATACCTTCTTCTGGTGTGTCTGAAGAGAGCAACAGTGTACTCACACAAAATGAATAATAAATCTTTAAAAAAAGAGAGAGATTCATTTCATTATGTATACAGTGTTCTGCCTGTGTGTATGCCTAAATGCCAGAAGAGGGCAACTAGATCTCATTGTAGGTGATTATGAGCCACCATGTGGTTGCTGGGAATTGAACTCAGGACCTCTGGAAGAGCAGTCAGTGCTCTTAACCGCTGAGCCATCTCTCCAGTCCTAAATTACTTTTTTTTTAATTTGATTTTTGTGATAGGGCTTTTCAGTGTACAACTTGCTGGCTGTCCTAGAGCTCACTCTGTAGACCAGGCTGTTTTCAAAATTAGAGATCTGCCTGCCTACACCTCCCTAGAATTAAAGGCGTGCATCACCACACCCAACAAGGCTTTAACTTTTTAAATATCTCTCGCCTTAGGAAGATGGGGGATGGAACAAAACATTAATCCTTGAGGCTTACTTCATCCACTGTGATTTCTCCAGCAGGAAGTGGGAAAGACTGATAACAGTGGTTTCAGAAGAGAGGGATGCCATGGGCTGTTGCTTTTGGTGGGTTTTTGTCTTGATAACTTACAGTCTAAGTAAAGCTAGGGGCCACTGAGCTTGGTAGATTTACAAAGCAGGTAGATCATTGTGATGTGTAGAGATGGGAAGCAGTGGGCGCATGTGACTGTGGGGGAACTGGGATGTGAAGATGTTTGAAGCACAGGACCAAGAGGATTCAAATGCTGTCTTTCTTACAGTGTGCCCCGGCACTTCATCCCTGCTGTGGTATGTATTGTATATTAAATAGTCTTAGTCAGGGTTTGTATTTCTGCACAAAACATCATGACCAAGAAGCAAGTTGGGGAGGAAAGGGTTTATTCGGCTTACACTTCCATACTGCTGTTCATCACCAAAGGAAGTCAGGAATAGAACTCAAGCAGGTCAGGAAGCAGGAGCTGATGCAGAGGCCATGGAGGGATGTTACTTACTGGCTTGCTTCCCCTGGCTTGCTCAGCTTGCTCTTTTATAGAATCCAAGACTACCAGCCCAGGGATGGCACCATCCACTAGTTGAAAAAATGCCTTACAGCTGAATCTCATGGAGGCATTTCCTCCTCAAGGGAGGCTCCTTCTCTGTGATAACTCCAGCTTGTGTCAAGTTGACACGTAAAACTAGTACAAGCACTCTGTCTTAAATAAAGTTCCTATGTTTAGCGTGCATGCGGGCACCACAGTCAAGGCCAGAATGAACACCAAATGTCTTCTAAGTCTCTGTCCACCTCATGTTTTAGAGACAGTGTCTCTTGCTTAACTTAGAGCTGGCCATTTTAGCTAGACTGGCCACAGGCATCTCCCTGCCTTCTGCCTTCCCAGGCTAGCATTGAAGGTGGCTTTCACATGGGGTCAGGTCTTTCTGTTTACCAACAGAGACAACAACTCAGCCCATGAGGTTAAAAAAAAAAGTAAAGTATGTAGTTAAGTTCCTTGTTATCAGTCTCAGTATGAAGTAGCCTTTTCTGTGATTGATAAAATAATCCTGCATTATTTTTTACTTATTTTTTGTTTATATCTTGAATGAATGAGTTGTTTTGTTTTGGCTTTTTTTTTTTTTAAAGGATTTATTTTATGTATATGGGTACACTGTCGCTGTCTTTGGATAGACCAGAAGAGGGCATCAGATCCCATTATAGATGGTTGTGAGCCACCATGTGGTTGCTGGGAATTGAACTCAGGACTATCTGGAAGAGCAGTCAGTGCTTTTAACCACTGAGCCATCTCCCTCGCCCTTGAGTGAATGAGTTTTAAGTCTTATTTCAGAACTCTGATGGCGTGAGATGCCCTATCTGTTTTGAGTCTTGGTAGGAATAGTGACTAGCTTGCAGTTTCCTTTTGTGAGTCCTTTACTAGTTTTAACAAATTGGTATGAGTTTGAAGATGGTGGAGGAGTGAGTATGCTTTTGTGATATCCTAGTGTGGAGACAGGCAGGCTTTCTTTCTCATGATGCCAGGACGGTTAAATTTACCAGTTACTAGTTATCTCAGCAGGTAGTGGTAATTCATTTATTTTTAAGCATCTCAGTTCACTTTCCTTTTTATGAACAAAGATAAATAAATACTGTAAATGCTTGCCTAGCAACCTTTTTGCATCCTTTGATTTTTTTTTTTGGTTGTTTATTTATTTTGAAACAGAATTTCTCTTCGTAGACCAGGCTAGCCTCAAACTTAGAGACCTGGGTGCCTATGCCTCACACCTGGCTAAGGTGATTTTTAAAGTTCTGTAACAAACATAACTTTAAAGGCATTGAGCAAAGCTCTCTGAGAAATAATCTGTTCCTCCTCCTGATGCTGGTTTTCATGCCACCATAAGCTCTGTAGGGACAATGGTGGGGTCAGCTTTTTCTTCCTTCAAACACATTCCATCAACAGAACCATGATCTGTACACAAGGAGATAGATGGGGCAGTGAAGCCAGGCTGTGTCTCTCAGCATATCTGAGTTCAGTTTTGTAGCAAAGTGGAAAGACTGTCCACAAACACCTACATCCACACCATCTGGATTCTGCCATCAACACCTGTTACTGGGTTGTTGGTTTGTTGTTGTTGTTGTTTTGTTTGTTTGTTTTTCATGTCTGTCAGTCCATTAGTGTATCTCGTTTTCAGTCCATTTCAAGAGTTTTTCTGTCCTGTTGGGTCGCTGAAATAGCTAACGTAATGGGTAAAGACATCAGCCACCAACCCTCATGACATCGTAGAAAACAAGAACTTTCTATACTGTCACAAAACCTAATTTGTTCATGGGCACTGTAGTAACAGTTCTGGGATTGTGGTTTCTTTAAAAAACACAGAAATAAAAGAGTGTGCTTTCATTTGAATCTCAGGTATGGATTGCTTCAGGCTGTCTGCAGCAGCTGACTATGATTTGCCCTGTGCTCTAGCAGAGGCATGGTTTTGCCAGCTGTGGATAGTTTCTGTAATTGTATGATGTTTGGAATTCTGGGAACTTGACGGGGTATATAAATGTGAGGGCTCCTGAGCGGTAGCTTTGGGGGTTGGTATTTGGGGGTGGGGGGAAGAGGTTTAGTGCGGTTTATTACTAGACAAAACAAAAAAAATTGGATTCAGGGATCTCCCTTTCTCTCTCTCTCTCTCTCTCTCTCCCCCCCCCCTTCGCTCCTATCTAGTGATGGGGTGAAACCCCAGGGAGATAAAGGGTGGGGGGAAAGCCCCACAAAGTAGCAAAGACCTGGCTTCAGGCTCCAGTTGGACCTGCTGAAGGAGAGGCGGTGAGTTTTCTCAGGCATCACGTGCAGCTCGAGTGCTGACCTTAGGTGATGCACAGTGATAAATCGTGACCTCTTTGTAACAGTCCTGGTTTGTCTGACAGGATCCTCACGGTCAAGCTTTCCAAGGGCACCTGTGTTAACCTCTGCCTTCACTCTTGGGCTTGCATTGTGTCACCTGTCCTTTCTCTCTTTTTGCCTTGCCTGTGTAGGAGTTGCCCATCGGAGCCAGAGCAGCGAAGGCGTCAGTTCTCTCAGCAGCTCACCTTCCAACAGCCTTGAGACACAGTCTCAGTCCCTCTCCCGTTCCCAGAGCATGGATATTGACGGTGTCTCCTGTGAGAAAAGGTAACTTGGTGCTCCCTGTCTATAGGAAGGGAAGTCTCCACTCTCTAGTCTCTAGCCAGCTGTCTGAAGTGGTAACCCAGAGAGCCATTTTCCTATCAAACTAAATACAAACTTCATTCTTAAGTTGAGGTGTTTCTGTTCTAAATGAAACGTTGTTTTTATATTTGTTAGTGCCAAGCATCTTATGAGCTAGAGAGGTGGCTCAGCAGTTACAAGTTCTGTCTTTCCATAGGACTTGAGCTCTAATTCCAAATGTCTTTTATGAGATGTAAGGTATGAGTGAATAAAAAAAAATATATGGCCTCATAATGAACACGAGATACATCTGAATAAATCTCCCTGTATAAATGGCAGATAATGCCAGTGTGTGGAACAGTAGTGAGCTCTGACAGAAGCCACAAACCTCCGATTGCGTTGAGATGCTGAACAGCGGTCCATAGTAGAGAAGCCATAAAGGGTATGATTACAGCAAGTACCCTCAAGATTCTTTTTTGTTTGTTTGTTTGTTTGTTTTTATTTTTTTTGAGACAGGGTTTCTCTGTGTAGCCCTGACTGTCCTAGAACTCACTCTGTAGACCAGGCTGGCCTCGAGCTCAGAAATCTGCCTGCCTCTGCCTCCCAAGTGCTGGGATTAAAGGCGTGCGCCACCACTGCCTGGCCTAATTCTTTATTATTGAAAACAACAACAACAACAACAGTGTCTCATCCTGGAGCCCTACCATGTAGTACCAGAAATAGCTCCTTCCTTATGTTAGGCCTTAGTGCTTCCTCAGTGTCACCACTCTTGGACTTAGGGGCCACTGTTGAGTAAAGTTAGAGATACTTGAAGTCAAGTAGTTTGGTAACCAAGCTACCAAATGACCAATGAGCAGATAGCATGTACCGTGCAGATCAACCAGGCAGAGGGAGGACTCCCACCTGGCAGAGTGGAGCAGGGTTACAGGACTTCACCCTGCCGCTCAGCAGCATGCACTTCACAACTGAGTTGTTTATGAAACTTCCGGTTTCATAGTATTGATGAGTGAGTGAACTGAGTGAAGGGAGCCCACGGACTACTATTCTCTTCTAACCCAATTCCAGTGGTTAGAAGGATTCTAGGATGATGTTGAGTTTATCAGTAGCTATACCTGTTCCAAATATGTACACACTTAGTAATCTACCATCAGCGTATCATACAAGCGAAGGCTGACAGAGCGCTAGGCAGCAAATTGCCATACCTAAAACCATCCTAGAGGGATTCAGACATGTCTCTTTCGGCCAGAAATACATCAAGGAGAGGAAGAAGGTGACTAAGCAGACAGATTAAGCAATGCAGCCAGCAACCTTGATCTAATGAAAGTATAGGACTTTACATACTCTACAGGCCGAAAGCCACCAGAGTCAGAAATGTAAGGGCTGTGCGTTCTGACTTGTATGTCAAGCCAGAAAAGCAAGTCAGCTGGAGACAAGGTGACTGCTGGGGACAGAAGTGACTGCCGCAAATCCCACAGATCTTTAAAATGAGACATGGCGGAATAGTGTTCTCGTCAAGTGTCATCATGGGGGGTCGTCTGAATGCATGTGCCGGACAGTCAGTGCTGTAAAGACACTTGTGTTCTGCACTGTGTAAAAATAGCTTGTCCTGAAAATCCATTCTGCTGATTTCTTCGTTTTTGAAAGTGAGCCCAAGGAAATGATACCTTGGGAAAAACGACTGCAGCACGTAAGATGAACAGGACGCTTATGTGCTGCCAGTTTGGGAGGAGCTGCTAGACTTACAGGAAGAAGGGGGTGGGGGAGCCAGTGTTACTGTGCTTTCCTGACCAGTGAGCCTTGATGCTGGGAGTTTTAGAAAAGATGAACGACATGTTTGTCTTCTGTACTTAAAGCATGTCCCAGGTGGATGTGGATTCGGGAATTGAGAATATGGAGGTGGACGAGAACGACCGAAGAGAAAAACGGAGCCTGAGTGACAAGGTCAGTGATGGCAAAGGGCGCTCCGTTTCTCAGTGCTCGCTTGGCTAGCCTGCCCTAGCCAGAGCGTCTGTCTGTCTGTCTGTCTGTAGCTAGGCTTGTCCTTTTGAAGAATGCTTAGTCTCAGCCTTGCCCCGGAAAGTTCTCACTCCTCAGTCTGAGCTGGCTTGGAACTGGCAGTCCACCCGTGTCAGCTTCAGGTGCTGGAACTGAAGATCCCACAGTCCAACTTTAGTCTGCTTAGCAGCAGCAGCAGCAGCAGCAGCAGCAGCAGCAGCAGCAGAACTGGGCCCTTTTGTACAGTGAAACCCCTCCATTCTGCTTGGCTTGGCTGCATGTTTTTGAGGTCGGTCAGGTGGGTTGGGTTTTTTTGAGGTAGAAATCCTCCTGGGTAGCCCGGAACTCCTTCCTATCTAGACCAGGCTGCTCCCTGATGTGTGTGCCTGTTCAACGTGTGTGGGTATTAAAGACAGGCTGCCATGACTGGCTGGGTCCGCGCTTTCATAAGTAAAACTTAATTTTGTGGCAGCAAGTAAAAACTCAGGGAGGCCTTTCTGTTTATTTTCATTTGAGCTTTGTTCCCTAACCTCAGGTGGCTTGGGTTTGGGTGGCGCACGCCTTTAATCCCAGCACTTGGGAGGCAGAGGCAGGCGGATTTCTGAGTTTTAGGCCAGCGTGGTCTACAGAGAGAGTTCCAGGACAGTCAGGGTTACACAGAGAAACCCTGTTCAAAAAACAAAAACAAAACAGAAGTTGGACCTTAGCCTCCAGGTTGTCTCTATTCATGGAGTTCTTCATGTTTCTTTTATGTGATAATGTATTTGACATGTAATCAGTGAGACATGTTAACGTTTGTAAAATATCCTTGAGAGAAAATGGTTATATACCAACAACATGAACCTGGCGCTTGAGAGTTCCGTATAGCACAGCACAGTTAGTAGCGAGGGTGGCAGCACGCTCACGCCTCTGCTTTTCTGGCCAAACTTTTATGAATGAGGACATGAGCTTCATGGGACACTGATTTTGCAGCTACTTCCCCTGTCCACAAAATCTTACATGTAACTCTGCATGGCTTGAGACTTGGGTTGTGTAGACCAGGCTGGCCTTGCGTTCCCTGTGTCACCTGCCTGGCTAGATGGTTTTATGCATTTAAAAATATCCTTGTTAATAAATGAATCAGATCAGAACAAAATGTCTTAATGCATGTCTTCTACTACAGATTAACTCTCACATCCTCCCCACTAGGAGCCTTCTTCAGGTCCTGAGGTGTCTGAAGAGCAAGCCTTACAGCTGGTCTGTAAGATCTTCCGTGTCTCCTGGAAGGACCGCGACAGAGATGTCATCTTCCTTTCTTCTCTCTCTGCGCAGTTTAAACAGAACCCAAAAGAAGGTGGGACTCTTTGTCAGAGCAACTCCATACGGGATGTCAGGCCATGAGGGTCTCTGTCCTCTTGCTGTGGGACTGCAGTTCCTGTTACGGGGTGGGGACACAGCTGTGTGGTCACTTTCTTCCCTGAGAGTATTGCTAAGTGATTTTTAAAATTTGTTTTTATGTATGTGTGTGTGCTGTGTGTATGGTGCATATATCTATGCTCAGGTACCTCTGGAAGCTAGAAGAGAGCGTTAGATCCCTCCCTGGAGTTGGAGTTACACAGGGCTGTGAGGCACCCAGTGTGGGCGCTGAGGACCGAGGTGGGGTTCTGTGGAAGAGCAGCAAGCTTTTCTAACTGCTGAGCCATCTCTCCAGCCCTGATGTGTGATTTTACAGAAGAAAACTAAATAAGTGAATGGTTTTCCCTGTCTGGGGCAGGAAGTTTTCCTTTATGGTAGAAGACTCTTTGAGAAGACATCAGCTCCTGTAGGGTAGAAGCGTGCTGAGTGGGCCCCAAGACTCAGCTACCCGCTTGCATCTGTAGTGCAGCGAGCTTCTTTCTGCATGTCATTCATCTTCTAGGATCTGAATGCTTACCAGGCGATTTGTAGACAGTCGAGTGAGATCTTTTTATCAAATTACTTAGCAAACTAGAATATGATTATATTTTGTTGTCCTAGGGTTCTGTTTTAAGAGGTCAGCTGTGCTGACCTGTACTTAAAATAATCACATGCTTTGTAAGACAGCTTTATTGAGCACTGTGGCTTTAATTGCTTGCAGCAGGGCCAGTCAGTGTGCTGCAGGCTTTGTGCTTTGATTTACACTGGCATGTAATGCAGTTGCCGTGACTCTCTGCTCATGGGTGTATATCCCTGTTTTGTATAAGATGGGTTTTCACGGAAGCAGTCGCTGTTAGCGTGGGTTACTGTTACCTTTTACTTGGCCTGTCTTCTGCGAGGGAGTGAAATTTCTGTGTTCCTGGAAGGTGGGTCGGTTTCTGATGGGGTCGCCTCTTAGTACTTGTAGTTGTGAAGAGCTGAGCAGCCTTAGGTTTTAAAGACTTGCCACTGGATACTCTGGCTGTCAGCTCTAAGGATCTCACATCTCATAACGCCTTGTACACATCAGTTTGTGTCAACTTGACACAAGCAGGAGTTGTCACAGAGAATGAAGCCTCCCTTGAGGAAATGCCTCCATGAGAGCCAGCTGTAAGGCATTTTCTCAATTAGTGATCAAGTGGGGAGAGGGCCCAGCCCATTGTGGGTGGTGCCATCCCTGGGCTGATAGTCCTGGGTTCTATAAGAAAGCAAGCTGAGCAAGCCAGGGGAAGCAAGCCAGTAAGTAACATCCCTCCATGGCCTCTGCATCAGTTCCTGCTTCCTGACCTGCTTGAGTTCCAGTCCTGACTTCCTTGGTGATGAACAGCAGTATGGAAGTGTAAGCTGAATAAACCCTTTCCTCCCCAACTTGCTTCTTGTCATGATGTTTGTGTAGGAACAGGAACCCTGACTAACACATTATCTAACCAGATGAAACTGCCACAGAACAGGGCTTTGGTTCAGTGATATCCAGAATGTGTCCATAGATCAACAGTGATCAACTAGGATCTGCAAAGAATGAGAAAGGAGCTAGACTGTAGAATCTGCTTTAGAATCCAGAGGGTGGCTCAGTCTGGAGCCTTTCAGAGGCCCTTAGGAGCCTTGGACTCTGTAAAGTGTGTGCTGGCTGAGAAACACTAGCTCAGCTGCATGTGTTACGGTGTATGTATGTAGTAAGGGCAGATCTGGTAGCGACTGGCTCCTTCTACAGTTAACATTTATCAACAGTAGCTCCCTGACTGCACTCTAACTTGATTTCAATAAGATTTAATTTTGGGATAGTTTTATATTTATAGAAAATGATTGGAGGCCGTCCCGAGAGCTCATGCATACGCTTCCCTCAGTGTCCTCTCATGTAGCAGTCTGTACAGTAGACTGTGTGTGCCCAGACTCGGACAGGACTGTGCACTGAGCCAGTTCGATGGCTCCTCGGCCTGTTGGCCTGAGTGCCATCCCCAAGAACCCATGTGGGTGGATGGAAGGGTCTCTTGAAAGTTGTCTTCTTCTGCATGGCACTGTGCACATACACACACAGATGCAAATAAATATAAAATAATTTTTAGAAAAAAAATTACTGGGAACCACACCAGAGCTTTTTTGGGTTTCAGCTAAAATCCTTTCACTCTTGAGAATCCAATCCAGGATCCCAGCACACAGAATCAGAATCGGCCTGGCTCTTTGGCTTATTAGGATGGTATAAGTGAGGACCTATGAATAACCTGCTTTTCACTCTGCCTTCCCAACAGTGTTCTCTGATTTTAAGGATCTGATTGGCCAGATTTTAATGGAAGTACTGATGATGTCAACTCAGACACGAGATGAAAATCCATTTGCCAGTCTGACAGCCACATCCCAGCCCATCGCCACGGCAGCTCGGTCACCAGACCGCAATCTCATGCTGAACACTGGCTCCAGTTCAGGAACAAGCCCCATGTTCTGCAACATGGGCTCCTTCAGCACCAGCTCGTTGTCTAGGTCAGTGTGGTTCTCTGCTGTCTCACTGGTGGAAAACAGCTGTGACTGTTGAGTTCGGGTTCACAGGGCTGATCTGTGTCTCAGACATGTGGGAGGAGAGAGGGGGAAGGGGATGTGGCCATTGGATGTGGCTTTACCATTCCTTGGTTGGATTTCTTAGCATTCTGTGGTTAGGTTGTTGGTTAAATTTTAGACACACGTGGCTGTCTGTGCTACGGTACTCTTTGAAAGGGGTCACCGACATGAGTGTAGTGATTATAGAGGCTGGTCATTTTTCAAATGCTTATCTACTTAAATTCCTAGAGTGTGTAGTATAAATGTGCTATCCTTTAAAAACTGACACCCATTTTAGTTATCTCAAGTTTTTCTTTGATTTTTTTTTCCCTTCCCTCGGTCTCTCAACTAACTCAGCCTCTATGAAACGAGCCCCGCCCCCTCTGCCAGTTTATGGAGTTTTGTGCCAGCGCTCAGCCCATCCTTTGCCTTACCTTCCCACCCAGCCCCACAGGCGGCTATGCCTTCCCAGTCCCTTAGCCCCCATGGTGTAGCCCCACAGGCGGCTGTGCCTTCCCAGTCCCTCAGCCCCCATGGTGTAGCCCCGCAGGCGGCTGTGCCTTCCCAGTCCCTCAGCCCCCATGGTGTAGCCCCACAGGTGGCTGTGCCTTCCCAGTCCCTCAGCACCCATGGTGTAGCCCCGCAGGCAGCTGTGCCTTCCCAGTCCCTCAGCACCCATGGTGTAGCCCCGCAGGCGGCTGTGCCTTCCCAGTCCCTCAGCACCCATGGTGTAGCCCCGCAGGTGGCTGTGCCTTCCCAGTCCCTCAGCACCCATGGTGTAGCCCCGCAGGCGGCTGTGCCTTCCCCACCCCTCAGCCCTCATAGTACAGCTTCTGGAAATGCTGCCGGAAGCCAGCCCTCATCCCCGAGGTATCGGCCCTATACTGTCACGCACCCTTGGGGGTCTTCACCTTGCCCCACCCCACGATCCTCCATTCTGGCTAGCTCCCCAGGCTTCCCTTCCCACGCAAGTAGTCCCCGGGCTGTACCTGCCAGCTCCTCCAGACAGAGGCCCCGCAGCAGGGTCCCCGCCTTCCCACCTGCCTCGCCCAGTGCCGCCAGCAGACGTCCCTCCTCCCTGCGGATCTCTCCTAGGTATTTATTTGCAGGAGAGCTGCGTGTGTGTTTGCAGTGCAGGGAGAGGAAATTAACACGGTTTGGAAAGAACTGCTGTGTGACACTGACCTCAGTTGAATTCTGGGAGTCGCTGGGTTATTAACCTGTATCGCTCGCAAGCTGTGGTAGGCATGCGCCTGCCTCCATGATTCTGGCAGCCTTTTGTCCACGAGGAAGTGAAGACGCCCTTCCTCCCCTGTCATTCCTCCTGTCATCTGCACACAAAAACCAAGCACTCCACCTTCTTCTGTGATCTAGTCCTCGGAGACTCTGGTCAGTGTTTTGAGAAATGGGGCTCACAGGATGCCTTTTTGGACTGGGCCGGTGTCTGCTCTTTCTATGAGTCCTGCGTTTCTGTCTTGACGTCTGATTGCATGTAGTTCCAGTCTCTCAGAAAGCAGCAGCCGCAGCCCAGGAATCTGGTGGCCTCCTTTTTCAAATGTCCCTGGGTGTTTCTGTAACTCAGGACGTTGTGTTTCTGCATGTCAGTGCGTACAGCTTCCGAGTGTGACATTTACTTTAAATGACAGCCTGCAGCAGCAGCTTCCTCCTGTTCCCTCTATCCTCTGTCCCTGATGACCTTTTTTGCTTTTGTTGTGGTAGTATGTCCAACAGCCCTTTCTCCTTCCTCTTCCTCGAACTTTCTGGGGACAGTAGTGATGATGATGAAGAAGAAGATGAGGAGGAGTTGGATGAAGGTGGTGGTGATGATGATTTTTCTTATGTCCAGTTTGGGTCCAGGTACCGGCAGAATGGAGTCTTGCCCCTGCATGTGCTTCAGGTGCTTAGGGACTAACGTTAGTGAGCACTGCTGAGAGCTCTCTGCTTTGAGTCCAGACAGGGTAGTGTTAAGTGAGGAAGACTAGCAAGTGTGCACTGAAGTGAGAGGACCTTACCCTGGGAAGAAGTGACACATAGACGATTCGTTAAACTGGTAATTCAGCATATCTGCGTCATCTGTCACGTGCCTGGAGAGAGCGCTGAACTGCCATTCAGTCTTAAGCTCCCCTGCCCCCTGCTAGGAGGAGATGAGGGGCCTCCACTGCTCATTGCCAGTGCGTTCCTGAGTATGCTTGTGTAGATTGTAGGAGCTGAAGACTAGCACTGTGGTTTGGGGGTGTGTGGCCATTTCTTCCACATCACGCAGTCCAGTGTAACTGGGATTCTCTTTTTACATATGACCTTGAGTCTCCCTGAGCATCTCTTGAGTCTCAATTGAGCAGTGGCCTTTTGTTTCTGGGGCCACTCAATGCTCTCCCCCACTCTGAAAACTGGGTTAGAAACTGCATTTCTAGATGATTTGGGGCACACAAATTTAATGACCCTTTGTTTCTACATCTTCAACTGAATTTCCCTCTGGACCCACCCAGTTTGTGTTTGTGCCCAGTACAAATAACTCCAGGCTAGAAGTAGAGACTGCAGCAGGAGCTGGGCGCGCGTCATTAGGTTTGGCAGCTCCTGAAGAGAGAGAAGAATGTTGATGCGAGGTGACCCCAAAAGAGAGATGCTTATATTAGGTTGAATTTTTTATTACCTTTTCCCAAGCAGATATTACCAAAGGCCACTGTGTGTGTCTTGTGCCTGTAACGTCTGTGTGATGACAGCTCACACAGCAGACATCCCTAGGAGTGGCTTCCATACGTGGTAAAATGCTTCATTTGGTTTGGTTTGAGCTGTCTGTGGGCGAAATGTTTTGGTTAGTTCTTTAGCAGATCGCGTCCTGCTTTTACTGACACGTCCCTTTGTAGATTCCCTGTGTCCAGCCGTGCCCGAGCTCCAGGCTCTGTGCTTATCCACTGGCTGCGGTGTGACTGTGGATCGGTGCTTGTCCAGCATCGCCTGTGTGCTCTCTGTGATGGGACTTGGACTGGAGCAGCGGGAGGACGGCTGTGGTCTTTGAGTTTCATCTCTGCTGCTCAGGTTCTTTGTGTGGCTTCTGTTCTTGGACAGAAGGGCCAGCGTTTTTAGGCTCAGTTACAAGGTTACATTTTCATCAGTTGGCTCCAGCTTCTTTGGCTACACTGAAATGAGATATCTGGCCTGTCTATTGGAGATTACGAGTAGACTCCAGATAAAGTGTATGAAGATGGTTGCAGGATATAACACTAAACAAATCGAGAGTTTGAGGATACATGGAGGTCAGGACAGCAAGAGGTAGCAAAAGAACTTGTTTCTTTTTGAGTGGAATCTTTTTTCCTGCTTGTAGAATCCCATGTGACTCCATTGCACACAGCAGACGTCTGTGGGAGCATGTTTTGATTTATCTGTGGGATAAATTTATGTAGCTGAGGATGTCCTGTGACTTGGTATTGGGATTGTTAGCCAGAGCAATCAGAGCAGTAACAGAGAAACAAACAGGCTGTGAATAAGAAAGAAGTCAGATTTTCTTTTGTTTTGTTTTTTGAGACAGGGTTTCCTGGAACTCCTTCTGTAGACCAGGCTGGTCTTGAACTCAGAGATCCACCTGCCTCTGCCTGCTCAATGCTGGGATTAAAGGCGTGGCCACCACGTTCCCTGAAGTCAGATTATCTCTATGTACAGGAGATGTCGTTCTATAGCTTTCTCCTCCTCCTCCTCTTTGTTAAGATTTCTTTTATTTATTCTATGTGTAGGGTTGTCTTGTCTGCGTTTGTGTGTCTGTATCACATTGGTGGCTGGTTGGGGACTAGATTTACAGACAATTGTTAATAGTTGCTAACACGACAGTGCTGGGAATTGAACTTAGGTCTCTGGAAGAGCAGCTGGTGTACTTTATCTCTGAGCCGTTTCCTCAGCCTGATTCTGTAGCTATTTAAAACTGTATTATTTCATGTGTCTGTGCCTCTGTGTGTGTGTGTGTGTGTGGGTGTGTGTGTGTGTGCACTTAGAAGCATGTAGGTGCTTTTGGAGGCCAGAATAGGTTGGAACTGGAGTTAGAGATGGTTGTGAGCAGCCATGTGGGTGCTGGGAACCAAACCTGGTCTTCTGGGAGAGCAACCAATACCTTTAACCATCTCTCCATCTCTGTGATCTATGTTAACCCAACCAGAAAGCTGCAAAGTTTACTAGCACTTTAAGTGAAGTCGTGGGATGCAGGAAAATGAGTCATTTTTCTGTATAATAGAATGATCATGTTAAGAAAGAAAGCTAAAAAGCAGTCCCACAGAGCAGTCTTTCAGAGGTAAGAAATAAATCACCTTGGAAAAATAGTGCTGCCTCTCAGGAAAGGGCTTGTATGCTGACAGCCTTGAAGACACTCCTTGTTTGAAGGTCGTCAGAGTTCATGTTGTGGAAGGACTTTAATACCTACAGATCATTTTATTAAGTAAGCCAGGCCCAGAAAGACAAATAACACTTTCTCCCTCATATGCAGAATCTAGACTTAAAACTAAAGACTTGGTGGCTGGGAGTGGCTCAGCAGTTGCGAGCACATACTACGCTTGCACATGCATACACATGCTCTCACACTCGTACACAAATGTGCACACAGAAATACACATTAAATGAATAAATGTAATTTTTTTTTAAAACAGCGCGGGGGAGGGGGGTAGGGGGGTAAGAATTGTCTCAGGGAAGAGTCCATAAGGCTGTAAGGGAAGGCTTATCTTGTCTTACCGCCCTGAGGACTCCTATCCTCTCTTGTTGCAGAGAGCTGTGCAGTTTGCCACTTACTTTCCTCAAGGCTTGGGCTCCAGTGTCATCTCCTCAGGGGCTAACGTCTGACTGTAGCGACCTAGGGACGAAACAGTCCCGTGCCTACTCGTGCAACTTCCCAGTGCTGCGCCACACCCAGTCTCTGCCTTTATTCACTGACAGCCTTCATCTGTGTCATTCATTGTAGAGTCCCTGGACTATGAACGGTGCACACAGTGGTCCCGTGTGCACATTTGTAGAGTGAATCGGCTGGTGTGAACTTGATTAACTCTGGGCCTTAGCTTGAGAAAATACAGAATTTCAAGGTCTATACATAAGAGCTTGGTAAATGGGAGGCTTGAGAGATGGCTGAGTCGGGGTGCACGCCTGGGAACCTGGGTTTGTCCCATAGATGTGCTTAGAACAAACTTGGTGCGGCAGTGTGGCACATGGGTGTGGTTTGAGTGCT
The DNA here is from genome assembly GCF_000001635.26 of Mus musculus. Taxonomy (NCBI): domain Eukaryota; kingdom Metazoa; phylum Chordata; class Mammalia; order Rodentia; family Muridae; genus Mus; species Mus musculus. The sequence continues at coordinate 149,375,931 of NC_000070.6, read as the reverse complement.
GGCGAGGAAACGCAGGCAGAAGGATGTCCAGTGCATTCAGTGAGCTCCCGAGGGTACAGCATTCAGTGGTGAGCACACACAGACACGCACGCACACTCACACGCACACTCATAGGCACGCGTGCGCTGGAGTAGAAAGAACACTCCAGGTAAATGGAAATGTGAGTATTCCCATTAGAGAAGGAAACACACAGGATCCTGTAAGACGCAGGTGATTGTTATTGGTACATTTGAAATGTAATTTGGTCTGCCTGGACATGAGATGTGTGTTATTTTTGAGAATATTTTCATTGTTTGGGATATTCTGTTACACTCCTGTTCTAGGAGGTAGTTACCTGATTAGCACCTCACAGTGCTGACTGACTCAGACTGCTGATGTCGTTATTAGAAAATGCTGGTGTAAGTTTTTAACCTGTCCCTTCTTGGGACTTAAATATGAAACGTTTCTAGGATCTTAGGATGTCAGAGCTGTGCAAGGATCATGAGTGTGGAGGCTGGGGACCTGCTGTGTCGTCAGTACTGGTGGTTATCCTTCCTCAGCCTCCTCACCTGCTGAGCAGCGGGACCATCCCACTGCCGCTGACGTCCCCTCGGCTGTGCTCCTGACGAGGTTAATGTGCTGAGAGTCTGTGCTGAGTATCTTTGCCGTCATTTTGACCTCTGACTGTTGACTTGGCGTTGATGAGACTGGGATCATGGTTTCCTTGGGTACTTTGAGTACTGATAGAGCTAGTATTTTCTCTCTCTGTCTGTGTTGGGTTAAAGGTTCATCTCACCTTTATCCCCCTTCTGATGTAAATCCGCTAATTGCTTGCTGTCTGATTCATGAATCATCTCTTAGCTTTGAAAATTCCTTGATATTTCCTCAGGTCTCGCAGAGGATGGATAGACTTCTACATACTTGGTCATCTTAGGCATCTGCCCGTCTGCCCGAGTGCAGAGATCACAGGTGTAAGCCGGTGCACCGGTCACCTGCCACTTCACGTTCTAGGGGAACACTTGCAGTGTCGTGGTTGTTCAGTGGAGTGTATTGCTGAGAGCTGTTTGTAACTCGAGCCACAGCTGCCTGAGCCCACGCCACAGGTGCTTCATACCCTCAGGCACAAGTCACGTGCTCATCTGGGTGCCATGTCACACTCCGTGCAGCTGGCAAGGATCTCCTGGCATCAAATGTTAACTTTTTAATTTTTTTTTAAACTTCAGAAAGTGTTTGAATGTGTGCTTATCAGGAAATAGTTTAAAATTTTCATTTTAACCACCAAGTTATGTTTTCACTGACTTATGTGAGAGCTGCTACAAGGACAATGACTGAATTACACATAGGAGCAGGGCTATATTAGCAAAGCCTTTGGATTGTGCAGTGAACATAATCAGGGAGTCCCAGGTAAAACTCAGGCTGCTGTGGGTCAGGCAGGCTTTCCCCGTGAACTTCCCAGGGCTTGCTCTATCAGCACGCTTGTGGTAGGTTTGAATCCACTGTTGGGTGCCTGTCTCCTGCGCTTCACACTGTTCCTGCTTCTGCTGTCCAGCCAGTTGGGACCTTCCAGAGTGTGGCTTAGTGAGTAAGGCACACCTGAACACTCCTTGCCGCTGTGAGGATGAACGTACTCTGCTTCAGCGTCTCCAGGCCACCGCGTCTGCTGTTGTCCTAGGTCTGGCTAGGTGCTCTGCAGCCCGGAGGCCTGCCCCGTCCCTAGACTTCCCCTCAGCCTCATTCTTTCCTTTTAAAAATGTTAACACACTGGAGTTAGATTACAGTAATTCGGGTTTGTTAGTCCCTGGGGGACAGCCTTGATTTTGCAGCATGGTTTCTTGTGCACTGAGTCACCTCCACACCCCACTTCCATTCTCACGTCTGCTGTATGTGTTTCCCCAAATGCCAAGGGGAGTTAAGCGCACATTTTCCAAATGTAGTTACGCTTGTCTCTCTGACTGAGTGTGTAGCCTATTGTTGTTCTCTCAGTTCTTAATTGGATCTCTTAGTTCCTGTGCTTTGTCTGGGTGGGGTTGAAGGAGAGATGTCAAGTCCTGCTGTCTCCCATCTCTGTCATCTTCCATAGGGGATATTTTTGCCTAACTTTCCCCCTTTATTTCAGAATTTCCTGCTTCTTCCTTTGTCTTCATCTCTTCGTGATTTTTGTGTTAAGTACAAACACAAAAATCAGTGTGGTACTGGAACATCCGTTTTGTTGGAGATTAACCTCAGCTTCTTTGTCCAGTATCCTTGGACCTCACCATTGTGCTGCTTGGCCTTTGTCTGGGAATAGTTATTATATATATTATATAGTAGTAGCAGGGCTCCACAGCGCCCCCTGCAGGTGTAGTGGAAGTTCTTGTTGCAGGGAACAAGCTAAGCTGGTACCACGCCCTGAGTCCGCTTACTCTTTGTGCAAGATTTTTGTTTATTTGGTTTTCACTGATTTGCTTTTCCTTGTTCACTGAAATTTCTGAAAATTCAATAGCAAACACATTCATTTTTCCTTCCAACTTGGCATTCTCTGGCCTGTTGTGATGCTGTGAAGTCTCTTCAGGTCTGTGTAGACATCTTGAGGATGAGAGTGGTACCCTAGTAGTCACTTGGAGCATCTCTCCTAACGTGAGAGACTATAGCACTGTCTGCCCAAGTGGTGCCACTCGTTTTGGCTCATGAACCTGTGGTGACTCCAGCCTGCTCAACGCTCAGCAGCAGTTTCTAGTCCTTCCGATTTGTAAGTTAGCATCCCCAGCAAGGCCAGGTCGCCCTGACAGGCTAGGGTGTTTCCCAGACATCATTGGTTGGCCTGGGCGCAGACAAAGCAGCAATGAGCTGCAGTGTGGCTGCATGGGGAAATTGTGCTTCACCGTGGGTGCAGGCTTCTAACCGGCTTTCTGCTGCAAAGTGGCCAGCTGTGCTCTAGAAAGCTGTGCTCTAGGAGTGGTACTGAAGAGGAAAGCATTGTCAATCTGTTTTCTCTTCTCCAAAGTTTGGGAGCCTCTGGTGGAGCAAGTAACTGGGATTCGTACAGTGACCATTTCACCATTGAAACCTGCAAAGAGACGGACATGCTGAACTACCTCATCGAGTGTTTTGACCGAGTTGGAATAGAGGAAAAAAAAGCACCAAAGGTACTGCGGAGCTTATTTATGCCTGTGCTGACCCCTGCGCAGGAGCAGCTCTTAGGGCCTGTCTGTGAGAACGGAATCTAGTCCTGGAGAACTCACAGCACCTTGTAGACCTTATGCCAGAGCTCCGCTGTGAGTGGGCGCGCCTGGGCTCTGGAGTCTGTCCTCTCCTCTGTCTGCCCATGATGTCCGTGGTCCTGATAATTGCTGATTGTGTCAGTTTTCCAGTGCTAGCACAGAATGTCCAGGAAGCTCAAAGCAAGAAAGGTGTATTACGCTCACAGGTCCTTAAATCCATCACCAAATGAGTCCATTGTTTCTGGGATATGGTGAGCATCTTTGTAGACAGGTGTGGTACAGCTAAATTGCTGTTGTCATGGTGACCAAGGAGCAAAGGAAAGCAGAGGAAGTCCTGGGATGAGCTAGCTAGACTGCTCAGCCACACTCTAATTGACCTGCTTCCTTTCATGAGGCCTTACCTGCCAATCCTACCGTATCATCAGTCAGTGCATTGCTGAAGCTAGAGCCACAGCTCTGGTGCCCCTTCACCCCTCAAAAAATGCCCATCAGCTAGAAACCAAGCCTATAACATAAGAAGTCCTCCAGGGGCATATTTCTATTGAAACCATACTGCTAGGTGCCTGAGATAACCATACAAACATCCGACATTACAGAGCATCCGTTCCCTGGACTGCAGCAACTGTTACAGTCCATGAGCTTGGATTTTCACAGTTGCCCAGTGAGTCCCCACAGCCGCATGAGTGAGTGATACTCCTCAGAGGTGAAGCTGCAGTTGTACAAGCTGCAGGACCATGCTAAGACAAGGAAGTAGCCCCAGCCCTGTTTTTGAGACATCGTCTCTCTGTGTAGCCCTGGGTGGCCTTGAACACAGAGATCCACTTGCATCTGGAAGCTGAGATGGAGGTGTGCACCACCACGGCCGGCACCTTCCGCTGTCTCATTCCATATCCCCTCATTCACATCTCACTGATACCAGACTGACGTTAGAAACTGATGTCCTTGGGGGCTAGAGAGGTAGATCAGCGGTTAAGAGCACCCACTGCTCTTCCAGAGGTCCCGAGTTCAATTCCCAGCACCCACATGGTGCCTCACAACCATCTGTAATGAGATCGGATGCCCTTTTCTGGTGTGTCCGAAGACAGCTACAGTATACTCATATACATAAAAGAAATAATTCTTTAAAAATTTTAAAAGAGATCACATTTAAAAAAAAGAAAAAGAAACTGTTGTTCGTAATCTCAGCAAAAGCAAACAAATGCTGGGTGTGGTCCCGGGAGCCTGGGACAGGAGGATTGCTCTAGATGGAGATCCACCTGGGCTACTGTACAAAAGACTCTGCCTCAGAGTGTGTTATAACTCCGCCCAAAAGGAAATGGAGTGGGTGTGCCCTGTGGCTCTGCCGTCTTCTCTGGTTAACCTCGGTACAGTGGGCACACCTGCCTTACTTGGTCCATTAGGAGCACAGGGTGAGAGAAGCAGGCCATTTCATAGCCATGCCTCTGCTCCCAGCCTTTTTGGTTCTTTATGCTGACTGTTGTCTCTCTTCTCAGATGTGCAGCCAGCCAGCAGTCAGCCAGCTTCTGAGCAACATCCGCTCGCAGTGCATCTCCCACACCGCACTAGTGCTACAAGGTTCCCTCACACAGCCCAGGTATGACGGACGACACTCGGTTGCTGTGCTTCTGGGTGGGTAGGGAAGGCCAGCGCTCAGTGCCTGTCAGCCGCCAGTTGTTTTATACCATGGTGAGAACTCTGGGTCCTGTATTGTGACTGTCTCTCAGTCCTCAGAGCTCGGGCTGGAGAGATGACTCAGACTTAAGGGCACTGGCTGCTCTTGCCAAGGACTTGGGTTCAATTCCCAGCATCCACATGATGGGGCGTAGTATCTGTAACCCCAATTCCAGTAGATCTGATGCCCTCTTCTGGCCTCTTTGGACACTGTACACATGTGGTGTCGTACAGAAACATACATACATGCAGGAACAACATGCGATAAACATACAGCCACCTAAGGATAGCGAGGTATTTAGGAGTAAAGATGCACTTCCTCCTCGTAGAAACGGTGGAAATAAAATGTTTTCTTCATTTTCTAAGTAGTACGGAACATTTTAAAAAAAGAAGTTATTTATTTATTTATTTATTTATTTATTTTATATATATATGTGTGTATATATATTTTAAGATTTATTTATTTTTATTATATATAAGTACACTGTAGCTATCTTCAGACACTCCAGAAGAGGGAGACAGATCTCATTACGGATGGTTGTGAGCCACCATGTGGTTGCTGGGATTTGAACTTCGGACCTTCGGAAGAGCTGTCGGGTGCTCTTACCCACTGAGCCATCTCACCAGCCCTATTTATTTTTTAAGAGTTCTCTATACTTTGAAATATGTAGAGCCAAGGCAAAATATCGATAATTTAATATCTAGTGCTTGGGATCATTGTCTGTTTTTGACAAAATAACGACATTCCATGTGCTTCCACATTGATTGTTACTAGGTACTAGAGAACAACGGGGGTGGGGGCCAGGTGAGGAGGGACATTATCTATAGTCCTAGCATTCAGGAGTCAGAGGCAGGAGGAGCAACACCAGCACAAGGCCAGTCTGGCCTATATAGGAAGTTGCAGGCCCGCCTGTGTTTCATATTGAGACCCTGTCTCATAAAAACAAGATAAACCAAAGTACAGTTGTAGGGAAAATATTTGGGATAATTTGCTATAATTTGTCTTTTTCAGAAAGTTTTGTATAGCTCTCAAGGTTAATAAAAGATTGCATATTTCATTCATTCATTCATTCATTCATTCATTCATTTATGCCAGGGGTGGAGGCCTTTAGTCCTAGCACTTAGGAGGCAGAGGCAGGTAGACTCTATGAGTTCAAGGTCAGCTTGGTCTATACAGCGAGTTCCAGGACATCCAGGGCTACCCAAAGAAACCCTGTCTTGAAAAACAAAAATAAGACAATACAAAATTTTATTTATGAGTATGTGTATTTTTCTGCTTGTATTCTTGTGTATTCCATGCATGCCTGGTGGCCATAGAGGCCAGAAGAGGGCACTTTATCCCCCCACCCCCCGCAGCTGGAGTTAGCAACGATTGCTGCCATGTCACTGCTGGGAATTGAACCCAGGGCCTTTGGAAGAGCCGTCAGTGCTCTTAACTGCTGACATCACATTTCTCCAGCCCTATATTTCATGTCTATCATGTAAAAACAGCTAAAGGAAAAATGGAAAAAAATGGGATTCTTTTTTTTAATTTTGGTTATTGCCTGTACTATAACCACATGGTTTTTAATCTTTTCAAAATGGAAGAAAATTAGGCCGTATAGTACCACATGTCTGTAATCTCACAGCACTGGGGAGATCGATGCGGGATTGACTACTAGTTTGACCTTCGTGGGCTCCGTAGCAAAACCTTGTCTTTAAAATCCAACTAACTAAGCTGGATGAATTGGCACATGCCTTTACTCTCAGCATTTGGAAGGTACAGGCAGGTAGATCTCTGAATGCAAAGCCATCCTAGTCCAGGGAGTTCCAGGACAGCCAGGGCTACCCAGAAAAACCTTGTTTTTTTTGTTTGTTTGTTTGCTTATTTTTTGAGACAAGGTTTCACTGTGTAGCTCTGGCTATCCTGGCTATGTAGACCAGGCTGGACTGGAACTCAGAGATCTACCCCTGTTTCCTGAGCGCTGAGATTAAATGTGACACTGCTGTCGCTGCTAACAATTGAGGAACCTTACCAAACCAAACCAAACCAAACAATAATAAAATCTCCACAAAACCAAGTCACAGAAAAAAAGAAAAGGAATTTGAAAGAGATTATGGCTATTTTTTTTCTTCAATGTAGATGAGACATAACGAGGATTTTTTATTTTTAATTTAACAAAATTAGATTCACTTATGAGCCTTTGTGTGTGCTTGTGGGTGCTCTTAGAGGTCAGAAAAATGAGTTGAGATCTCCTGGCACTGGAATTACAAACCGTTGTGAGCCACCACAGGGGTGCTGGGAATCAAACAGGTCCTCTGCCAGCTCAGCCAGTATTCTCACTGCTGAGCTGTCTCTCTGGACCCATAATTGATTTTTTTAATGCATTTATTATTTATCTTCCATTGCTGAGGATCCCGGCCTAGGGCTCTCCGTACGCTAAACAAGTGACGTACCTCCCAGCCCCTAATGCTTCATTTAGAAAGACTTGTTGTCTTTGCAGTTTCCACTGATGTCTCCTTTAAAAGGCCAGATGTCACCATTGTCAGGAAGGTCATGCTTTGCCTAAGTAATGGTTGTACAGCAGTGTTTGGTAGGTTTTGTGTTTCCGTGACGACGGGCGGCCTGTGCGGCCATGGCATTCCACACGCTCCCATCACAGCCCTTGCTCTTCCTGCATCTGCAGGTCCTTGCAACAGCCATCCTTCCTCGTGCCGTACATGCTCTGCAGGAACCTCCCGTACGGCTTCATTCAAGAGCTGGTGAGGACCACTCACCAGGATGAAGAGGTGTTCAAGCAGGTATGCTCCAGCTTTTAGCTAAGTGCCCCTCTGCTGTTAGATACTCCACGGCATGGGGTAGGGGCGAGACTCATGAAGCCCCACCTCTCCATGAAGTTAGTGGGGGCTGCAGACTGGAAAGATAGATACCTTCTTGAGTGATAAAGCCACTGGTAAGGTGGGAAAGGAAGGGAGGGGAAGGAAGAGGCGACCGGGGCCTGAAGTTAAGAGGAAGAAGAGAATGAATGGAGTGGGAAGGAGACGCAGGCATGTGATGGGGTGAGGGTGATAAAAGTGCTTTTATGTGCGTGTACAAAAAGGCCGTCATGAAACCCATCATAGGTAACATGTGCTAAAAAGGAAATAAATAAGAAGGCCCTAGATCTCACTGCGGGCATTGTCGGCTGGCAGCACGCCTTCGCCTTGCTTTCTGTCTGTACACTCATAACTCTTGGTTTAAAGACCGTCGGCTTCTTACGTTTGTAAAAGCACAGTCCAGGCCTTTGACCCAGCACTCTCCAGTCCGAGGCAAGTAAGTCTCTATGGGTTTGAAACCAGCCTGGCCTATACGGTTAAGTTCCAGGCTAGACTTCATCTCATTGGGGGGCTAGGGGGGTCAGGGGGAGAAGGAAGGAAGAAAGAACAATTCAGGATTCAAGAAGAAAAACTCTCTGTAAAGCGGTTCTACTCTGCAGTTGGTGACCTCGGTCTTTGGTGGTGTCTTGTGGACACAGGAACAATAAGGGAGCACCTGAGCTGCTCATCTTTAGGCGAATCCGGAAATTCGCGTGGGAAAACGTCATTGTCTCTGGAGAGTTAAGAGAGGCAGCCTTTGGGGGGGGGGGGTGACCCTTAATTAGAAGGATTTTCTTTTTTCGTACAAGCCAGCAATGAAGAACCCAGAGTAACTTTAAAATCAGGTCAAAAATTAGCTGAAGGGACATTTTGTGCTTATTTTATTGATAAACTTATGCTGAGACCATAATAAAGTGACCTTAGGTGGCTTTGTAAAGGACATGGCATGAACTCAGTGGCAGCAAACAGCACAGATAGGCCTCTGAGTCACAGAAAGCTGGTGCTCTCTCGGGCTGGCTGGCTGGCGTGAGTGCTGTTGTCTTCCTGTGTTTGAGGTTTCTTTGGAGAGAATGCGAAGGAAAGGGACTGGAGACCCCAGACCACGTCCTGCCTTTTACCTAACAGGTGCGGCAACTATGACCTGGCTAAGTCCTTGACTGGAATTTCTACTTCCTCTAATGTTTGAGTGATGTTTCCAAATGAACAAACAGAAGTAAATAGCAACTTAATGTAAGGGCTGGAGATTAGCGTTGAAGCTTCTATCTCCCCTGGAGGCTCTTACTTGGAAATAAAAGAGTAACGTTTAGTATGCAGGTCACAACAACAGTATGGTGCCTAGGCAGGCAAGCTGTCTCTAGGCAGAAATGCTTGCTTTGTAAGCCTGACGGCTTGAGTGTGGTTCCTGAACCCGAAAGGGAAGACACCTAATAGTTGCCCTCTGATCTCACATTCATATGCACACATACCTACTTATACAACATATTATATGAACACAGTAAGATTAAAATTTAAAAATAGAATCCTTGATGATAACAATTTATGCTTATTCATATTTTGCCTGTTTATTATCAATTAAACTCTTACTTACACAGGAGGATAACTCTACTAAAAAAAGTAAATTTTAAATATTTTTTGGATGGACAGTTAATGGCGTTTATCTGTGTGACTGTAGAAGTTTTGCCTTCTTGATTGCGGTTCTGGCATCTCTTGCCTGTGTTGAGTGTTTTCAGATTGCTTAAGAAAGCACAAATACCATCCACCCTGATTACTTGAGTTACAGAGACCAGAATGATCTCTTCCAGCGCTGTTCTGATACCTGGCTGTGCTCTGCGCAGGTGTGCGCTATCTTTCTATCCCGTTTCTCCTGTGCTGAAACTTCCCTGGGATGGGATGAGCTTTGTGGCCTGAGGGATTGGTACAGGTTTCTAGTAGGTTTATACTACGCGCCCTTTACAGCTGTGGTTCACGTTGCCGGCTGCTGTGTACCTTCTCCTCGTGATGGTGTTAGTCTTAGATGCTAGCCCACTCCTAATTGTGTGGCTCAGTGAGAAGGCACTGTTAAATTTGAAGGTGAGCTGTGCTGAGCAGCAGGGCTTGGCCACTGTCACCAAATCAGTGCCAGCCTTGTGTGTCTGACTACCCTTCAATTTCCTGGTCAGGTGACTGTGTTAGCAAGACATTCTTACTAAAAATAAAATTTTCAGTTTGAACATTCATCAGCTGTCTCCTTGTTCTCAGTTGAATGCAACAGAGGGAAACAATTTCTTAAGTGTTGGTGGATTCGAGGAGAAAGTGGAACACTTAGTGTGATTTCCATGCAGATCATGGGTGTGTGTTAATCAGCAACACTGTGGGGGCAGGGCAAGTGGGAGTGCTGAGGTGTGCAGCAGGACCCTCCCCCCACGCTCTCAGCCGCCCTGTCTGCGCCCTACAGGCCGTGGGCCCTGCCAGAGTGCTGCTAGTGCTCAACGCTCGTCCTTCCCTGCACAGCTGAGCTCTGGTGCTGCTTGGACAGTTGTCCTGGTGGACCAGCCACACCAAAGAGTTGTAGAGTTGTTTTTATGGATGGGGAAAACCAGTGTGTCTTGGGGGGAGGGGGGGATGGGGCAGGGGAGAGTGCAAGTGTGTGGACTACAGACTGGTAGTCATCTTCAGAGCCTGCGTGCTAACCTTTCTCACACCTAACGTTTGTGGTTCTCTTTCTTACAGATCTTTATCCCCATTTTACAAGGCCTGGCGCTGGCTGCCAAAGAGTGCTCCTTGGAAAGCGACTACTTTAAGTACCCCCTCATGGTAAAAGCTCAATCTTTCCTTTTTAATTGATATATAAATAATCCCCTCATGGTAAAAGCATATTCCTTTTTTTTTATCAGATCTGTGTTTAACCTTGTTTTTCCTTTTCTTTCTTTTTCTTTTTTTTCTTTTTCCCTTTCCTTTCCTTTCCTTTCCTTTCCTTTCATTTTTTTCTTCCTTTCTTGAGACACAGTCTCATGTCTGCGTTAGCTCATGGCCCTGCGCCCTCCTCTCGAGTGCTGAGATTACAAGTGTAGATCACTCTCACCTTCAGATGTAAAACCTGAGACCCTGCTATAGGCCAGACACTTGTGTGACTGTGTCCTGAGCCACCCTAGTGTATTGGCAGCTTTCCATGCCCCGCCACTGCCAGTCCTAGACAGCAGCGAGTGAGGCACTGTGGGAATGTGCCTTGCTATTCTGGGGAGCCAGCACAAAGGATGACTGTCAGAGGCATCTTGCTGGTTTACAGAACAACAAGCAAGCCATACTTGGGATTTGAACATCAAGCATCATGAGATAGCTTGCTCTTGAGTTACTAGATGCTTGCTGTTCAGGCCTGACAACTGGAACCCACGTCAAGATGAGAGAGAGATCCCACATACATACTCAACTCCCCCTTTCCCCGGACACACACACACAGTAATAATAAATGGAGACGCAACATAGGATTGGGGCTGGGAAGACAGCTTAGCAGTCAGGAGTGTCTGATGCTCTTCCGCATGGCTCGAGTGTGGTTTGCAGGACAGCCTGGAACTCCGGCTCCAGAGGATTTCCCTCTTCTGCCTTCACAGGTGCTGCCGAGCACTCAGGAGGCATATACCTGGCACACACAAATAAAAATAAATCTTTAAAAAATCCCCAACAGATCATTTTAGTATCTTCCTGTGTTGTGCAGGCTGGCCGTGTGGTCATGAACCTGCATCATTATCCCGAATGCTAGGATGACTGCTTTGTGTTGCCATGCCCGACTGGGCCAGAGAGATGATCCAGCAGGTTAAAATACTTGCCACACAACCCTGTGACCTGAGTTTGCTTTCTCGGAATCAACATTAAAAGACAGGTGTGCTGCCTACTATCTGTAGTCACAGGATAGCTAGGGTAAGATAAGAGGCTGGTACAGGATAATTGTGGGCTAGCTAGCTTGGAGCAGCAAAGCACAATAGTAGAAAAAGGAGATTCTGCCCCAAAACCTGGTGCAGGGCACTAACCAACTGCTGAGCAGTTTTACTTTGACATCTAGATAGGGGCTTTGGCATGTGTGCGCCTGTCTATACATGTGCGTGTGCACATGCACACACACACACACACACATACACACATAAGCGCACACTAAGTGAGTAATTTTTTAAAATTTTAATAGCCTGTTAATACAGGTTAAGGAGTTGATTTAGTAGCTAAAGTGCTTGCCTGGCAAGCAGGAGGACTAAACCCACATAAATCTCGGTGTGTCTGTAGCCTGCCTGCCATTGAGGCCACACATCTCATCCGTGGTCTTTGTTTCCAAGTAGATGTGCCTGGTGCCCCGTGGTGCTCAGAACAACCATAGACTATAATAAGAGTCTTTAGCCAGATTCTCACCGAGGACTCAACTGTTATAAAATACTGCTGTCCATACAAGAGGCATCGTGGTCCATGACTTTCATCCCATCACTTGGCAGGCAGAGGCGGGTGCACCTGATCACTGTGAGTTCGAGGCCATCATGGGCTACATAGTTCCAGAACAGCCAGAGCTCTATAGAGAGGCCCCATCTGGGGAAAACAAAACAAAAAACCTTACCAAACAGCAACAAGTGAGAGGTTCTTTTCTGTCTGACATTTGCTGCTTTGAAATTTTGAGAGATGAATGTCTTTTGGTATTTTTGTTACAGGATTATAATAGAAAAAATATAAAACCATGGAACTCACTCACTATATGACTTACATACAGGTACAACTTTGTATAGGATGAGGCCATAAAGAAATTGAAACTCTATGTTTGTTCCTTTACTAACTCTTTTCGTTTAATTCCATTTTGTGGATCACTCATAATATTGGGGATGTGCCCTGGGTACCCTAGGCGCTTGTAAAGCAAGCTCTCTTTCCTTAGGATATTCGTAATTCAGGGTAAAAGTCGCATCATCACAAAACATCTTCACAGTTAATCTGTGGCAGATGGTCACATAGGTAACAGAAGGGCTACTGTTAGAAAATCAAGACAAACGGGCAGTGGTGGTACACACCTTTAACCCCAGCAACCGGGAGGCAGAGACTGGCGGATCTCTGAATCAAGGCCATCCTGGTCTATAGAACTAGTTCCAAGGACAGTGAGGGCCACACAGAGAAACCCTGTCTCAAAACAAATGGAAAAACAAGACCTTCATAGCAGTAACAAGGAGAAGTTCATAATAATGTTGGGAATGAGGTGAAGCTGAACCGAGTGTGGTAGTTCACGGTCAGCAGCTTTGGAGATCTGAGCCGTCAAGGTCATGGGTTGGCCAGCCTGCGCTACAGAGTGTCCATTTACACAAAGGCAAGAACAAAAGCCAGGTGTCTGGGTTCACCTTGATCCCTGCACAGTCTGAGCAGGAGGATCAGGAGCTCAGGGTGTCTTTGATCCCAGCACAGTGTGACATTATACTGGGCACACAACATCCTGCCTGAAATCTCACTTTGAGCCGGGTGCACTATAGTTGAGCAGTTGAGGCTGAGGGAGGACGATCATTCCAGGACTTCCTAGTGAGAAAGTCCAGAGAAGTCTGTGCTACATAGTGAGATTCTGTCTCCAAAAAAATCAAGAAAGTAGACAAATAAAAACTTTGAGCATGTTTCTGGGGCTGTTTGTTATAAACTGTATGGCTGGGCACAGGAAGTGGAATCTGCTGCTGCTGCCTCAGCGGGGATGCCTTTTAGTCAGTGCTGATCACCCTTGCTGTTCTGCAACACAGCCTTGGAACTGCTGTGCTCCTCATCTGGTTTAGCTTAGTGACTCAGTGACAAAAATGTAATGACAGGATCCACAAAATGCCCTTGGTGGAACACAGTCATCCTTTGTGGGGGTGGGGGTGGGGGGTGGGATTTAACTTGGGGCCTGCTGTTATGCTGGTACAGTAACGAGGGTGCATCAGGAGGGCATGAGGGGAGGAGGGCAATAGGGCAAAGAGAGGAGGACTGTTGGAGCACAGAAACAACTGTTGTTGTTGGATTGACAACTGGCAGACTCTGCTATGTCCTATGCTGTGACCTCCAGGGTGTTGTTTCTTGTGCTGGTGCTACTGTGCATGTGTCAGCCCCAGTATTTAAGAGGTTAAGGCAGGAGAACTGAGAGTTCTGGGCCAACCTGGGCAACATAACAAAGTCTTATTCAGAAGGAAACACACACATGCACAAGCACAAACACCCGACACCTCACACAGATGCAAACACTCCCCATCCCACGATGATAACAGCAGCAACGATAAATCACAACGATGACGTGTGGCAGCCAGCCTCAGGTTTTTTCCCCAGTTGTGGACGGTTTGCTGCCTGGTGTTTGGTGTTGAGATTGTTTCCGGCTTTCCCTGCGGTATTAATGTGATATCCTACAGTGGGCCATGAGAACTTAAACTTGGAATCAGTTCCCTCCATCCCTGACCTGTGAGCCCGTCCAAAGCCTCAGTGTTTGGTACGTAGTGTCTGGGGTCCCGAGAATGCCCTGGGTGTTGCTGCCCGGGATTAGCACACACAGCCTATGCAGTTGATCTTGTGTTGTGAATTGATAAAAATGAAAACTCAGTCTTAAAAGCTAAGTGCACGTGTTTGGAAAGCTGTTCACCAGGACACCACAGGGCGCTTTGTATGCGATCGAGTGATTGAGGTGTGAGCGCCTGCTGTGTGGGCATTGTGCTCTATCTATCTATCTATCATCTGTCTTTCTGTCTGTCTATCTATCAATCGTTTGTCTGTCTGTCTGTCTGTCTGTCTGTCTATCTATCTATCTATCTATCTATAAGTAGGAACACTGTTAAGGCTGATGGCCTCACAGAGAGCTTTGCCAAGCATTTGCAGTGGGAATGAAAGCTGTTCCTTGCTGTCACACATGGCACAGTGTGAGACAGAAGACATGGCAGTGATTCTTTCCCTTCTTGTTTCTAGGCACTGGGTGAACTCTGTGAAACCAAGTTTGGGAAGACACACCCTATGTGCAATTTGGTAAGTGTCCACCGGGTGAGTCTGCACATGATCTCTGTCAACCGGCAAAGGCCAGTTTTAAAGTAGTATCAGCCAAAGACTTCTCTTGAAAGACATTTGTATGTGGGCGGGGCTACCCTCTGTTCCGCTGCTATTATAGAGTGTATTCTACGACGAGGGCTGGCTTTTCTAGAGGAGCAGGTGCTGTGGGACATTGAACAGCCTTTGAGTAGCATCAGAATAGGTTGCTGACCTGCGGCAGAGTTACTGGTTTGAGGAGACTCATCCTCAGCAGTGTGCCCTCTGCTCTAATAGTGCTATAGCAGTGTGACCTTGTTGCAGTCACAGGTGCCTACTCACACTCCTGTCAGTGTCCTTACTCAGCTGCAGCAGGCTACAGAGACAGCACATGAGAGTATGGGGACCTGAGGGAAGGAGGGGCTTAGTGGGAGGGAGACAGTGACAGGATAGGACAGTGCAATAGGAATACATCAGACCACACACTTGCATGCACACAATTGTGAAAGAATAACTAAAATTTTAAACGTATATCTTATAAAATACGGAAGTTGGAGAGTACCCTCTATCTGAGGTCAGAACTATTACAGGGAACCCGACCTGCTCGTCCTTCTGTTTCCGGGTGCTGGGTGGCTCTGAGTGTTGCTCTCTAAGCTCCTCCTGTGTCAGCTGCCTTTGAAGCTTACCTGGGCCCTCTGTCCTGTGTCTAGGTCGCTTCTTTACCCCTGTGGTTGCCGAAGTCCTTAAGCCCTGGTTCTGGGCGGGAGCTGCAGAGACTCTCCTACTTAGGGGCCTTCTTTAGCTTCTCAGTCTTCGCAGAGGACGATGTAAGTACTCAGTGCGCAGCCAGGCAGCTCATTCCTGTGCCCACTGTGCTCTTTGTGATTGCCTGCGTCCCCTTCTCTTCCAGGCAAAGGTGGTTGAGAAATACTTCTCAGGGCCTGCCATTACCCTGGAGAACACACGCGTGGTCAGCCAGTCACTACAGCATTACCTGGAGCTGGGACGGGTAGGTGTTGAGAGGAGAGAGGGCCTCCCTAGGGAAGAAGGGTCTGTCCCACATGTCCAGTGCTTGCCGGTCATTCGTGTCATACAAATCAGACAGCTTACAAACAGAGCGCTCTGTGTTGACCCTAACCCGATGCTTTTAGCACTTGTTGCTGCTGCTGTTGCTGCTGTCAGTGGGCAGAGATAAGATACAAGCCTGTTGCCGGATGTGGTGGCACGTGCCTTTAATCCCAGCACTTGGGAGGCAGAGGCAGGCGGATTTCTGAGTTCGAGACCAGCCTGGTCTACAGAGTGAGTTCCAGGACAGCCAGGGCTACACAGAGAAACCCTGTCTCAAAAAACCAAAAAAAAAAAAAAAATACAAGCCTGTTACCTCAGGTGTGCCCGGCAAGGTGTCTCCCAGTGACTGAAACGTAGCTATGCCACTTCTCTGGGAACGTCATACGCAAGTAAGGAAGCTTTATGTGTGCTCTAGGAGGTAGGCTGTCCAACATGATTCTTTTAAACGTGATTTCCCAGTTAATTAAACAGTGGTTCTTCCCTTTGTGAAAAAGTGCAGCGAAATGCTGAAGGAGCAGACTTTGTAGAGGGACAGAGCAGACCTGAGCTGGGGGCTGGCACGCCTGGTGGCCAGGCTCTCTCCAGCTTTTACTATGTCTTCCGTGTGCCTTGCTAATCGAGGCCACGCTGGTCATGCGAGCTAAGAGGCAAAGGCGGGTTATTAACACTGACTGCTCAACATCCTTCCTGTTGCAAGCTGCTGTGCGTTCTCTCTCTCTCTCTCTCTCTCTCTCTCTCTCTCTCTCTCTCTCTCTCTCTCTTTCTCTCTCTCACACACACACACACACACACACTCTCTCTTTTCTTGACTGTACTTGGGTTCCCTACAAGGAGAGAGATGGGGAGTGGGAGGCTCTTTTTAAAGTAAAAAAGAAATCAATTGTTTTTTCATTTTGAAAATAATTTAGCAAGAACTTTTCAAGATTCTACATAGTATTTTGTTAAATGGCGAAACTCGTGAAGCGGCTCTCAGCTACATGGCGGCCCTTGTCAATGCCAACATGAAGAAAGCCCAGATGCAGGTAGGAGTCCCCAAGTGCTTTCAGTTACTCATTAAACCTGTTTCTCCAGTGCAGATGTGACTTTGCGCCTCCCAGGCTGCGTTCTGGGGGTTGGGAAGGCAGTACAGAACAAGACGGGCAAGCATCCTGCTTCTGTGCAGCCCGAGGTCTCAGGCAGGGGGTGGCCATGCAAGCACAGCATCCAGGCAGTAGTAGTCGCTGATGGAAGTGTGAAGGATTCAGGCGTACTTGTAAAATGCCGGAACGGCAGCACAGGGGTGGCTGTTGATCAGGCAGCAGAACAGCCTCGTATTAAAGCTTCAACTGAAGAGCGGCTCCTTACAAGGCTGAGAAAAGAGCCCTCCTGGTGATCGTGTGTTAGGTTAGAAATGAGCCAGCTTTATTGCAAGCCCGGCACACACAGTTCCTTTGACTCGGGGGACATGGGCAGGTAACATGCTCTTGAGTCTATTTTACTGATGAGAACTCTAGTAGAATCCACAGAAGGAAACATGTGTCAGCCACAAAATGACAAGGTGTGGGGTTGGAAGCAGACCTGAAGAAGCACCAAGAAGTCTTGAGGACTCTAGTGTGCATGGTAACAGTGGGAAAGTTAAAACTGTAGACTGTTTTTAGTAAGATCTTGGAAGCAAAAGAATAAAAGTATGGAGAATTGCAAAATCCCAGTGTCTTTGGACACTCATTAGTATTCTGGTATGTCATCTGTTGACATTGTCACATGGTAGTGTCACCCATAACTCAACAGCCAAGAATACACAGTCAAAGAGGTCATGTGCAAAAATCCATCATGTTCTGTGTAAGTCTATAGTTTTACATTGGGCCACATTTACAGCTGGCTTTTGCCACATGTAGTCGGTAAGTTGGCCACATCTGATAGTTACTTCTCTGTGCCTCAGTTTCTTCATTTGCTAAGTGGGTTTAAGAGTGACCACTAATTTGTGAGCCTTTTACATGTAGACCATTAGAATCGTTCTGAGTGTGTCGTGATCCCTGAACCTCTGTCATTCAGCCAGGGCTGTACTCACTGTGTAAGATGGGAAAGCTGTCATGTGGGCTAAGGACAGCTCATTGCTCTTGAGAAATAAGAAAGGAAACGGAAGCTACAGTTGCTGTGTTTTACTGACACCGATTCATTGACTCTTCTCTGAAGTGTGAGTTATAGTGTATGGACTGTGGGTTATTACAGAGGTCAGTGAGTCTGTGGTGATGGATAGGTAGAACCTTGCTGGGCTGGCACCTGCTAGCTGATTGACAGTGGTAGCCACGTGTCCTGTCACTGGCTTTAGGGCCTGGTTACATTTGAATGTGCTTTCATAGATTTGCAAAATGTGTGCCTAACAATTGTTTCAATTGCTTCACGTCTTATGTCACAGGCAGATGATCGGTTGGTGTCTACAGACGGGTTTATGCTGAATCTCCTTTGGGTCCTGCAGCAGCTAAGTACAAAAATCAAGTTAGAAACAGTTGACCCCACTTACATATTCCACCCAAGATGTCGGATCACTCTCCCGAATGATGAGACACGGATAAATGCAACGATGGAGGATGTGAATGAGCGGCTGACAGAGCTCTGTGAGTGATGTGGGCCTGGCCCTCTCATCCTCGTCGCTCTGAGAGAGAGAGAGAGAGAGAGACATAGTTAAAATCAGCAGAGTAAAAATTCATCCTGGAAGTACTCAACACAGCTTCGTAGAATACATGGGTGTGAAAGTGAAAAAAAGAAATAATAACAGTAACTTTTTAAAAGATTCATTTATTTCACATATATGAGTGTGCGATCTGCATGTACAACTGTGTGCCAGAAGATCCCATTACAGATGGTTGTGAGCCACCATGTGGGTGCTCGGAGTTGAACTCAGGACCTCTAGGAGAGCAGCCAGTGCTCTTAACTGCTGAGCCATCTCTCCAGCCCAATAACAGCAACTTTATATTATATAGATTTTGTGTTACATTTTGACAGTTGAAACTATGACTATTTTAAGGTGTGATAACAATAATCTTGCTTATGTGTGGAATAGAATGAATTCCTACTTAACCTGAAAATGGAAATGCAATGATCAAATGTATACCTTCTAAAAAGTAATTATTTAGTGCTCAGCCTTTCTTAGTGCATACGGATAGCCCCAGCACTTAGGAGACTGAGAGAAAAGAATCATGAGTTCAAGGTCAGCGTGGGCTACACAGCAAGACCCTGCCTTCCAAGACCAAGAAAAGAAAGAAGTAGATGCCCTTTAATGATTTATTTCCTCACTTTAGAGTAGAATTCGGCAATACTTGAATAGGAATTGTAATACAGTTGCAGAGGTGAAGGAGGCACACGGAGGACAGTTATTAGAGCAGCAGTGGCCCGGGGCGAAGTGACCCAGGGCTTAGTAGCTTATGAGTTGAGGACTCCTTCCCTGTGTTGCCTAGGCTAGCTTCAAGTTCTTAGACTCCTGCCTTATCTCCTAAGCAGCAAGACCTTGCCCTTGCAGCAGTGCAGCTGGTTAAGGGTGCAGTCATGCAGGAGAAACAGCCTGATGCTCTTTAGCACGGCAGGATAGCCATGAGTAGTGGCAGCTCCGGTGTATTTCATAGACGCTCATGGAATTATTTGTTCTAACACAAAAAATGATAAAGCGCTCCGACCACCACAGTTGTACACAAGTGTGAAGTGTGAACTCTACCCTATGAGCCCAGCTATGTCCTAACTAAAAACCACTGTATAATGGAACCCTCTCCACGATTCCAGTTTTCTGCCTCTACTTGCAACATTGATGGCTTCGTAAATAGGTCTTCCTAGAAGATCAAAAACACAAACATGTAGGAAAATGGCCATAATTTATTAATATGCCCTAATTATTTCAGATTGAAGTAACATGTTCAGCTTGGGGAAATGAAGACGGTTTTATAGAGTATACCAGAAAGACACATTATAAAAGATTGATCTATGCCAACATTTAATCAGATAAGACGATATAGGACATTAACTAAAGCATGAGGAATTTATTTCTCTTGCAAAATCGCATAAGTTAGTAATTTAAAAAAAATGTTATTGGAGGCTGGGCTTAGTAGTATATGCTTTAATTCCAGCACTGAGAGGCAGAGGCAGAGGCAGAGGCAGGCAGATCTCTCTGAGTTCCAGGACAGCCAGAGGTTCATAGAGAAGATCCTGTCTCAAAACAACACAAAATGAAATGGCCTGGCCTGGGGAGATGGCTTACTGGGTCTGTAAAGCACTGTGAGGCGAGCATGAGTTCCTGGGCTCAGCTTCCTCAGACCTCATAAAAGCTGCATATGGGTGTACGCATCTGTCACGCCAACCCTGGGGGAAAGGAGACAGGATGAACTTGTATTATCCCCAGTCTAGCCTCGAGCTCATGATGTCTGTCCTCAGTGATATACCCTGTCTCAAAAGTGAGGTATCTAAAGGCACAAGCTCCAGCCTCACGTCTGCAAAGCCATGTCTGCACAAATACACGCACACGCATGCACACTGTGTCCACACACACATGCACACCATATACACATACCATGTCCTCACAGACAGACAGACAGACAGACACACACACACAAATGCACACAGAAATATTCTAGGCTCATAACTGATTTCACTGAAGGATTCATGTTTGTTTGTTTGTTTGTTTGCTTTTCTTTGTAGATGGTGATCAGCCTCCATTTTCTGAGCCAAAATTCCCTACGGAATGTTTCTTTCTCACCCTGCATGCTCATCACCTCTCTATTCTGCCTAGTTGTCGTCGCTACATTCGCCGACTTCGAGCCATCCGCGAGCTCAATAGGTATGTGCCACGCTCGCTCTCCTGGCTTGCTGTTACTGCTGCCTACAGGCACAAGGAGTTGGTTGTGGTCAGAATGTCTGAGAGTAGGCTGTGTGCATTACAGGGTGCTGTCTGCCTCTACTACTGCGATGCCTCTCATTTGTCCAGTGTTCTGGTGACTCAATGATCCAGGCCTTGATCTCTGAGCCCTTGGTGCTCCTCTCTGTGTGTGGTTGCTAAAGTCTGTTTCCACTAATGTGAGAATGATCAGGAACCGCTGTGAAGAGTATCTGCCTTTAAGTATATCCATCTTGCTCTGGACTTTCTTTTTCTTTTGTTTTTTGTTTTTGTTTGTTTGTTTGTTTTTTGGAGACAGGGTTTCTCTGTGTAATCCTGGCTGTCCTGGAACTCACTTTGTAGACCAAGCTGGCCTTGAACTCAGACATCCTCCTGCCTCTGCCTCCCGAGTGCTGGGATTAAAGGCATGCGCCACCACGCCCGGCATGCTCTGGACTTTTCAAACTCTGTTTTCCTGTGATAATCAAGAGAAACAAGCAATTGGACTTTGGCCTGTTGTTTGTGTCTGAGGAGCCCAAAGTCTGGCTTGTAGCCTCACCTGTCAACCATGGAATCATTAGCACCATTGCTGTTTGTGCTCCAAGCATCTGTGGATGGTCAGGTTCCCCGAGGAAAGGACCCTCTCGGCACATGGAGACAGACGCCTGATGGACAGGCTGTTCTGAGCCGCTTCCATTTGGTCTTGGGTGACTGTCAGAAAAACTGTCATATTGAATATCTAACTATACATTCCTCAGATCATGGATGCCAACATGGACTCCATAGATTCTTTTGTTTGTTTTCAGGCCAGCTCTCTTGTGTAGCTTTGGCCATCCTGGAACTCTGTAGACCAGGCTGACCTAGATAGAACTCACAGAGATCTGCCTGCCTCTGCCTCCTGAGTGCTGGCTGGCATCAGGGGCCTGTGCCACTGTTTGGCAACTCTGTAGATTGGGTTTTTGTTTCTTTGTTTGTTTTTTGTTTTGGTTTGGTTTTGGTTTTTTGGTTTTTTCGAGACAGGGTTTCTCCGTATAGCTCTGGCTGTTCTGGAACTCACTTTGTACACCAGGCTGGCCTCGAACTCTGAAATCCACCTGCCTCTGCTTCCCGAGTGCTGGGATTAAAGGCGTGCGCCACCATGCTCGGCTGCAGATTGTTTTAAGGTTTGGTTTTCACATATGATGGTGTCACAGTACATTCCTTTTTATACTTTCATTATTTAGTTTATTTATTGACTATAAATTATCGAAGCAATTTGTTAGATTTGTGGTTTTCCTTCATGTGTGTCTATGCACCATGTGTGTGCAGTGCCCATGGAGATCACAAGGAGACATCAGGCCTTGAACTGGAATTACAGATGAATGTGTGTCCATATAGGTGCTGGGAAATTTACTAAAGTGCTTTGCAAGAGCAACAGTGTTCTTAACCCTTGAGCCAGCTTTCCAGCCCCAGGATTTTGGGTTGGTTTTGGGAGTGTTTCGTTGTTGTTGTTGGTTTGTTTTTGTTTATTTTGCTTATGTGTACAAGTGTTTTGCCTGCATGTATATTTGTGCACCATGTGCTTGGTACCCTTAGAAGCCAAAAGAGGCCAATGGAGTTAGAGACACTTGTGAGCCATGTTTGTGCTCAGAAGGGAACCCTGATCCTCTCCAAGAGAGTGGTGCTCCTAACAGCTGAGCCATCTTTCCGGCCCCATTCTTCTATGGCTTCTATTATAGCGTTAAACAGAAGTGTGAGACCACTTCTCTTTATAGTCATGGCCGTCTTGAAACTCACTTTGTAGACCAGGCTGTCCTTGAACTCAGAGATCCGCCTGCCCCGTCTCCCAAGTGCCAGTATTAATATCAAGCGCCACCATGAATGCTATAAAACCTTATTATTTGCACTGTGTCTTCTTATGAATACATACTTATAAGATTTAATAAATTAAGTACACTGAGGGATTAACAACTAATAAAAAAAATAGACAATTATAATATACTTTAACAAAAACCAGAGATCCACCTGTTTGGATTGGAGTCATGCACCTCAATGCCTGGCCTATATTCTTTAGTTTTTAAACTACCTAAGTGTGAGTCCGGGCGCTGGTGGCGCTTGATATTAATACTGGCACTTGGGAGACAGGCAGGCGGATCTCTTGAGTTCAAGGACAGCCTGGTCTACAAAGTGAGTTTCAAGACGGCCATGACTATAAAGAGAAACTCTGCCTTGCCAAACAAACAAACAAACAAACATACATGCATACAAACATGCAAAGTACTTACCTGTGAGACAGTTAGGTTCGAGAGTCTGAGATGGACCTAGGTGGTTTTCATTTCATTTGATTGTTAAGATGTTTGTTTTGTTAATTTTAGAACCGTGGAAGATTTGAAAAATAATGAAAGCCAGTGGAAAGATTCCCCACTGGCCACCAGACACCGTGAAATGCTGAAGCGCTGTAAAACTCAGCTTAAGGTTTGTACAGTTGATTGACATAATTATGGCCCAGCTTCTTAATAGCAATCCCCTTGCCAGAGTATGCACCCTGAGCAAGCACTCGTATGTCCCTGTTATTTCTTTGTTGTTCTTTTCTCTCAAGGTACCACAGGACTTGTTGCTACCTTGCATATTTCCGTATCTCATTATTTAAATCTCAGCAGAGAACACACATGTGTATATCCGGTTGAGTCGTTAGTAAGTGTTCTCGACCGCAGTGTAACCTCCCCCCTCCATCCCTGCCACACTCATGTTCAGGACACGCATCCAGATACAGGCTGCCACGGCAGTTGCCACAGCGCACTGTGGCGGTAGAAAGATCCCCGTCACCTGTGCTCTTAATCACTATGTCTAATGAAGACGATCTGTCCCATAGAACCTACACCTGAATAGCCCTGCGGTAAAAGCAGAGACACACATGTGCATCTTCTGTGCTGTGTTCAGAAGGCAAAGCTGTGTTAGCTGTTCACGGGCTCTTTACTGGGATTATAGCGAAAAGTGTCTCTCTGATTTCCATGACAAGCGAAATTTTCACGTTTTTGTTTGCTAATACTGCAGAGTGCTTTTGAGATATAAAATGGAGCTAGGTGTAGTGGCTCATACCTGTAACCCCAACACTAACCCAGGCCAAGAAGGGAGTGTGGCTGTGGTTTTTAAGGCCACCCTGAGCTACAGAATGAGACCCTGTCTTACCCGAACGTCAGGATGCAGAATGACCGGAGCTCTTCTTTCAGATCTGTAGCCTCCCTTATATTCCATTGTTGTGACTAAGGGGTCTGTAAGAAGCTCAACATCCACTTGCACGATGTGGCTCTGTGTGTCTCCTCTGGCAGGTGGCCCTCTGAGATGTGGCCTCTGTGCCTCTCCTCTGGCAGGCGGCCCTCTGAGATGTGGCCTCTGTGCCTCTCCTCTGGCAGGAGGCCCTCTGAGATGTGGCTCTGTGTGTCTCCTCTGGCAGGCGGCCCTCTGAGATGTTGCAGACAGATATTTTGCTTGAGAGTAGCACAGAACTGTTGATGCTGAAATTCAGATACAACTTGTCTGGCTTTTTCCCACTAATTGTCCAAGTTCCTGAGCGATGATGTCAGTGACTGACCTTCAGCACTGACTGATGGCCTCTCTGCTCAGTGGCTTGCATGGCCTATCTTCCTGTTGTCTTTATTCTGAAAACAGAAAGACCCTGACACAACCACCAGTGTCCCGAGGCTAGGCAGAGCTACCGAACCTAGACTTCTCATCTCCTGGCCCCTCACTGCCTACTCATGCTCAGGGGCCATGGCACTGGACTAATCTTCGGGCCGGGGCCCATCCTCTTCCACAGAAACTGGTACGGTGCAAGGCCTGTGCTGACGCTGGCTTACTTGACGAGAGCTTCCTAAGAAGATGCCTGAATTTTTATGGCCTTCTCATTCAGCTGATGCTGCGCATCCTGGACCCTGCATATCCTGAGTAAGTGTGCTCTTTGCCGTGCCTCGTCTTCACGGTGGCTACCGGGCTATTGTTCTTGAGTCATAACTAAACCTTGAGAATTTTTATAGTTATGCATAAATACATATGAAGCTAGATTAATATTTCCCCATGTGTTTTTTAGTGGCTGTCAGTTTTAAAATTTTGCTATAACATTGGATGGCTAGAAAAGGAAGTTTATAAATTGGAAGCAAAGTGCTAGAGGTGACAGGCTCCTGAGCCTCCTGAGCACCAAGTCTCGGAGAGCCGAGGACACCGACAGTCACTGTTGTTGTTTAAGTCAGGTCTCTTACGTTCTGTGAACCCCCTAGGTCACAGGTATTGGTTAGTTTGGCCTGTGTTCCTAAAAGACTGGAAAAGCTTATATAAAGTATATGCTGGCTTTATCCACCCAGTATGAGTTGCTTGAAATGACCAAATTCGACCTTTGGGTTTCTTTCCCATTTTAACTACTTCCTTAAGTCTGGCAAGAAAAGAAGATGAGGCAAACACTTACAAAACACGCCCAGGCCTTCCTCATCCTTTCTGCACACTGCGGGTCAGTCGTTTGCCTGTGCACTTTTACACATGTGTTACACAGTGAGGGCTGCTCTTTCCACATGGGGCATTTGGAAGTACAACACCCCAGGTAATCAGTGTTCCATGATAGCATTTGTAAATTGTGGGGTTTTTCTCCTCTACAGCGTAACACTGCCTTTGAATTCAGAAGTCCCCAAGGTATTTGCAGCATTGCCTGAGTTTTATGTCGAAGATGTTGCTGAATTTTTATTTTTTATTGTACAGTAAGTACTTCCCGTACTGTATGTTCTTCTGCTTATACACTGTGCCTGGTCCTCTGAGCTGTGTCTTCTTCTGCTTATACATTGTGCGTGGTGCCCTGAGCTGTGTGTTCTGCTGCTTATACACTGTGCCTGGTGCCCTGAGCTGCGTGGTGTTCTGCTTATACACTGTGCCTGGTGCCCTGAGCTGTGTGTTCTGCTGCTTATACACTGTGCCTGGTGCCCTGAGCTGTGTGTTCTTCTGCTTATACACTGTGCCTGGTGCCCTGAGCTGTGTGTTCTTCTGCTTATACACTGTGCCTGGTGCCCTGAGCTGTGTGTTCTGCTGCTTATACACTGTGCCTGGTGCCCTGAGCTGCGTGTTCTGCTGCTTATACACTGTGCCTGGTGCCCTGAGCTGTGTCATGGTTCACATAGCTGCGCTTCAGTCGGAGGTTGTGTGACTCTGTTTACCTGAATGCTGCTCAGAACTTAGAGAAAGAAACCCCCTTCAGCAGCAGCTGATTCCAATTTGATCTCCAAGACAGAGGCAGTGGCAAGTTCTCTGTGAAACCTGAGCAGTGTTTGATAATTGAACAGGCTCTGGAGAAATGCCCCAGGAAATGTCCAAAACCAAAAGTACCCACAGCTGTGTTTGAACCAAAACTGTCTCCATTTGTAAAACTGGAGAAGCTGCGTGTCTGGTACGTGGGGGGAGATAGGCAGTTTGTTTGGATTTTTGTTTCCTAAAATCCTCACTTCAGGGGCTAGAGCCTTCTCTGGCCTCTCAGGGAGACCCCTCAGGTCAGCTGCCCAGCAGGTAAAGGGCCCTGGACTCAATCCCCAGTACTACTGAAAACAAAAATCAAAGCAAAGCCCTTCACTTTTCATTTTGAAACTGTGAGAGGTAATTTCTCATCACCATAACTATATGGGAACTGGTTGGCAGAAGAATGTGTGTGAAATCTGGTTTCAAACGCAAAAGCAGGATAGACCAGAAACAACATCCAAAGTTATACAAAGCAAATTTGTGTTATGTCCTAAAAGCTGCCCCCAGCCGAGCATGGTGGTGACTGACACCTGTAAGCCCAGCACCTGGAAGCTCACACAGGAGCATTGTGAGTTCCAGGCTAGCCTGGTCTACATATCGAGCCGCTCCCTCGATCAGCAAAAGGACAGACAAGCTCTCTCTGTGCAGGCCCAGTCAGTGGTGGTAACGTGGAGGGGTTAGTTTTTGTTTTTTTGAGACAGGGTTTCTCTGTACAGCCCTGGCTGTCCTGGAACTCACTTTGTAGACCAGGCTGGCCTCGAACTCAGAAATCCACCTGCCTCTGCCTCCCAAGTGCTGGGATTAAAGGCGTGCACCACTACCGCCCGGCTTACATTTTAATTTCTTAAAATTTGAACTTTTTTTTTTTTTTTTTTTTTTTAAATTGGGGCAGGTGGCTAGAGAGATGGAGATCAATTCCAGCAATCACGAGGTGGCTCACAACCACATATCCTAGGATCTGATGCCCTCTTCTGGCATGCAGGCAAACATACAGAGAGAGCACTCATTTACAAAGATTGGGTGATATTTGAGACTGGGTTTCTCTGTGTAGCTCTGGCTGTCTTGGAACTCGTCACTCTGTAGATCAGGCTGGCCTCAAACTCCAGAGATTCACCTGCCTCTACCTCCTGAGTTGTGGGATTGAAGGTGTGTGCCACCACTGCCTGGCTAAAAATATTTTAATTACATGTATTTATTCGTGTGCGCATGGGGTCCTTGAATGCTACAGAGGTCCTGCTAACAATTGGGTCCTAGAGATGGAATTCAGGTTGTCCATTCTGAAGCTGGGCATGGTCATGCATTCCCATAATATAAGTATTTGGGAAGTAGAGGCAAATGATAACACGTTCAAAGCCAGCATATAGTGAATTTGAGGACAGTTGAAGCTATTTAAAAGATCCTGTCTTTTAAAATAAATAAAACCCCCACTTTTGGACAGTGAAGATCTTTTTGTGAAGTTTCAGTTATGGCTTTTGCTTACTTTCTAAAACACATTGCAGCCAACACTCAGGTTTGCTTTGAATCTTTGTGGCTCCAGTGTGCACATTGTTGAACCATGTAGAGGCACTCCAGTACTCCCCCTCTGCTGTGTGCCCCAGTATCCCCCTCTGCTGTGTATGTACTCCAGTACCCCCCTCTGCTGTGTATGTACTCCAGTACCCCCCCTCTGCTGTGTACCCCAGTACCCCCCTCTGCTGTGTATGTACCCCAGTACCCCCTCTGCTGTGTATGTACCCCAGTACCCCCCTCTCTGCTGTGTATGTACCCCAGTACCCCCTCTCTGCTGTGTATGTACCCCAGTACCCCCCTCTGCTGTGTATGTACCCCAGTACCCCCTCTCTGCTGTGTATGTACCCCAGTACCCCCCTCTGCTGTGTATGTACCCCAGTACCCCCCTCTGCTGGACCCTGTCTCCTTCCCGGCCTAGCGAGCTCTCCGAGACTCACCATGTGTTTTCTCCTCTTTACAGATACTCTCCTCAGGTGCTTTATGAGCCCTGCACTCAGGACATTGTCATGTTCCTCGTTGTGATGCTGTGCAACCAGAACTACATCCGAAACCCTTACCTAGTGGCCAAGCTGGTGGAGGTCATGTTCATGACCAACCCTTCTGTCCAGCCGAGAACTCAGAAGTTCTTTGAGATGATTGAGAACCATCCTCTCTCTACCAAACTGCTGGTGCCGTCCCTCATGAAGTTCTATACAGGTGGGTTTCAGAGTAGGCCCTGGGGTATGTGGTAATGTACTTGACCCAAGGTTGTTTCAGAGCGAACTTAAATCTAAATCTGTGACCTAGATTCACAAATAGATAAATAAATAATCCTGCCATCAAGGCTTTAACATCTGCTTATGTAAATCACTTCCTAGCCCCAGCTCAGAGCACAGGCTGTCGCATGCCTTCTCTCCCGGCCTCTGAGAGCTCGCACTGGCCACTGCGTGTGCGGCCTTCCGTTGATTTACACTGTTCGTTGTTGTTAGTCCAAGCTGATGTTTTCATCTGAGTTGTTAACCTGGTTCATTTGCTGTTGAGTTTACAGTATCTGATATATAACACCATCCTGTGGCTGCCTTTTCAAAGAGATGGAACAGGAGAGAGTTTGATATATGCATTCTAGGTCATCCTTGACTGCCACAGCAAGTTTGAGGCTACCTTAAGCTTCTGAAAAGAAGAAAAAGGCAACAACAGAAAGTGACTGGGCGGGGCTGGAGAGATGGCTCAACGGTTAAGAGCACTGACTGTTCTTCCAAAGGTCCTGAGTTCAATTCCCAGCAACCACATGGTGGCTCACCTGTAATGGGATCTGATGCTCTCTTTTGGTGTGTCCGATGACAGTGTACTCAAATAAATAAACAAACAAGCCTTTAAAATTAAAAAAAAAAAAAAAATTTAAGAAAGTGGTTGGGCTTCACCCGAGCCAGTGAGCTGAGCATTCTGGGATGCTCTGGGAGTCCTCCCACATTCATCAGCGTATCACATTCACTGAGCTCCTGCCATTTGCTAGGTACTGTCTGCTGTGCTCAGTTACACTTGGAAATGACAGGGTATGGAGAATGAGCTGTCTGGGCAGACTGTATTCCACATTTTGACTGTTTAACAAAATTTGACTTTTGAACTCTCGGGTTAATCTCTCCTCTAACAAAGGCTTCCAGTGGCTAATGGAAGTTCCTGGGATCTGCCCTGCCTTCTCATCCTGTATAGAATCTGGTACTTTCTGGCCATACAGTCAAGTGTCTGGCATTTAGTAGACCTTGCTGAGCTCTGCGGAGAATACAGCCTGTTGCTGTTGACTGGGGTGGCCTGTGTGAGGATTCCCAGTGTTCCCACTGCCTGTTTGGACTCAGGGTCAGCCAACTCTCCCACCTTGTAAGGGGCTCTGGGAATCTGCCTGCCTACTTCCCCTTGGTCACTGTTACTTTGTTACATCCCTCCCTTAGACTCTCCTGTGTCTGAAGTAAGCACTTGCTGACTTGAGTATTTTGATAACATTCTTTCTTTGGAGAAAGTCCAGTGCACTGGCACACCTTTTGGGGAAAAAGGTCATGGTCTCCTAGCCATGTTTCAGGATAAGCTCGGCATATTTAGGTACAAATGCCACCTTGTGTGTATTCAGAACAGGAGCAGTGTACACTGCAGGTTGGAGGCCAGTCAGGAATACTTAGTGAGACCCTGTGTCAAAAACAACAACCCAAAAATTTACTGAACAATCCAAGTAATAGCCACATTCCACAGGAGGTATATATTAATATTAAAAAATAGATTTTTGTTGAATCTAGTTAGTATTCGGTTAGTGGTCTGGACCTGTTACTGTAGCTTCAGAGAGACAGAGGGAGGGAGGGAGGGAGAGGGAGGAGAGAGAGAGGAGAAAGAAAGAACACACACACACTGGCGTGCCTGAGGAGCATGTGGGTGGATATCATCCACCCTTTCTCTCTGTCGTGGAGCACAGTGGCCTCTGGCCTGAGCCCTTCCATGGTCATGGGTAGATGACACCTTTCCTAATAATAGTTGCCACTTGTGGTCACTTGATCCGAATAGCCATGGAAAAGATGGGTACTATAAATACGTCCATTTTCTAAGTGAGGAAACTGGAGCTTAGAAAGGTCAGGATGCTTGCGAAAGGTTAAGGCCTGTGAGTGGCAGGTGCTCAGCAGCTGGACTCTAGCAAGTGTGCCTGGCTGCTCTTCTGGCCTTCACCCTGCTGAAACTTCACAGTCTCCATGGGCCTGCCCAGCACCCCACCAAGATAGGACTTAGAGTTGTATATCCCAAGGTCAACTGCAGCAACCAGCATCTCTCAGGGCATGGCACATAGGAGGTACTTATGCACAATCTTGTTTCAAAAATAAAATTAGACTTCAAAATAAGAGGGTTTTAAATGAGTCCTAACAGTCTTCCTTAAGGAAGAATTCCTTAGGAATTCCTGAGGCTCCGAAGGCTATGGCTACAAGACTTATTTCCAGGCCCCTTCCTCATAACTGGCTGGCTGCACAGAGGCAGGGCAGACTCCACCTCTAACTTAGCAGCGTTTGTGTTGGGCCTACTATGAGAGGACCCCAAGATCCCTCATGGAGGCAGACGTGGAAGAGTTGGGGACAGTAGCTGTCAGAGAAAATGGGCTACTTCACAAAAAGTGGTCTAGGCAGAGCTCTCTGGGATGGATGCAGACATCTGCATCAGTTGATCTCGGCTGAGGAGTGACAGAAAAGGCAGTGAGGTGGACCTGGAAGGTGGCAGCAGGAAGCCTTGTTCATGCTGGACGTGGTGGCACATATCTTTAGTCCCAGTGGTCAGCAGGCTGAGTCAGGGGGATCAAGGGCAGCCTAGTCTACATGGATGTTCCAGGACAGGGTAAGGCTTATGAGATTAGCAAGAGTCAGGTCCCTTTAAGGACTTGGGAATTGGAACCTGAGCAATATGATTTTGAGGGACATTTAGGAGCAAATAAAGCAGAAATGTGGGGAGAGGGGTACTGGTGGGCACTGGATAACTACAGTCTTGGTTAATCTGGACCCCTGAGATCTCTCAAACACTGAACCACCAAACAGACAGCATGATACACCAGCTGATATGAGGCCCCCAACACACACACAGTAGAGGAGTTCCGGGTCTGTGTTCATTCAGAGATGAAGCATCTCAAGAGACTGGAGGCCCCTGGGAGTTTAGAGGTCAGGTGGGATAGGGTGGTGGCATCTACATGGAGACGTGGTGGGATGGGGAGGAGGTGTGGGATATTCGGAGCAGTCAGAGGGTGGATGGGGAGGGGCGGGGAACAGACTATGGAGTGTAAAAATGAATTATAAATAAAATTAAAAAGAAAATGGAATCCTCCCTTTCTCCTGTGCCTTCCGTCTGAGACACGGGTAGCGCTTCCCAGCCTCACTGTCACTGAGATACGGGTAGCACTGTCCCCGCTGTCACTGAGACACTGCCATGTCATTGCATCTGGAAGGTCAGGATGTGTGTCTGAGTCCCTTTGTCTTTCCTCCTTAGATGTCGAGCATACTGGAGCCACCAGCGAGTTCTATGACAAGTTCACAATTCGCTATCACATTAGCACTATTTTTAAAAGCCTTTGGCAAAACATAGCTCACCATGGCACCTTCATGGAGGAGTTCAAGTGAGTATTGGGGCCTGATGGCACAGCTTGCTCTCAGGCAGAGCACAGGTGGGAGGGGAGGCTGCTGAAAGCCCGCCCAGCGGCTCCCTGTGGCTGCTTTCTGTCTCTGCCTCTCTCAAGTAACCACAAGACACTGCTCAGCGTGGACACCTACGTGATTGTCTGCTTACTTTAGCGTTGTTGACACTGGGAGTGGCTTACATGGCAGAATGTTCTGGAAAAATATTTATGTGGAGTGATTTTTGTGTTTACTCTGAATTCTATCCTATTAAATGCAGTTATCTGACTCAGGAACATTAAGAACACATCCGAGGTTTCGAAGCACTTGGGTTAAGGTGGCCTCTTAATTTATTGGCTGCGCTTATATGCCAAGCTTGAAACTGCAGGGCCTGTGTAAGCCTGCTCAGTAGCCATTCCTCTAAATTATTTGCAAGTCCTTAAGAAAGATGAGTGTGAACATTGAACCCTTGCTTTATCCATCAAAGGAAGTTTAGCCCCATTGCATACCAGATCTTTCATCAGTCTAGCTGTCTGTCCTGTGTTCAGTTACTAGTCGGTGTTGCCGGCAACGTGAGCTGCATCTGTCCACACTGCTTTTTGAAAATGGAAGTTCTGGTGTCCCAAATTCCTGAGTCTGAGGCCTTGTGTTCATGTTCATGTTCCCCTCTCCTCCCAGCATGGGCTTTCTAGGTGCACCTGCTGAGGACACTGGGCCTTCTCTTTTTGCCAAGTCTCTGTCAGTTTCAGAAGTTCACAGTTCCCCAGTAAGTGCCTTCATTACAGCTCTCAGCAGGCTCCCCTTAGACTTGACGCTTTGGGTCTATAACCTGAGTTCCTCTCTTCCTTTATTGATATTATAGGACTAGTTTTTCTTCAGGTATCTTCGTTGTGTGAGAGACAGCTTCATCAGTAGCCTCCATCTCTTGTGTTTTGTAATGTGCTCTTGGTGCTGGTTCTCTTCCAGCCTGGAAGAGGGTTTCCTCTACGTAGAAACAACAGCTCTGTACAGTGAACCTCTCCAGCAGGAAGAATTTCAGCATTTGCTGCTTTTCACAGTGTAACAATGTAAATAGTTGCCAAGTTTAAACTGCCAAGGAAGTCAGCTCAGGGAATTCTGGACTATGTATCCGCTGGCTCCTACCAGCCCCACAGTGCTGGTCCAGCTGCCACTTGAGTGAGCTTGTCACAGTGAATGGGAAGAGCAGTGAGGCAGAGCTTGGTGGCGCCTGTCTGTCATCCCAGCGCTGTGATACTGAGGCAGGAGAGTAGTTCAGATATCAGCCTGGGGTAGGAGGAAGACCTTTCTCAAAACCACCACCAAGGGAGTAACAAAATCTAAGGAGAGAGTTAATTGGCAGTCCTTAAACTCCAGCTATATCATCTGCGACAGGATTTGCAGTGTCACGGGGAGTCTTGGTACCTGGGGAGGCTTACATTCTCTCTCCGTGCCCAGCCAGGTGTTCACCACACACTGTCTTGTTGCCCTTTCAGTTCTGGAAAGCAGTTCGTTCGGTATATCAATATGCTAATAAATGACACGACCTTTTTACTGGACGAAAGTCTGGAGTCTCTGAAGCGGATCCATGAAGTGCAAGAAGAGATGAAGAACAAAGAACAGTGGGACCAGCTGCCTCGGGTGAGAACCGCCTCTGCGCCTGTACGGGCTCTGGGGGGCGGGGGGGTCGGGCAACACTAGGTCTGACTTTCTGCTGGGGCCTTTCCTACCTTAGGCGTCCGTAAAGTAGCATTTCAGGTTTGAGATAGGAAGAGATGATGCTTCTTAAAGGTTTTTATCTAAAGACTTGGGGCAGAGGGTGTGGCTCAGTGGTAGAGTGCTTCCATAGCATGCTTATAGTCCCCAGTGGTGTCCCAAACCCCCGGGAAGAAAAGTTCACTCTCTGCTTGAGTTTCGGGCAAGAATGTTCCTTACTTTACTAAGACTGGCTATCAGGTGTCCCCTCAAAGCCAGATTCTCATTGCCAAAACCAGTCTCATCGGTTGAGAGCACTTCACTGTTCTTCCAGAAGACCCAGCTTCAGTTCCCAGCACCAACAGCGCGCAGCTCACAGCTGCCTGTGAATCAGCTCTGATGGTCTGATGCCTTCTGGACTCATGGGACTCCTTCACACACAGTGCACATAAACTCACTCATGCCCACTCACATTTATATAAATATAAACGGATATATATATGCAGATGTGTGTGTGTGTGTGTGTGTGTGTGTGTGTGTGTGTGTGTATGTATACATCACACACACGCACATCATAGGGTTGAGGTAAAACTCAGGAGTAGAACAGAAACTTATCATGTGGAGAGACTCTGGATTCTAAAACCATCACCAAAGTATATCTTAAGTTGAAGAAATGAGAAGCCTTTCCCAGTGTGTCATGGGTACTTTCTCTGTCTTTTCATTTAAAGGGTTGTTAGAGGAATGTTTCGTTGTATATGTTGTGCCTTTTGACTTGTGTGGTAGCTAGGAAATAACTCTCAGGCTTCTGTCTGCTGGGCAGGAGTTGGGTTTGCTCGAAAGGCCTCTGCAGATGTCTGACGATCACCTAGGACCTTAGTGGAGCTTTTTCTCTCCTGTTGATCTTGGTTTTTACTAGAAAAAGTTGCCAAGATCCGCGAGAAATGCATGCTGTACCAGTGACAGTGCACTGCCCTCTCCTAACTCAGTGGAAGCCGTTCAGATGGTTCCTGGTAACCTGGGACGTCCCGACAACTCCCGGGAATGTCATCGTGGGCTTGGGTTAGCTCAGAATCAAAGCAGCTTTCCACAGGGTCCTGCCCCCATGGGGAGACCCTGGTGGGAAGTGGGGTGGTGCTGCACTCACTGTGAGGCAGTGTTGAAGTCCTGTTGTTGAGTTAAAAACATCTTCACTATAGGACACTGAACATTTAAGGGAACTTTTTCTTAAGGCAGAGTCTCACCCCTATGTGACACTGGTTCCCCTGGAATTAAGAGCTCCACTTGCCTCTGCCTTCTGATTGCTGGAGTTAAAGGTGTGTGGACCATAGCTCGGTTTGGGGGTGGGGCCGGGTCTCATCACAGGTATTCCTGCAGCTGTGATAAGAATGTCACATCCTGCTCCTTCCATAGCATTCTGCATGGGGGTCCATGAACGCCTGGCCCTCCCTGTAGCCGTGGCCCCAAACCCTTCCCTGTTGAGATAATGGAGGTTTTCCAATGGGTCCTGTTTTCTCCAACTGGACCCTGGGTTCATTTCTAAAAAATCTTCAACCATCCTTAATATGTTAGACCTCTCTCCTATTCAGAAATGGCCAGTGCCCCATGCAGCCCCACCTAACTCTACCTCTGCTCCTGCCCCTGCCTCACCTGTTCTCCCTCCTGTGTTATTTAGACCAGCTAATCTCCTAGGAGTTGATCTCTGGGCCTGAAGCCCATTCTCTCTGTCACCATCAGGACATTTACTTGAGACAAATACTATTGATTCTTCCCTTAATGGATTTTTTTTTTAAGCACAAGTTGCCTCTAAGGTCTATTCACAGACAGCTTTTCCTTGACCCTTGACCCTGAGGTTCCTGGCTGCCTTTCACTTCCTCATCCATCCCCCAGCCTCCAAGCAATGGTAGCTCCAGAGCTCAGTCCTCTACTTCTAAGTATGCCCCGCCCCTGCCCTTGGGTAATTTCTCTGTGGGGCACTAACAGGATGCTGAAGCATATCTCTGTAAGAAACTGTTGTTCATTTAACACCAGCCATGTGTGTCTTCCTGTGTTTCAGTCTGTCCTATCTCCTTCATCCTCACCCTCCACCCCCAACCCTGCTCACACAGCCAAACACTCCTGCACGTTCCCTGATGCCTCTGCTTGAAGTCACTGCCAGGTGATCTCATCTTTTCCAGGGCTTTAAATATCTGTATTTTAAAGACTGCAAAATATGGCTGCCTGCTTAGAGCGCTCCTGCCTGCAGGCCTGAGCAGTGTGGCCTGCTTTGCTTTGGCTGTGCCCTAATTGCCTCAGTCCTGACTTGTCCTTTAGGTCTCCTCTCTGAGTCACAATGACCTTAATCAATGGCAGCTTCATTCTACCCATTTCCTGGTTGCCCGTGATTAGTCTGTGCCCCATCCCCTGTCTAGACTGTCTTTTATCTCCATGGGCTGAAGCTTTAGTTCAGTGGTGGGGCGCTCTGGGTTCACTCCCCAGTACCTTACAACAGAATGTGGTCGTGTCCCCCTGGAATGGCAGTACTTAGGATATGGGGCAGGAAGGTCAGGACGAGTGTGTGTGGCCTCTTCCTTCTCCTTCCAAGTCACCATTCTGCATTACCCTCATTGTTGCAGCAGCATACTCGTAGTCTCCACCCTCACCAGTGCACATAGCCAAGGGATGCCCCTTCTCACACAAAGGCTTGGTATCCTAGCGGGCATGTCCACTTTTCTGCCCTTAGCTCCCAACCCCCTGACCCCTCAGTCTACTCCCTCCATCTAATCCCCCCTCCAGCTACTCCCCCCCTCCAGCAACCTCTCCCCTCCAGCTACTCCCCCACTGGCCTTTCCCACTTCCTCTTTGCATTCACGGCCCCTCTTCCCACAGTGCTGTTGACCCAGACTGAAAACCTGGCTGGGGCTTGCTGACCCCAACATCATTCTTGACCTGACTCCCCAATTCCTTGTCAGCCTTTTTGTGTGTCTATTCAAGGGGTGTGATACTTTATTAAGCAAAGTCTCCAACAGAGTTGGGAGTCTCTCTGAGCCATTGCTGTGCTTCAGTCCCATGCCTAAGGACTCCATAAGAGTGCGGAGATACAGCTCAGCATAGCCTCTAGCACCCTGAGGTGTTGTCTTCCCACTAAGATACCTGTGCTGGGGGAGGGGAGCCAGAGCCTTGGCTGCTGTGAAGGAAGAATTCAAGACCAGCTATCCAGAAGCAAAGCCAGTAAGGTTTTAAGATAAAGGACTTTATCTACATCCTTCAGGTTAAGCAAAGTCAGTAAGGTTTTAAGATAAAGGACTTTATCTACATCCTTCAGTTTAAGCCCAAGCGTTTTGAGAGAGGGGCTCTCTTAGGTGATTTTCTATTTTCAGTTGTGAGCCTTTAATCTTAGATGCTTTCAAAATGGAGATTTCATGTGTGTGTCTGTGTGTGCATTTCTGTGACTTAAATTACAGTGCTATAATTTGCAAGGAGTAAAGTTTAGTATTTAAAATTGAAATAAAATATATGAATGAAGGGCTGGAGAGAGGACTCAGGTTTGTTTCCCAGCAGCTGCATCCCAATTCCAGGAGATCTGACAGCCCTCTCTGGCCTCCTTGGGTACCAGGCATGCACCTGGTACTAACATACATGTAGGCAAAACAAAACACTCATACACATGAAAAATAAGATCTATGTATATACATGCGTGCACACGTGCACAAGGACTGGTTTGCTTATTTCTTATCCTAAAAGAATTTTGTTGTGTAAATGTAATTTTAACGTGACTTTATGAGGTTCACTGCTTAACTGTAAGGGTGAGTGTCTTAGTCAGGGTTTCTATTCCTGCACAAACATCAGACCAAGAAGCAATTAGGGAGGAAAGGGTTTATTCAGCTTACACTTCCATACTGTTGTACATCACCAAGGAAGTCAGGACTGGAACTCAAGCAGGTCAGGAAGCAGGAGCCGATGCAGAGGCCATAGAGGGATGTTCTTTACTGGCTTGCCTCCCCTGGCTTGCTCAGCCTGCTCTCTTATAGAACCAAGACTACCAGCCCAGAGATGGTCCCACCCACAAGGGGCCTTTCCCCCTTGATCACTAATTGAGAAAATGCCCCACAGTTGTATCTCATGGAGACATTTCCTCAACTGAAGCTCCTTTCTCTGTGATAGCTCCAGCTGTGTCAAGTTGACACAAAACTAGACAGTACAGTGAGAGAAGTTGTGAACACAGTTAAACTCAAGGTAGCCCACACTCTGAACGTAAGCAAACAGTTGGTTGTTCTTACATTTTTGAGATGTCTTTTGTCCAGAGCACTAATGTCTATAGAAAATTGTGTTTAATCGGTTGTGTTAAAGTTTCAGCCTGTCCATCTGTCTTGCCTCAGACCAAGCCTGCATAATATCTGCAAGGGAAAGATGGGATACTCAGACTCACACTGAGGCCATTGAGGCCTGGCTGTTCCTGGGCCCTTCCTGGTGCAGCTTCCTCTCAATAGGCTCATTCTTAGCCCAGGAGAAGTGGGCAGCTCACCAGCCCACTGCAGAGTCTCCACCAGGCACGGAGTGCAGCAGCAGCCCAGAGGGAACTTGCTGGGCTGTAGCTGCCATTCCAGCTGTTTGCCCTTCCCCTGGGGGGTGGGGCTGAAGCCAGGCAGGGTGGCACCCAGTTGTAATCCCACTGCTGAGGTAGTGGTGACAGTGAGACCCTTCAGGCTTGCTGGCCAGTTAGCGGTGTCTACTTGACATTTTCCAGGCGGGTGAGAAAAACTGTAAAAGAGAAAAAAAAAGTTTGGGGTCGGGGGACCCAAGAACAAGACCCAAGGATTTTCTCTGGCCTCGACATGCATACCTACATGCATAACAGTAGCAAAATTACAGTTAAGAAATAACAATGAAAGTAATGTCGTGGTTGGGGCACCACACATGAGGAGCTGTATTAAAGGGAGGGCCACAGCCCTGGGAAGGTTGAGGACGACTGGTCTAATTCATCCTCCCAGGAACTAACCCTGCCTGTTATCGATGCGAACACTGATGCTCAGAGGGGTCAGCCATGGGCCAGGACTGGGTGTAACTTAGTGGTAGAGCCTGTGTTTAGCATGGGCCAGCTGGGTGTAACCCAAAGGTGTCAAGGCCATCAGAGGACCCGTCCTGGAAGGAGCAAGCATGAGCTGTGTGGTCAGTGTGCTGGTGTGGCCATTACCTCTGTTTCAGAGTGCACTGGCCTGTCACCCTCTGCAACTGTAAGCCGGCCATGTTTTTCCTTCACACTTGGCCAAGTGTTCTGAGTAGCCGGCTGGTACTGAGATTTCTTTGGCAACTGTTTGATGTTTCCCAGGATCAGCAGCAGGCCCGGCAGTCTCAGCTTGCTCAGGACGAGCGTGTTTCCCGTTCTTATCTTGCCCTGGCAACTGAAACCGTGGACATGTTCCATCTCCTCACCAAGCAAGTCCAGAAGCCGTTCCTGAGGCCAGTGAGTAGAAACTGGGGTGCTTGTGTGATCTTTAAGGGTCTGGGTACAGAACTTATAACTCAGCGCATGTTCATTTTACCTACAGCAACCAGGGAGTAGAATTCTTTTTTTTCTTCCTTTGGTTTTTCAAGACAGGGTTTCTCTGTATAGCCTTGGCTGTCCTGGAACTCACTCTGTAGACCAGGCTGACCTCAAACTCAGAAATCCACCTGCCTCTGCCTCCCGAGTGCTGGGATTAAAGGCACGCACCACCACGCCCGGCTGTGAATAGAATTCTGATTTTGTTCCCAGTTGGTCCACATCACATGGTACTCTACAGGGCTGAAATGAAGCCCCTTAACGTATACTCTAAAATGTTCACTTCAAGATTGCTCTCTTCTGATTACACAGCACATTTGGATCAGGATTTGTGACACAATTTCATTGTTACTGAATTACCTGTTTATATATCAGAAAAGTATAAGGTAACACATTATGATTTGGAGGACATTAAGTAGAGTAATAGGTAAAAGATGCTTGCTGCTTATAAAAGAGCTTTGAGGCAACATTGAGGGAGCTGGGGGCTCCTGAGAACTGTGACTGAGGCTTACTGTGACCTGATGGCTGAAACTCCTGGCCCAGTCCTGTTCCGAGGTTGAGAATGGGCAGTGTAATGGAGACCCCACCCCAGTAAAGAGCTGAGGTACCTGTGGGGTGGCAGTGCGCAGGGAGCTGAGGTCCATCTGCAGCTGTCTGCACATGTGCAGCTTTACTGTGTATTCCTCTCCTTCTCTGTGCTTCCTCACTGCTCTGTGACAGGAATCACTGTGTTGCCTCCAGCAGGGCCACTGTCACACGGGGGCCTGTCTACAGACTGAGATCTGGGTCTTTTCCTGTTTCTTGATAAGCAGATGTCAGCATAGCAGCAGATGCGAGCGAGCGGGAAGCAGCTCACCGTGGTCCACATTCCTGCTCCCTTAGGGATGTGTAAAGGGGATTTGCTAGCATCTCCTACCAAGGCTGAGAGAGCAGCCGGTTAAAGGTGTTGGAGATGTGTCTCAGGCACCTGCTCAGCTGTGCTCCTGTGATAGCCTGGACATAGACAAGCCTGACTGTTTTCCAAAAGAGTGACCACATTCAAATACAACTTTATGTGTGGGTGTGTTAGGGACGGTATATGCTATGTGCTTGCCAGCGCCTTTGGCGGTCAGAAGAGAGCTTTAGACTCCCTGGAGCTGGATTTGCCTACTCTTAGGAGCGCACTGATATTGGTGCTGGGAACCAAAGTGTGTGTCCTCTGGAAGAGAAGCACGTTTTCTTAAAAGCCAAGCCATCTCTTCAGCCCGCCTGCATTTCTGCCCTCCTTCCTTGCTCGCTTAAGCACTTTTTCAGCCCCCAGCTTTCCAACACTGGGCTAAAACCATGATTTCTACAACAGGAAGCTCAGGAGATTTTTTTGTATGAACCCAGTCACTGCATGAGGACCTCATTAGTTAAGGAATCTTTTTGCTGGTCAGTATTTAATGTCTGGTCTACAGCAGCTGTCTCTGAGCTCAGAAGCCATGTTTGTCCCAGCTGCAGCAGGTACTGTTGGCCTGCCGACTCTTGAGGGCTATTTGTCCTTAATATTCTGTCAGTTTAATTCATCACAGTGGCAAGACGTACGCCGTTGACAAATGTCACCGTCTTCTCTCTCTTCAGTAAGTAGATTAGAACAACACGTGCCTGACTGTTGGGGACTTGAGAAGTTTATGGGGAAATGTGGACATGAGGCTTCCCAGCCACAGTGACAGGACAGCGAGGGCCTCTGTCCTCTCCCTGCTTCTCAGTGACTTTGGAGTGATGCTCTAAGAGAAAGTGTCTCTTTCCAGAAGACTTCTGTGGGCGTTCATCTCTATGCAATCAGACCACTCCATTATAGGGGTTTTCAGATCAATGGCGGGGGAGATGTTTGATTCCAATGCTTTCTCTAGCTTTGTGCTGCAGCTCAGCACAATTCAGGGGTGCTTTGCAGATTGAGCAGCCCATTCCCACTGGGGTAGGAGCTTCTGGGCCTGGACTTTGCAGCAGCTTGGACCGTCCTGTTGTCCTTCATTTCCTAGGAGCTTGGTCCCCGATTAGCAGCCATGCTGAACTTTAACCTGCAGCAGCTCTGCGGACCCAAGTGCCGGGACCTGAAAGTTGAAAACCCAGAGAAGTATGGTTTTGAGCCAAAGAAGCTGTTGGACCAACTGACAGATATTTATTTACAATTGGACTGTGCTCGCTTTGCTAAAGCCATCGCCGATGACCAGGTGAGCACTGAGGAGGCCCATCTCATCAGGAGGCCTGGCACTGAGCCGTGTGGTTGGCATCTGTGGTCTGCACCTTCACAGCAGACCTTGTGCGTGTGTGTGTTGTCGTCCCCCTCCACCCTGTGCGTGTGTGTGTGTGTGTGTGTGTACTCCACACCTCAAAAGAGGTTAAAGCAGGAATTTTAAAGTCTCGTTTTCAGAAGTTGTTAATGCAGTGAACATGAAGTCGAGGACCACAGCTGGTCCAGGAGAAGAACTGATGCTTCCTTGGGAGAATAGAGCAGAGCTGGCCCCCTAATCCCTCAGACCCCCAAACAGATTCTGTTTCCAAACTCTGTTTGCTGTGTCAGGAAATTGCAGGTCTTCCCAAGCGCCCTGCTTACCAGCTGCCATGAATACATGGCCTTCAAGCCAACGCCTGCCTCCTCTCCTTTATCCAAGAGCCTTGGGGGTCAGGTCAGCTCATGTACCACAGCCTCCAGTACAGGCCTTCCCTCTGTGATGTCACAGAAGGGGATCCTGTTGACTGTCCTGGTGGCACAAGCCTGTATCCCAAATACTCAGGGGGCTGGAAACAGGTTGGTCACAAGTTCAAGGCTAACCTGGACTTAACTGAGACCATCCATGAAAACAAAATTGAGCTAGGAGTATAGTTCAGCGGTAGAGCACCTGAACTTGCAAAGTTCTAGGCTCAACCCTTAGTCCAGCCGGAGACTTTTGCAGAGAAAAAGGAAAGGGTTCCTCCCCTCCATGGTCTCTGAGCATCTTTCTTCCCAGGTCTTTTGCCATAATGTCTCGTGTAGACTAGGCTAGCCTTTGAACTCCTGATCTCAAACTCTCCTCTTGAGTACATTGATGTGTGCTACCATGCCTGACATCTGGGCAGCTCTGCAGCACAGTAATGCTTCGTGTTTACTGTATACCGCTCTGACCACTCATTTGATAAGCATGAATTCTATGGCACAGCTTCTACTAAACCCTTTGTTTTAAAGTAAGGAACACAGGGCACAGAGGAGCTTAGTGGCGTGTCCAGGCTCAGAAAGTATGGTATAGAGGGAGAATGTGTGACTGGCAGTCAAACCCTGTACCCATATTCTCACCATCTCCCTAAATGTTCAGAGTGTGGTATATTGCTTCCCATGTCACTATCTTTGTATGCACAGCATATGTTACCCATCCTCAGAACTCTCCAAAGGTCACTGCCTATAGCTAATTCAAAGGAGCAATGTTAAAACACAAGAGTTGTATATATACTCTTGTTTTCTTAGTTTGGTTTGGTTTGGTTTTTTTTTTTTTTTTGAGACAGGCTAGCCTTGAACCCAGGATCCTTTAGTGTCAGCCTCCCAAGTGCTAGAATCGCAGGTATGTGTTGATCATACACTGCCTTTTTTTTTTTTTTAAGATTTATTTATTATTTGTAAGTATACTGTAGCTGTCTTCAGACACCCCAGAAGAGGGTGCCAGATCTTGTTATGAATGGTTGTGAGCCACCATGTGGTTTCCGGGAATTGAACTCAGGACCTTTGGAAGAGCAGTCAGTGCTCTTAACCACTGAGCCATCTTTCCAGCCCATACACTGTCTTTTCAACTACAACTTTATCGCACAATTATTAATGTATCGATGCTTCTTGTTGTTTCTTACTGTTTGGGACACTGTCTCGCTGTGTAGCCGGCCGGCTGCCTCCCCAGTGCTGGGGTTCCAGGCGTGGACAGGGGAGTGGAGCGGGGATATGCAGAGGAAGCAGGCCTGTGTGGTTATTTAGAAATGGAAGCTTTAAAATGCAGTGCTCGGGGGAAAGGGACAGGCAGACTTTTGAATTCAGTGCCAGCCTGGTCTACATAAAACGTTCCAAGCCAACCAGGGCTCCATACTGAGATTGTCGCTCATTAAAAAGAAGGCAGATGGATTAAGGAGTTTCCCCCACTGCTGGAAAGAGATGAGTCTGTGTAGGTGTCAGTGTAGATCCTGCTCACAAGGTCACAAGATGAGCAGCAGACTCGGCAGAGGCCTCACAGTGAAACAGAAGCTCCTGCAGGCCCTGTCGCTGGCCCCTTGCTCTCACACTGGGGAGCAGAGGGGGACCCTGCCATCCTGCTCCTCCTCTGAATCTCACGTGCAGTCTCACAGGCCGGAGAGGGAACGGCAGCATTGGAAGGTGGAGTCTTCACGTAAGCAAATTCATGGACATTGGTTTACTTGATGGTTTTGGTTTGTGTTCTGTTGTTGCTGGTGTGATTAGAGACTGTGGTTGTGTCCCTGGGCCCCAGGAGACCCATTCTCCTTTGTATCTTGGCCTAAGTCAGCAAGTGGGCACTGTGAAGCACGAGTGCTGTGTGTTTTGTGGTGTGGGTGATTGTTACACAGTAGATCCCTCAGAGCTGAGTCGCTGACCACGTCACACCTGAGGAATCTAGTTTGGGCAGGTTAGGGATTTACATGAGACTACATGACTGGGGGCTGGAGAGATGGCTCAGCAGGTAAGAGCGCTGACTGCTTTTCTGAAGGTCCTGAGTTCAAACCCCAGCAACATGGTGGCTCACAGCCATCCATAATGCGATCTGATGCCCTCTTCTGGTGTGTCTGAAAACAGCTACGGTGTACTTACATAGTAAATAAATCTTTGGGGTTTTTTTTGTTTGTTGGTTGGTTTTTTTGGTTTTTTGAGACAGGGTTTCTCTGTATAGCCCTAGCAGTCCTGGAACTCACTTTGTAGACCAGGCTGGCCTTGAACTCAGAAATCTGCCTGCCTCTGCCTCCCGGAGTGCTGGGATTAAAGGCGTATGCCACCACGCCCGGCTCAATAAATAAATCTTTAAAAAAAAAAAAGAA
Source organism: Mus musculus (assembly GCF_000001635.26). NCBI lineage: Eukaryota > Metazoa > Chordata > Mammalia > Rodentia > Muridae > Mus > Mus musculus. The sequence goes on along the minus strand of NC_000070.6, from coordinate 149,332,281 downwards.
GGAAGGAAGAAAAGAAAAAGAAAATTAAAAAAGACTGTATAACTGGGAGGTAATGGGACCTGAATTTGTGTCTAGGTTTGTCTGGGTGTGTTGTCCACTGTTCGCATTTCTACAAATGATGTCAGTCACCTGCTTATAGGAGGGGTTCAGTGCTGTGGGAAATGTGGCATTAGGAAGTGTTGGTTTCAGTGAGTGACGATGCTCAGCTGTTGCCTGGTGATTTGGCTTACTGTGCTCTGTTGAGTATGGCCTCACCATGTAGCCTGCGCTAGGAGGGAAGGAAGGAGTACACGTGTGACGGCCACCATGCCCACTCATGTGAGCCTAGGGAACCAGCGGTGACTAGAGCAAAGCTCCCCTCTAAGTATGGACAGTAATGGGCCAGTGACCTATGCTTGGTTCGCATCTGTGCTCACCCTTATGTAAAAAAGCAGAATTTAGTCATGTGCTCCCAGGACACAGTGGCTGACACAAACAAATAACCTCAATCTCCTCTTTATAACAAATGCTTGCTAGCTCCTAAAGTTAAAAACTTCCGGTTTCTCTGGGTCCTGGAGCTTTCTCCACAGGTGACCTTGGCACACGTGAGTCTGTCTCTGTGCAGATGTCTGTAACTATATCCAGTGCCCCCTTGCCCACGGTACAGTGTATAGGAGAAGATGGGATGCAGAATGTATGGTCACAGTCATTAGGAGCCAAGGATCTCGCAGACTGCACTTGGCCGTTTCTGATGTGTTTTCTTCTCAAGTGTATTCTCATCTTACGTGACCTTCCTTGTGTGCAGCGATCCTACAGCAAGGAACTGTTTGAAGAAGTCATTTCAAAGATGCGGAAGGCGGGAATCAAATCCACCATCGCAATAGAGAAGTTTAAACTTCTTGCAGAGAAAGTGGAGGAAATCGTGGCAAAGAATGCGCGGGCAGAAATAGACTACAGCGATGCCCCGGACGAGTTCAGAGGCAAGTCCGCATGCTCATGCAGTGTAACTTGGAGTGTGTGGCATTAAGGGTGCTTTCTTGGTCACTGTTTCATTCCTGTGAAGCTATTCCACAATCAAGGCAACAGTTTGAGAGGGTGCATGCACGATCAGGATAGCAGGGCCATGGCGACAGGCAGGCAGGTGTGGGTCTGAGAGCTCACATGCAGACCCAGGCAGGGAGGCAAGCTGCCAGAGAGTGCAAGTAGGCTTGGTGTGGAAACCTTAGAGTCCACTTCCAGTGACAAATCTCCATCAAGACCACAGCCATTCCAACAAGGCCATACCTCCTAATCCTTTTGAAACTGGTCTGTTAACTGGGGACCACGAATTCAAACATTTGAGCCTCTGGCGAGTCGTTCTCATCTAGATCACCACAAGGGTGGCCGCTGGCTCTGCTTCTTGATTGTCTGATGCTATAGCTGATTCTTGAGATTTGTCGAAAATTATGCGTACAAATTGTAGTGAATATTGTAGATTAAAATGTTGAACATCCGAGGCTGGAGAGATGGCTCAGTGGTTAAGAGCACTGACTGCTCATCCAAAAGTCCTGAGTTCAATTCCCAGCACCCACATGGTGGCTCACAAACATCCAAAATGGAGTCTGGCACCCTCTGCTGGTGTGTCTGAGGACAGCAGCAGTGTCCGTCCTACATTGACCATCCCCAGTGCGGTTTCATCAGGTACCCAGGAAGACTTTAAAGGCAGCTCTGCCACTATCAGGAAGGAGTCTGGATTCTAAGGCAAAGGGTTCTGCCCTGGGCCTGCTGCCTGGCTGTCCTCTTTGCTCTTTTCTCCTCCCAGCAGCAGTGACAGAAGGCAGGGCAAGGCCTTCATCATTTGCTGCCTTCCTTTACTGAGGGGCTTGAGGGGCTGCTCGCTCCACAGCTCTCCCTGAGACTGTCTCGCTGGTAGGAACCATCTGCTTTTGTTCTTGAGGGTTAGTGTGTTCTGCTCTGTCTCCACAGACCCTCTGATGGACACCCTGATGACCGATCCCGTGAGACTGCCCTCTGGCACCGTCATGGACCGTTCTATCATCCTGCGGCATCTGCTCAACTCCCCCACCGACCCCTTCAACCGCCAGATGCTGACTGAGAGCATGCTGGAGCCAGGTAGGAGGCCAGTGAGTGCAGCCAGACCGTGCGGGAGACTGAGAGCTGGCCGGTGCCGCGAGGCCTGTAGTCCCAGCTACCGGGGTGGATGAAGCAGAAGGGGAGAGCCTGTTCATGGCAAGTAAGTTCCGACAGTGTAATTACAACACTGTCTCAAACAAAAAGGAAAAGATGGCTGGGCCTGCACAGAGCCCTTGCCCAACTGTGTACATTCCCAGGCTCAGTCCCCAGCACCACCACCAGGAAAAGGGACATTGGATCCAGAAAGTACCCAAAAGCCACAGAGCACTCCGCTCACTTTGGCTGTAAATGTTTCCCTGTCCATGGCTGTTCCTTCTGCAGTCTTCAGCGCCCACAGGGAGTGAGCACCGTGGACTCTGTGTCCACGCAGATAGAACTGCAGTGGAAGAGCCTGTCATCCGGGTCATTCATCCCCTGTGCTTTCTCCCTCAGTGCCAGAGCTAAAGGAGCAGATTCAGGCCTGGATGAGAGAGAAACAGAGCAGTGACCACTGAGGCCCCATCGCTCCTCCGCTGGAAGCCGCCACGCCAGCCAGCCAGGCCGCAGCAGCATCTGCCTCGAGGCTGCAGCTCCAGCCTGTAACCAGATGTGGCCAGATCCTGAGAGCCCACCCGTGTGACCAAACAGTGGAGATCTGAGGGGATGACGAGAAGAGGATTCCTGTACATATATTTAAGTGACAACAGTCAAAGCTTGAGGGACGAGTTTACGATGGCTTGTGTAGTAAAGCGCACCCTTCGCCTGTCGCTACCTGGGGCTGTGGCAGCGGAAGTGTTTAGTGACAAGTGGGTCTGGGCAGCTTCCCCTGAGCTTACGTTTTGTTTTGTTTTGTTTTTTCGATGTGAATAGAGAACTCGGACATTTTGCTGCTAAACAATCTCCCCTCCCTCACCCTACTTGCACTGCTGTGGGTTTTTTAAAGAGAAACAGAACCAGACTCCTTTCCCGGCCCTCCAAACATGTATTCTGTGCGATAACTTGTGCCTGCGACAAGTGTTAATCTTGGGATCGTATTTTTATATCATATTCACATACTTGTTTTTTTAATTGGTGTTAGATGACATGATTAATAAAAAAGGCAAGATATTTTCAGAATTTGAATTTCAGTTTTTTTTTCTTTTGAAATAGCCCTTTTAAATTTTTTTATTATAAACAAAATGAAGAGAACCCTGTGAGCCTGGTCCTTCTAGCAACCCTCAGTTAAGATCCTGAGGGACAGGTGCAGCAGCAGCTGGCTGGAGTGGATCAGGACTCCTGTGACTCGTGGGGCTCGGGGGAGGTGAGGGGTGTGTTTGGTTTTTTGTTGTTTTGTTGTTTTGTTTTAATCCTATGTGACAATTCCAACTATGCGGTTACCCTCTGAGGATAAGTTCCTCAGCCCGGGGTTCTTTTATATGCTGTGTCCTTTTGGGGTTTGACCTTACCAAAGCAAAGAAACAAAAAACAAAAAAAACAAAAAAAAAAAAGGGTGCAAGAAATGTGGAAATCTGTCTGCTTGTTTACATGGCCCGACAACACCACCTAGGCGCACGCGAGCAGAAGCCCTCTCTGTATTACCGCTCCCTACGCAACATACTTGAATTCTTGAGTTCCCTTTGGGGTGAGAAAGGATTTGAAACCATAAAGTGTTTTAAAGAAATGAACTCTTCAGAAACAGACTTCCTCCTCTTTTCCTTTCTCCTCTGCTCCACAGCCTGTGCTCTGTTCAGTTCCCAACACAATCGACAATAAACGGTGATGCCCATTCGGAAGGAGCCTCCTGTGAGTCGTCTTTTTGTTGAAAGAAATGGGTGGGGAAGGCTGGCATGGTGGCGCACACCCTTAACCCCAGAACTCTCAAGAAGAGGCAGATGGATCTCTGAGTTTGAGGTCGGCCTGGTCTACATAGAGAGTTCCAGGTCAACCTGGCACACATAACAGGATCCTGTCTTTATAATGTAATATATATGTATAAATATGTATATATGTGTGTGTGTATATATAAACATATATATACACACACATGTATATATATGTGTATGTGGATGGATGGATGAATGGATAGATAGATAGATAGATAGATAGATAGATAGATAGATAGATAGATAGATAGATAGATAGATAGATAGATAGATAGATGATAGATAGATAGATAAAACAGGGCCAAAGAGATAGTTACAAGAGCAGAGAGGGACCCCGGTTTAGTTCCCAACACCCATAGCTTGCAACTGCCTGGAAGTCCAGATCCAGGGGCCTAGACATCTGTCTCCCATGACACTGGGCACACAAATGATGCACGTGCATATACACAAAGCATTTATACACATAAAGGACGAAGGTCCAACAAGAGCAGGTGTCTGAAGAAATGTTCTTTCTGGAGCCAATTAGAAATAGCCTTCCTTTAAAATAAAGCACAGCGGGCCATTGAGACGGTTCAGGGGATAAAGGGGCTTGCTGCGCTCATTCCTCTTGGAAGGAGAGCACAGACAAGTTATCCTCCGTCCGCTACACAGGCTGTAGCACACTGGCATCATATGTATGGTAAGTAAGCAGATGTGTGAATTTAAAGCTTTCTCATCCCCGTCGTCCACATCCCTGATGTGCCACGCTGTTCTCGCTTCACTTCTGGCGTGAAGGGACTCCGCTGTGTCCTCTGCTCTCTGCCTGGCTCTTGATGTTACCTTGGAGATCTCAAGTGGCCATGACTCCTACTCAGGTCCCACCCACTTCATTACCACTCCAGTTTGCAAAGTGATTTCTACCAGCACAGGCGCTAATAATGCCAGCTCAGCTATGGGAAGCACTTAGGTGCCACTTCTGTGTGCCAGGCTGTGCAAAAGCCTCATCTTTATAGTGCCAACCTCAGGAGAGACAGTACTGCTGTGTTTCTGCTTGGTTTTGCTGCCATGGTCTTCAGGAGGTCAGGCTGCGGGCTGCAGAGAGATTCGGTAGCTTGCCCATTGTCTCCTGGCAAGTACATGGCTCTCAGGCCCGTGAGGTCCATTTCCTTATGAGTTCTTTTCTTTCTTCCTTCCTTTCTTTCTTTTTTTTTAAGATTTATTTATTTATTATATGTAAGTACACTGTAGCTGTCTTCAGACATTCCAGAAGAGAGCATCAGATCTCATTACGGATGGTTGTGAGCCACCATGTGGTAGCTGGGATTTGAACTCAGGGCCTCCAGAAGAGCAGTCAGTGCTGAGCCATCTCTCCAGCCCATGAGTTCTTTTCTTGAACACATTGAGCTCACCATCCCCTGCCACCTCAGCCCCAAGTACACAATCTGGGCTAGGATGTAGCTCAGTTGGTAGGAACATCTGCCTAGCATGCAGGAAGCTCTGGGGCAATCCCCAGGATTGATTGTTTGAAGATAGGGTTTCTCTATGTAGCTCTAGCTGTCCTCAAACTAGCTCTGTAGACCAGGCTGGCCTCGAACTCACAGAGACCTGGTGCCTCTCCCTTCTGACTGCTGGGATTAATCCCCGTATCTTAAAGATGATCATCATCATGATCATGACAAGACACAAAAAGGAAATTACTGACGATTCCACCATTGAGGTGATTCTGGTCAGTTTACTTTTTACAAGCGTTTTACCCACAAGCCTATGAAGTTAATGATGTTAATTAATTAGAAGCATGCCTAACGCTTACTGGTTTCACAATTGTGGGTTGCTAATCTCTCCATCCCTAAGAGGTGCTGTTTCTGTCCCGTCAGTGGACAGCTGCTGCTTCCCGTGGGATTTTCAGAATTGAAGGGTTTCAAGAGTGGACTTATGGAAAGAGGGTGGGGCAAGGATGCAGCCAATCTCTTTGCCTCTAGGGGCGTGGTTTGAATTTTTCTTTGATTCTTAGAGTAGCTGTTTCGTGGAAATTTATTGTTTGCCTCCAGCCTGCTAATTAGAGGTGATGGGATCCAGAATATTTCAAAAATAAGTCTGGTTTAGAAGGAAGATTGTCGGACTGAAGAGATGGCTCAGTGGTTAAGAGCACTGGCTGCTCTTCCAGAGGTCCTGAGTTCAACTCATGATGGCTCACAACCATCTATAATGGGATCCGATGCCCTTTTGTAATGTGTCAGCAACACCTTACTCATATACATAAAATGAACAGATTTTTAAAAATTGTCCGAAAAGGAGAACTTGTATGTTCTCAGCAGAAGGAAAGTCCTTGAGAAAGGAACGAGAATGACATCATGCTCATTTTCTGAGTCACTGCTGAATGGGTAATGACAGGGATTGGGCACAGTGCCTCTTCTCTGTCTGTCTAGGCAGTGCTGAAGGTCCAACTCAGGACACGTACATGCTAGGCCGGCACTTGACATCCAACTAGGCAACATCCCTGGCCTTTAGAACAGCCTTTGAACCATGAGTGTCTTACGCGGTTTGCTTTGCACTTGGCACATTGAACGGTGAGTTGCCAGCTGTTTCAGTTGTGCCTTTGGTGTGACCTAGGCATGGTCTAAGTTTTTTTAAAAGATGCATCTGCTTTTATTTTATATATATGGGTACTGCCTGCACCACATGTGTGCAGTGCACATATGAGTCAGAAGAGGGCGTTGGGTGCCCTGGAACTGGAATTACGGTGTTTGTGAGCTGGGTATTGGATATGGCACCAAGGTTCTCTGTAAGAGGAGCATGTGCTGCCAGAGCTCTAGCCCTTTCAGAAGCTTTTTTTCATTGTGGAAACATGAGCACAGTATTGTGTGAGCCAGCCTTAGGCTATAGGAACTCATCTGGGACAGATGGTTAGTGATTCCCATTTCTTGAATATGTTCAGGGTGCGATCACTCTTACGTGTAGTCATAACTCGTTTAATCCTCAACAGCCAGAGTTAGGAGACGGTGTAGTGAAACTGAGCCATGAATCTAGGGCTTCTGGCTTCGCCTTGTGTTACCACCATTCCTGCTGCATGGCAAGATCGTTCAGAATAGTCAATATTCAGAATAGTCAGGGGCTGCAGAGATGGCTCAGCGGTTAAGAGCACTGACTGCTCTTCCAAAGGTCCTGAGTTCAAATCCCAGCAACCACATGGTGGCTCACAACCATCTGTAATGAGATCTGATGCCCTCTTCTGGTGTCTCAAGATAACGACAGTGTACACACATACATAAATAGTTCAGAATGCAGGATGAAATAGAAAGCAGTGCATTATGGGAGGGCCTTCGGCCTTGATGCCAGCCCAATATAATGATCTCTTTTTGTTCTTTGGGGTTTTTTTGTTTTTCTTTTCTTTTTTTTTTTTAAAGATTTATTTATTGATTATATGTAAGTACACTGTAGCTGTCTTCAGACACTCCAGAAGAGGGCGTCAGATCTCATTACGGATGGCTGTGAGCCACCATGTGGTTGCTGGGATTTGAACTCCGGACCTTTGGAAGAACAATCGGGTGCTCTTACCCACTGAGCCATCTCACCAACCCCCTTGTTTTTCTTTTAAGATTTATTTATTTATTTTATGTATATGAGTATGCCGGAGCTGTCTTCAAACACACCAGAAGAGGGCATCAGGTCCCATTACAGATGGTTGTGAGCCACCATGTGGTTGCTGGGAATTGAACTCAGGACCTCTGGAAAAGCAGTCAGTGCTCTTAACCGATGAACCATCTCTCTAGCCCTTTTTGTTTGTTTTTGAGATAGAGTTTTACTCTATAGCACAAGCTGGCCTGGAACTCACTATGTAGCCCAGGTCAACCACTTGACTACTTCTCATTGCCTGTGGAAAAATCTTAAGAAGGGCTAAGAGATGCTCAAAGGTTAAGAAACATCATGTGCTTTACAGGGTCAAGGCGGCTGAGTGAGCCAGGCTCTGGGTTGACAAAAAATACTCAGAGATGCTTCATACAGACCCCCAGATTCTTAATACTACTAGCAATAAGCATTCTTAGCCTCTGAGCTACCTCTCCATCTCCTCTGCTTTATTCTTTACAGCCACACGCGGTCTTAACACGAAGCTTTTCCTATCCTGAGATGGAACCATGGGTGGTGCCACCCACCTGACTTGGTGTTCAGGGTCTTCTTGTTGGTTTTGTTTGAGATGGTTTTGTGTCATCCTTGTTGGCCTCAAACTCACTGTGCAGCTGGGAATGACCTCGTTGTCTTCTGCTCCATCCCAGGTGTTAGAATCGCAGGCGTGTGCCAGCACATCGGCTCTGTGGTGCTGCAGGTCAAACCCTGGGCTGCTCGTACGCCAAGCTGGTGCTCTGCCAGCAGAGCCACAACTCAAGCCTCCCCTTCTCACCGCTATTCTTAGAAAAGAGGATAAGCCGAGCGCATTTGTGATGCTCCTAAAATAATCCAGGAGATAGTCAACTGCGCAGGACTCGGATCAAAGCAAGTGCAGTGAACCCGGGGGAGGGGAGAGGCTGGACTCTGGAATAGGTCGAGTTCCGTGATTGAGGTTTGGGAATAGATTAGAGGAAGTGCAGCCGTAGTCAAGTAGACAGGCCACGTGACTTCAAAGGACATCGAGGACAATGTTGGGGATACTGAGTGGAGCGGCTTGGGGTGAAGTGTAAAGATTTCAGGCTTGATATAGATATCTGTCTGTAGTATAAGAGAAGTCTGGACTGGCGACATAAATATGGGGCTTATGGTTCCTGGTATGACTGAAAGCTGTCAGACTGGAGGCATCTGAGCACTTTAAATCAGTGTGGTAGGCTAACATGGTAGCAACAGCGAAGTCCCAACATGTCATCACGGATGTAGGAGGATTGCGACTTCAAGGTCACCTTTGGCTACATAGCGCACACAAGATGAGACCAGCCTAGGTTACATGGAAAAACTGTAAAAAATAAATAAACCAATAAATAAAATAAGCATTAGAAGCCAAGCACTGAAGGGCTTAGGCCTGGAATCTCAGATATTAGGTAGAGGCCAGAGAGTCAGGCATTCAAGGGCAGTCTCCACCTCATAAGAACTCTGGGGCTGTCTTGGGCTACCTGAGACCCAAACCCACACAAAACAATTTTCAATGCCCCTGTCTCTGCCAGCTTCTCGGTCCCAGGCCAGTGTCTGCTGTGATAGGGTTCATTTTCTAGTTCTAAGCACCTAGCCCTTGTTCTTAAGCAGATCACCTAAAGCCTGTGGGTTAAACCAGAAACTGTGCTTTTTATCATCGTAAATCGTGGTGTGGCTTGACCGAGCTCAGGGGTTTTGAGGCTGACTGAGGGAACTTACATGTTCGTGGTCTAATTGTGGCTGGGGCTAAGCTGTCCTGAAGGTCTCCACATCTGGTTCTTGCCTAGCACATCTGCAGTGACCTCTAAGACCTCCATCTGTTGCAGACACAGGTGGTGTGGCTTTCAAAGATTGGGAATACAAACCCGTTTCTCAATGGGAGGAGTGCCGATGTCATAGGTTAAAAATAGCCTAAGAAATAGAAAGAGATCTTTCTTTGTTTTGATTTGTGTTTAGTTTGGGTAATGGGGTAAAGCCCAAGGCCCCACAAATACTAAGCAAGGGATCTGGTACTCTAAGCCACTCCTTTATTTTGTCATAAAGAAACACGAGCAAGGACCTTGCTCCAGTCATTTCCAAAGCCCCTGGGATCCCAGGGCCAGTGGAGGATTTGTGATATTGCTGGTTTCCAGCAGAGTCTCTAAATCTTCTGACCTTTTGTATCGTGTATCGCTTTGTAGTGGTTTAAATTATTCATGCTGTTTTGTTGAAAGCTAAGCATGTTGGCCACTGAGGGAAGGGGAGGAAGTGGAAGGCACAGTGCATTGTGGGAGGTTAGAGGCTCTTCGGCATTGCGATAGCTTAAGACTCTTGGTGAAGGGGTGTGTGTGTGTGTGTGTGTGTGTGTGTGTGTATGTTGATCAGACACAAGACAGACAGAGATGGTTGTTTATCAGTACTTCTCTGTTTACCTAGTCTCTGTTTACCTGTTTGTTTGTTGGTTTGTTTGTTAAGATATATGGAGTCATTATGTAGCCATGGCCAGTCTATAATTTGCCATGTAGCCCAGACTGGTCTTGAATTCACAGAGCTCTGCCTGCTTCTGTCTCTCGGTTGCTAGGATTAAAGGCACGCACCGTGATGTCCTGCTTTCTCTTTTCTATGTGTCTGTATGTATCATGTACAGCCATGTACATGCACACATGCATGTCTCCATGTATACGTGGGTGCATGTGATCTGCCTGCCTCTGCCTCCCTGTTGCTGGGATTAAAGGTGTACACCACCAAGCCCAGCACAAGTATCATTTAGATGGTTCTCCACCTTATTTATTGAAGTGGGTTCTCTTCACGGGACACAAGGCTTGCCAGTATGGTCTGTCTAGCTAGCTTGCTTCAGGATCCCCTGTCTCTATCTTAGGAGCCTAGGAATTACAGCCAGCGCACCCATAATTGTTATTACTAAATTTCTAGTATACAAAATACTGGATTTCATTATGACATTTTCAAATATATGTAACACATATGTTCGTATGCACACCCTCCCTGTCTGTACATTTATACAGACCTGTGCGTTTTATTTCTCTACCTTTCTGCTCCTTATAACAAGACACCCATAACGTCTCGGAGATGGGAGGAAATTGCTGATGAAATGGCCTTCTAATCTTCTTAAACCTAAAGGTCTTGCACAGAAAACACATTATTGATAAGAATGCGGAGCTAATTTCTAGCTACTGCAGAGTTGGCTGCTTATATGAATGGTGCAGCCCACCTTTGAAAATATTCTCTGTCTTAGTTACTTTTCAACTGCCAAGAAAGACACCATGACCAATGGAACCTATAAAAGAAAGCATTTAATTGGAGGCTTGCTTACAGTTTCAGAGCATTAGTCCTTAACCATCATGGCTGGGAATGTGGCGGCAGGCAGGCAGGCGGGCAGGTAGGCGGGCAGGCACCGGAGCAGTAACGGAGAGCTCACATCTGATTCACAAGAACTGAGACAAAGAAAAATGGCGTGGACTTTTGAAACCTCAAATCTGATCCACCCTCAGTGATACACCTCCTCCAATAAGGTCACACCTCATGATCCTTCCCAAACAATTTCATCCACTATGTAGGAGCCAAGAGTTCAAATATATGAGCCAATAGGGGGCGCTATTCTCACTCAAACCACCACTCCCTGTCTTGCAGGCTCTGCATTATGGGGCCTTGCATACCACCTCGAAGACTAAGGCCATGCGGAAACCACATCTCTAGAGCATAAGATATAATTTGCTAAACACATGAAACTCAAGAAGAATGAAGACTGAAGTGTGGACACTATGCCCCTCCTTAGATTTGGGAACAAAACACCCATGGAAGGAGTTACAGAGACAAAGTTTGGAGCTGAGATAAAAGGATGGACCATGTAGAGACTGCCATATCCAGGGATCCACCCCATAATCAGCATCCAAACGCTGACACCATTGCATACACTAGCAAGATTTTATTGAAAGGACCCAGATGTAGCTGTCTCTTGTGAGACTATGCCGGGGCCTAGCAAACACAGAAGTGGATGCTCACAGTCAGCTAATGGATGGATCATAGGGCTCCCAATGGAGGAGCTAGAGAAAGTAGCCAAGGAGCTAAAGGGATCTGCAACCCTATAGGTGGAACAACATTATGAACTAACCAGTACCCCGGAGCTCTTGACTCTAGCTGCATATATATCAAAAGATGGCCTAGTCGGCCATCACTGGAAAGAGAGGCCCATTGGACTTGCAAACTTTATATGCCCCAGTACAGGGGAACACCAGGGCCAAAAAGGGGGAGTGGGTGGGCAGGGGAGTGGGGGTGGGTGGATATGGGGGACTTTTGGTATAGCATTGGAAATGTAAATGAGTTAAATACCTAATAAAAAATGGAAAAAAAAAAAAGAACTCTGAAGAACATCCTCCTATAGTTACACTTTATCTTAAAACTTTGCAGATATTGTCATGGCGAAATTAAAAAAAAAAAAAAAAAGGTTGAAAAGGAGATCAGAAGAACAAAGGCAATGTTGTTGAAAATAAGACCAAAGCTCATCAAGACAGTGATAAGTATGAAGGATGAGGGGCTGGGGTGTTTCTTGGAGGGGAAAGAGCTTGCCTAGGCATGCATGATGCCCTGGGTACCATTTTGGTGCCAGAAGAAAGAGAAGGGGTAGAGGTGACAGATGAGAGAGAGAGAGCTAGACAGAGAGATAGACAGACAGACAGAGAGGGGGAATCCACGTAAACAGACAGGCTAAATGGATATTAATAATTAAAAAAATGTAGATTCAGTCAAAAGCTAGTTAAGGCCGGGTGCAGTGTTGCACACCTGTAATGCCAGCACTGGGTGGAGGGGTGGGGGGTAGATCAGGAGTTAGGGTCATCTACAGACACATAACCAAGCAGAGGCAGGCAGATCTCTGAGTTCAAGGCCAGCCTGGTCACAGACTAAGTTCCAGGACAGTCAGAGCTACACAGAGAAAACCCTGTCTGAAAAAAACAACTAATTCACTAACTAACTAATGAACTAAGTAACATTACAGAGTGAGGCCCTGTACACACACACACAAATACGTACACACACACAAACAAACAACAAGTAGCAAAATATGTGATTGCACATCTGTAATCTCAACCTTAAGAGGCTGAGACAAAATGATTGTGAGTTTCAGACCTGCCTGGATTACGTAGCAAGACCCTGTGTCAAAAGAAACAAATCTAGTTTATTTCTATATCAGGATTGAATTCAATCCTAGATCCCAACTTTCCTATTAGTTGGCTTTCTTGGCAACAGGACAGTCAATCGGTTTCTTTCAGACCTTTGTGTTTCTTGGTGCAGTGCTGGGGACTGAGCCCAGGGCTTGGCCTGGCATGGCCAGCCTGCCTTCTGCTTCTCAAGCCCAGCCCTCATTTTTCTTTTGAGTAAGTTAAGGACAGAATTCCAATGGAAGCCAATGAAAGAAAACAACCCGTATGTAAAGCTGTGATGGACAGAGGAGGCTGTGACTGCTGCCAAGTGCGCTCTTTATCTAGGAACTAAACACGACAGCCGCCTACTTCTTACAAAGTGCATCTTCTTGTTAATGTGCACACGTTCTTGGCGGTGATGTGGTGGTGACCTAATTCTGCTGTAAAGTGGGTGACGGAGTGAGCGTCTAAAGCAGCAACTCTAGTATTTGCACAAAAGAGAGTAAATTTGGCACCTGGCTATTGATGGAGTTTGGGGTTAGATTTTCTTCTTTCTTGGTTTATTGATTGCTCATTTCTGTTTGTATGATGTTTGTTTTGTGTATAAGAAATCCTGCGCTGTACTCAAGAGCCTGAGGTGGTGCCCTCAGCTTGAATCCTGGGGTCACAGCCCCTGTTGATTGTCACAGTCAAGAAATGATCTTTATGCCAGGCAGTGGTTGCTAGTGTCTGCCTGCCGGGCGTGGTGGTGTACGCCTTTAATCCCAGCACTTGGGAGGTAGAGGCAGGTGGATTTCTGAGTTCGAGGCCAGCCTGGTCTACAGAGTGAGTTCCAGGACAGCCAGGGCTGTACAGAGAAACCCTGTCTCGAAAAAACAAACAAACAAACAAAGATCTTTGTGTTGACTTCCTGTGACTGCTGTAACAGATGCTCACAGACCTGAGCATCTGAACATAATAGAAGTTTATTCTCTTGGTTCTCGCCCCCCCCCTCAGTGTGTGTGTGTGTGTGTGTGTGTGTGTGTGTGTGTGTGTGTGTGTAAGTGCATGTACATGGGTGCACACATGTCATGGTGCACATGCCAATGTCAGAGGACAGCTTTTTTTGGTTTTTTTTTTTGGGGTTTTTTAAGACAGGGTTTCTCTGTATAGCCCTGGCTGTCCTGGAACTCACTTTGTAGACCAGGCTGGCCTCGAACTCAGAAATCCGCCTGCCTCTGCCTCTCAAGTGCTGGCATTAAAGGCGTGTGCCACCACGCCTAGCTAGAGGACAGCTTTTGAAATCAGTTCTCTGCTTGTTTCTACCACTCGGATTCCAAGGATTCGGCTCAGGGTGTCTGGCTTGCTTTACCTACTGTGCCATCTCACCAGCTCTTCTGTGATAGTTCTTAAGACCAGAAGCCCACGGTCAATCTGGCTGGATTGGAATGAGGGCGTTTTGGGGTTACACTGCCTCCCCAGGCTTCAGAGAAGACTGTGCCTTGCCTCTTGCAGCTCCCCATGGCTGCTTGGATCCCTTGTGGCTTTACCTCTGCAGTCTTGGCTTCTGAGGTCTGTCTTCTTCACATCTGTGTGTGTGGTTTAGCCTCCCTCACCCAGTTCTTCTGACGACCCCCTCTGATTGCACGTAGGGTCTACCTCCATAGTCAGATAATCAATCCCTGACCCCAAAGCCCTAGTTACTATTGTCTACAGAGGCCCTGTTTTCACTTAAAGTGCTATTTACAAATTCCCATGCTATATACTAAGGATCTTGCAACCATTTAGCAGTTTGAAGTGGTCGTTGTGCTCTGAGCGCTGTGAATATCCTCTCTCCCTCCCTCCCTGCTCCAGTTCCTTCCTCTATCACCCCCCCCCGACCCCACACACACACACCCTGTGATGGGATTTGAACCTAGGGTTTTCCATGTATTAGGCAAATGCTTTACTATTGAGCTATAGCCACAGCCCATGCCCCTGTTCTTGTGTCACAGGACTCCCTCCTGGGGGCTGAGTTCTTTCTGGTGCCCATTTCAGTCACAGTCTCTTGCCCACGTGTTCCAGGGCCATCTGTCACTGGCAGAACAGGCCCAGTAAACAACGTCTTTCCTGAATCATGGTTTTAAGAGCGAAGTTAATTGATACAAGGTTGCTCCTAATTAGTAAAAATGCCTGTTAGGGAAAAATAATGCACCCACTACAATTCAGAAGAGGCGAATCTCCACAGACTGGGTTTTATCTGGCTGAAATGATGGATGCCCCATCAGGACAGAGGAAAATCGCAAACCTCGCTGATGTTAGAGGCTGACGGTGCATGTGAGAGCCAAAAGCCGATTCCAACGAAGTCCTGAATAAATCGCTGGCAATCAAGAAAACACATCAAATTAAAACTTCCCATTCAGCCAGGTGAGGCGGCTTTGCCTTCAATCCGAGCTCTCCAAAGGCAGAAGTAAATGGATTAATCTGAGTTCAAGGCCAAGTTGGTCTCCATAGCAAGTTCTAAGTCAGCTGGGGCTACAGAGTAAGACTCTGTTTCAAAAACAAAACAAAACAAAACAAAACAGACAAACAAAACATTCACTTAGTCTTTACCAAAGCATCAGATAACTTTTGTCTTTTATAAAATTATTTTTATTTAAGTATATGTGTGTGTCTGTGTTTTTTTTTTAAATATTTACTTACTTATTCATTTATTTGTTATATGTAAGTACACTGTAGCTGTCTTCAAACACTCCAGAAGAGAGCATCAGATTTTGTTATGGATGGTTGTGAGCCACCATGTGGTTGCTGGGATTTGAACTCAGGACCTTTGGAAGAGCAGTCGGTGCTCTTAACCACTGAGCTATCTCACCAGCCCCCTGTGTCTGTGTTTTTTGGGTTGTTTTTTGTTTTGGTTTGTTTTGGTTTTTCGAGACAGGGTTTCTCTGTGTAGCCCTGGCTGTCCTGGAACTCACTCTTTAGATCAGGCTGGCCTTGAACTCAGTAATCTGCCTGCCTCTGCCTCCCAAGTTCTGGGATTAAAGGTGTGCACCACCACGCCTGGCTCTGTGTGTGTGTGTGTCTGTATGTCTGTGTAAGTGCCCCTATGTGCAGACACTCCTAGAGGCCAGAAGAGGTGGGTGACTGGATCCCCTGGAGGGTTACAGGTAGTCGTGAGCCACCGAGAATGAGTGCTCTGAACTGAACTTGGGTCTACTTAACTAGGGAGCCTTCTCTTGAGTGTGCGGCTTGATTCTTCCCCTCCCTCCCTCCCTCCCTCCCTCCCTCCCTCCCTCCCTCTGTCCTTTCTTTCTGCCCTCCCTCTATCCCTCCTTCCCTTCCTTTTCTGAGACAGGGTCATGTTATATAGCTTAGCTTGGCCTGAACTCACTATAGAACATTGAAGGAAAAGGAAGAAACTGTCACCATCATGGTCGTCAAGAAGCCAAGGTTGCTCATCTAGAGTACTAGGCTTTTTGTTCTGTTTTTTTTTTGTTGTTGTTTTTTTTTTGTTTTTTGTTTTTTGTTTGTTTGTTTGTTTGTTTTTTTCGAGACAGGGTTTCTCTGTGTAGCCCTGGCTGTCCTGGAACTCACTCTGTAGACCAGGCTGGCCTCGAACTTAGAAATCTGCCTGTCTCTGTGTCATGAGTGCTGGAATTAAAGGCATGCACCACTACTGCCCAGCATTTTGTTTGCTTTTAAAGACAGAAATCCCACATTTTAACTGCCCCGGGATTTCCTACTGTAGCCCTCACAAGCCTGAAGTCACTGGGCAGACCAGGTTGGCCTCAAACTCACAGCAATCTGGCTGCCTCTGGTTGCAGAGCATTGGGGCTAAAGCCATGTGTCACCAGGCCCAGTGCTCGAGGGGGACTCTTCAAGCACACCCATCTGGCACAAGTCTAATCCTAGTACTCCTAGCTGTGTGGCCGTCTCTCCCCCCGAAGTAACTATATAAATGTATAAATGAGGGTGTAGACACGGGGTGCATGCTCAAGGAACTCCAGTGAGTAGGGGGGATGTAGTCTATGACATCTTTTTTAGCAGATTCTTTTCCTTTTTTCTGGATTCTACCAAATGGAGCTGTAACTCCGTTGGTAAAGCGCTTGCCTGGAGCACAGGAGGCCACGGGCTCCATATTAACTGGCTGTGGTGGCATCTCCATGGAATCCCAGCACTGGGGAGTAGGGTCAGGAAGTTTAGAGGTTCAAAGCTATCTTTCCCCTGAGGAGCAACACCTTCCTCACACGTACTAAGTCTTGGGTTCAACGCCAAGAAACTGGGTGTAGTGGCACAGGCCGTAGCCGAAGCTTTCAGGGGTTGAGGAGGACAGAGATAGAAGGAACAGAATTTGAAGTCATCCTCGGCTGCAGAACATGTTTGAGGCCTGCCTGGGCTCCATCAGACTTTGTCTCAAGTAAATTGAAACAGACAAACAAATAAACAGAAGACATGTAGGGCCAGATAAGATAGTTCAAATGGTAAAAATGTCTGTTGTACAACCGGCTACTCTGAGTTCAATTGTTGGTACTTGAAATGAAGGAAAGAACTGTCTCCTATCTTCACACACACACACCCTCCTCTATCACAACTATAATAATAAAAAAATGTAAATTAACCTATTTTTAAAAATTGCTCCTCTGTTGAGAATTCTACCTCAGCTTCAACTACATAGTGAGATCTGGGCTAGCCTGGGCTCCATAGCAAGACCCTGTCTCAAAAGTATACCTTTGAGAGAAAGAGAGAGAGAGGAAATGGTTTAGCGGGTGGGACCTGACAGCCTGAGCCCATTCACAAGGGCTCATTCAGTGGTCTGCATTTGCAGTCCCAACATAGAAGTGCTGGGTACCATAGAATAACCCCGAAGTTCATGGGCCAGCTGGCCCAAAGTACCCAGCACGACAGAACCAAGAGAGATCTGAGCGATCTGTCTCAACAGTGGTAGAAGGAGAGAACTAAGTCCCTAGAGTTGCCCTTTGATGTCCACATGCAACAAACACACACACACACAAACACACACACACACACACACACACACACACACCACTCACAATATATGAAATTAAAACAACAGAAGCAGTCCACATGCGAGAGCACTAGAGGCTTGCCGAGTGCATCATTCTGAAAGAGTAGATTAACCGGTTCCAAAGTACACTCAGGTTTTGATTTTCTGGTTCCAAATAACCTTGGCATGTCAGGTGTCACCATATGTTAATATGAATGAGTCAAGCCAAATTGCAGTGTGTTGTTAAAGTACTCACTGGAAAACCGGGGCATTAATTGACTTCTCAGAAGCTTCTTATTATTTAATACAGAGTTTAATGCGGACCGTAGGCGTGTATGTATACAAAGTAGACATCGGTCAATATTTAAAAAGACTCTGTATAGTAAAACAAAGCTTGGGGGCCTAACAGGGTAGAGATTTCTAGTTTCTCAAGTCCCAAAATATAAGCAGCTCCTATTTTTAAGCACGCAACATGATCTAGGCCTGAGAACATGTGTTACCTGACCTTCGTTAAAGCAACTGGAAAATACTTTCTCTCCAGGCGCCTGGTCAGCTCAGCAGCGGTCTCAAGAATCTTCCCTCCCCCCAAATAAAAATAGGCTTTTCAAATGGTTCTGGCCTGGGCAGTGGCTGCTTGTGATGGTTTAGCGTGAAAGCCACTCAGAGACGAACCAAAGCGGAGCAGCCCGTTTCTGTCCACCCTCAGAACTTCCCTGCAGCATCCACCACACCGTGAGGACATCGATGTCCCTTCCACAACCAGAAGGTGATGTCCCAACACTTTTTACCAAATGTTTGGCCAAGATGTGGAGGCTTTTCCAGTGGGGGCTGGCAGCCTAGTGTGCTTTAAAGCCAGGTCAGAGAGAGGATCGTGGTCTCTGGGCCTCGCCCACATGGCCTCTCAGGTTTGGCCCAGCTGCCATGGTGGAGTTCCCCAGGCACTCTGATCTGGTGGCTGTCCTAATCTACTGAAGATTACTTGTGGTATCACAGCTCAGATGCCTCTGGACAAATATAATTTATAATTTTCTATGTTTTTATTAACCCAGAGCCTCACACTCCCCAGACAGATGCTCCCTGGTTGAGCTATGTGCTCTGTCCTTCAGCCCAGGGGCTCTTTTATAATAGGAAGCAGTCAAGGACTATATACACAATTCACCCATGTACCTACCACCCAGGCTTTTTGGGGGGAGGGCATTGTTTAGTTTGAAGGTTTGTTTATTCATATTCTATGCACGAGGGTGGGCCTACACATATGCAGTGATACCAGAGACATGACTGGTGGGCACGGAGGGCAGAAGAAAGCATCAGAACTCTTGGATCTGGAGTCGCTGACTGTGGGGAGTCACCCTGTGGCTTTTGGGAACTGAATCCTAGGTCCACTTCAAGAGCAGCAAATGTTCTTAACCAGGAGCCATTTCTCCAGCCCCACATTTAAAAAGCAAAACTTGAGCTGCTGGGCATGGCAGCAACAGTACCCACCCTCTTTTATCTCAGCAGAGACAGGTGGATCTCTGAGTTCTAGGGACGAATTATATGGAGAAATCCTATCTTAGGAAAAAAAAATAGCATTTTTTTAAAGTCCTTTATGCGACAGGGTCTCACTGTATAGCTCTAGCTGGGTGGGACTCAGTATGTAGAGCAGGCTGGCTTTGAATCCACAGAGCTCTCCCTCTGCCTCCTGAATGCTGCCATTAAAGGCATCCACACTGTGCCTGGGCTTCATGTAATTTTTTTAAATTCCAATTATATATTTAATGAGGGACTGAGAGCTCTGTTCCTTTGGCGGTCAGAATACAATTTAGGGGAGACAGTTCTCTCCTTCCACCATATGGGTCTGGGGGTGGGAATGAAACTGGAGTCAGCAGGTGTGGCCACAAGTTGCCTCTACCCACCGAGCTGTCTATGTCTAGGCAGCCCATTGTCTTTATTATTATTTTTAAATGTGTTATGTGTGGTGTATGTGCATGTGTGCAGTATATGTATATGTGCATGTGTGTATGTGTGGACATATGTGTGGACACATGCCTTTCAAGTTTCCTTCCTCTGTGCTCTCTAGCTTTTTCTTTTGAGACACGGTCTTCCAACTGAACCCAGCTAGCTAGATTGCTTAGGGGTGGGGTGTCCTGTCTCTGTTTTCCAAGCTCTGGAATTATATATTAGCTGCCACTTATAACTCAAACTCTGGTTCTTATGCTTGTGTGCCCAGCACTTTACCTGCTGAGCATTCTCTCTCTCTCTTTCTCTCTCTCTCTCTCTCTCTCTCTCTCTCTCTCTCTCTCTCTCTCTCTCTCCCTCCCTCCGTCCCTCTCTCCCTCTCTCCCTCTCTCTGTAAAACATTAGTGGCCGGGAAGTGTACTTGGTAGAGTGCTTGCCACATAAGCGCCCGCATCTGAACTTAATACCCGTCAGTCATGTAAAAGCCAGGCAAGGTGGCATCCTCATGTAACCCTAGAGTTGGGAAAGCAGTAACCACCAGTCCCTGGTCCCTGGGGCCTGCTGGCCAACCAGTCTAACAATCTAGTCTAATCTCAGTTAACTCCAGGCCCAGTGAGACATCCCAGCTCAAACACAAGGTGAGTGTCTCTGGCTATACACACACACACACACACACACACACACACACACACACACACACATACACACATACACACACACACAAATACACAGGCAGGCCAAGAGGGAGACAGGCAGGCAGGCAGAGAGACAGAGAAAGAAGACAGAAAGTGTTAGATTGAATTGCTGCTTGGTATGTCTTGCTCTGTGATGTCTTTTCTCCCTCCCTCCCTCCTTCCCTCCCTCCCTCCCTCCCTCCCTCCTTCCCTCCCTCCCTCCCTTCCTTCCTTCTTTCCTGACTCCCTTCTTTTAAACAATCTTTCCTATATCCCAGGCTGGCCTGGAACTCACTATGTAGCCAAGGATAACCTTGAACTCTACTGTCTGGAATTACAGGCATGGACTTCCTTACCTGACACCGGCTTGCTCTCTGCTTATCTTTTGTAGTGTAAACCTTGTAGTAGAATTCATCAGTCAGTGCCTTTGATCTCTTAAGTTGTTTTTTTGTTTGTTTTTTTTTTTTTATTTCAAAGTCGCAAAGCTCTTTTCTGTTTTCTAGTAAAATGCTTAAAGCTTGCCTTTTCTGATATAAGTCTTTAATCTTTTTGTTTCTTTTTTATTTTATTTTTTGTTTGTTTGTTTGTTTGTTTCAAGGCAGGGTCTCTCTCTATAGTTCTGCCCATCCTGGAACTCACTCTGCAGACCAGGATGGCTTCAAACTCACTACCCGCCTCTGCTTCCCTGAGTGCTGGGCCTAAAGCCATGTGCTACTATGCCCTGCTTTGATTTAGGTTTTTAATCTACCTGAATTTCTATTTTACATGGGATAGAAAAAGGAAATCACATTCTGTTGTAGTTGTTGCTTTTTGAGATGTAATCTTATATAGCTTATGTTGTCCTCAAACACAAGGCTGATCTTGAACTCCTGATTTTCCTCAGCCTCCAGAGTGAGTCTGCTCTGTCTCATCCTATCAATTATCCCAGCATCCCTCATTATCATTTATGGGCTAACACTGGCCCACTGACTCCTCATGTTGCTGCTGTCATATGTTATACTCCTACACCCATGTACGTATCCGGTTCTTCTGTTCCAGTTCCAGGTGTGTGTATGCTCGTGAAAACACAACAGAGCTCTAGTCTGTGTGCTGCTATGGAGACGCTAACTAGAGGCAAAGGGCGTTTGTCTCTCACATTCTTTGTACTGTAATTTCAGGGGTAGTCTCATCAGACCATGTTGAATTCACTCTCACAGTAACGTGTGATTTTAGAGAGGTTCTTTTACATAAAATCTGTTAGCAGAGAAACTTAATGACTGTGCTGGGTGACTTCATTTGTCAGAGGATCAAAAGCCTAGGTACGCATAGCAGGCTATGTGGCCTCGTGGTATAGAGCCGTCTTATCTGCCTCTGTTGATGGGTCTGGTTTTGCTACCCTGCTACCTCCACGAAGATTCTTTTTTAGATTGAGATCCATCGAGTGTCCAAACCATCTAGGGGTTAATAAACTCACAGCACTAAGCCTGGGTTTAAGTGGGTGTCTCCCATGACTCGATGGAGCTCTGCTTATTATGCTACCACACTTTCAGGTTCGTCTTGGCCTTCAGGATGCCGCGGCATGAGAGAGCCCCATGCTCAGAGGTAGCCTATTTCCCGGACTCTAGTTTTTTGATATTCTTCCTCATTTTCTGCATTCTGCTTCTTCAAGCAGAAATAGTCTGTTTTTGTTTGTTTAATTGGTTGTTTGGTTTTGTGGAATAGGGTGTCACCGTGTACCCCTGGCTAGCTTACTCCGTATGTAGCACAGGCTGGCTCCCAACTTGTGGCGATCCTCCTGACTCTGTCTCCTGAGTGCTGAGAATTTGGCATGCCCATCATTCCTGGCCCAAGCAGGCTTTTCTTCATAGCTTATTTGCTTAAAAAACTTTATGATGGGACTAGAGAGATGGCTCAGCAGTTAAAAACACTGACTGCTCTTCCAGAGGTTCTGAGTTCAATTCCCAGAAACCACATGGTGGCTCACAACCATCTGTAATGGGATCCGATGACCTCTTCTGGTATGTCCGAAGACAGCTACAGTGTACTCATATACACAAAATAGATAATTCTTTTGAAAAACTTTATGATGTATGAAGATATTAAAATTGTATATATTAATGAGGATGGCATACTGTTTGGACACATAAACACTGAATAATGTTTAAGTTGGGTTTAGCATATTTATATCCTTTAAACATTTTAGAAAGATTTATCTTTTCAATAAAAAACTTGTGTGTGTGTGTGTGTGTGTGTGTGTGTGTGTGTGAGTCTATCTATGTGTTGGCATGTGCACAGGAGTGCAGGTGTCCTTGGAGATGTCAGAGCCCCCTGGAGCTGGAGTTACAGGTGGTTGTGCTTTGCCCAAATGTGGGTACTGGGAGCTCTGGTCCTTTTCATAGCAAGAAGTACACTTCCCTGCAGACCCATCTCTCTAGCGCCTCCTTCTTTATAGCGAGACGGTTGAAGACCTTTCTCCTGGCTTTCTGAAACGTAAGTGTGTCCATGTCAGCAGCTCTTGCTCCTGTGCAAATCCATCAGCGCTTCTCTACCCCTGATGATTCAGCTCCTCTTCCTCTTTCCTTCCTCCTCCTCCTCTTCTTCCTCCTCCTCCATTTCAAGAACGGAAGTCAGGGCTTCCCACATGCTAAACAAGCGCACCCCACTTAGCCACACTTCCATGCCAACTTCTTGCTTTAGGTATTTTATTGATGTCTGTTAAACTTTATTGTTATGGTACAGTGGGGGTGTAAGGTGTGTCTGTGTCAGAAGATGACTGTGTTCATCAGGCACTCTCCATCCACCTGGACACGGGCTCTGGACACCGCACTGGGATCCTCAGCTCATCGGAAGCACTTTACCCACTAAGCCATCTAGGTTTGTTTAAGACAGGGTTTCTCTATGTAGCCCAGGCTGACCTTCCACTCAAATCGTTGCTCCTAATATTTTAAGCAATTCTATTCTGTGTGTGTTTCAGAATAAATGACATCAACTCCTTTTGTGGGAAGGTGGAGTGTACATTCTAAAGAAAATGAGAGCTGGGCTTAGTGGTACGGATCTTTAATCCCAGCAGTCAGGAAGCAGAGGTAGACAGATCTCTCTGTAGGTTTCAAGACAGCCTTGTCTGCTTGGTGAGTTTCAGGAGAGCCTGAGCTACCAAGACCCTCTGTCTTGAACAAACAAGAACAAACAAGTAAATAAACACAATGAGAAGTGTCCAATGAATGTGGAATAGTGGGAGTCTGGAACTTCAGTGGCATGGTGATTGCCCAGAGTCGTTAGTGTAGAAAGTTAATTCTCACGTTTTAGTGTGTAGGCCTTTCTCTACCCAGTAATTCTGTATTAAAGTCAGGGTTGAGAGAAAAAAAAAAATCTTACTTTCAATTTCTGCTAATAAATCCAAACCACATCCTCTAACCTTAAAATGCAGTGTGATTGGCAGGTTGTCATTGTGATATTTTACTAAGCACTGAATTGAGCTGCTTATGAACGTCTGTGGGGCTTTTCATTTGAGCTGAACCTAAATCTGATTTTTAAAAAACATGGCTCATAGAGCTTTTGTGTTCTTATGAGCCCTGGTAACCCCCTCTAGGGGCATCTCTCTCAGGCCGCTCAGTCCATTCACTGGGCGCGATACAAAGCGTTTTGTTCCTGTGCTCACACCAGCACGCCATCTCCCAAGGAGACGCTGAATGCCCACTAAGTCATGCTTTCCCATTACTCATTCCTCCTTTTCTCCCAAGGTGGCGTGTGGGAGGTGTTGTGCTGGGGTTCGACAAGAATAGGCTAGGAAGCTTTCTGCTGGATACACTCATGCCTGAGCGTGGTTCCGTTCCCACCGCGCCGGGCTCGGTGGCTTCACCGTTTGAGCTGTTTTTCTAAACGGACAATGACTCCACACTCGGCCGCTCCCACATAATCCCAGCTCTCCGGATGGCATCTGGACCGTCCAGTCCCGCCCGGTCACTGAGCCACTTTTTGTCCCCTTACGAAGCGGGTCATTCGGCTACACAGGCGCGGCTGCTACCCACTAACACCTTTCCGGGGGTCACCCGGGAGGGAACTCTGGACACCGGCTTCGCCCACCAGGCACGCCCGCACCCGCACCCGCATCGGCTCCCGTACCACCAGGGGGCGCTCGAGTGTCTCCGTCGCTCCGCCGGCACCTCCCGCCCCCTCTTCCAGCCACGCTTTACTATTGGTCATCTGTCTCAAGGTCTTCATCGCGATTGGTCACCTTCCGCGTCGGTCTCGGTTGCTGGGCGGGCCGAGGTGACGCTCGGCGCTCTAGCTCGGGGCGGTGTCCCGCGCCGGCGGCTTCGGGCGGAGTTTGGCGAGCAGCGTCGCGGTGTAGTCAGACGGCAGTGGTCCCGGGAGGCGACAGCTCGGATCCGGGCTTCTCTCTGTTCCTCCGCCGCATCCACAGCCGCGCCCCGGCCTCCCGCCAATCCTCGATGCAGAGCTGGGCGGCCGCGTGATGGGGCTGCGGAGCGGCGCCCTGCGGCTCGCGGCGGCCGCTGCCTGCGCTGAGGTGCGTCGGTGCCCGGCCTCCCGCGCCCCTGCGCGCCTCGGCGTCTTCTGACTCGGCCGGCTCGCCCGTCTGTCCGCAGCGCGGCTGAGGTGAGGAGGCTGAGGTGGGGCGGCCGAGGCGAGGTGGGCGGTGGTGCCGCGGCGCCGGTGTAGGGGGCCGCTCCCGCGGGAGGGACTCCCGGCCGGTGACGGGCCTGGAGGGGGCAAAGCGAGGAAGCGGCGCGGCCGGCCGGGGCTCTGGCTCCGCGGTGAGGAGCCTCGCCCTCCGTGGAGAGACCTGGCCGGCCGGCCGCGAGCGCCGGGCTTTGGTCCAGCGGCCTGCCGGTCCCCTGCAGTGCCCTGCACCAGCCCTCCGCTTCCCCTGGGCTGCCAGGCCCCGCTCTGTCCGCGGGCCAGCAGATCGGTCGCTGTCCCGCCGTATGTGCGCACATTGCAGCTCTGAGGAGCCAGCCGATCTCTCCCCCCTCATCTGCTCTCTCACCCCCTATTGTGGTTGGCATCAGGGTTCCAACCGGGAATGTGGCAATGCCCCTGAG
Source organism: Mus musculus (assembly GCF_000001635.26). Classification (NCBI taxonomy): domain Eukaryota; kingdom Metazoa; phylum Chordata; class Mammalia; order Rodentia; family Muridae; genus Mus; species Mus musculus. The sequence continues at coordinate 149,306,982 of NC_000070.6, read as the reverse complement.
CCCGATGAAGGTAGGAAAGGGCATCCGACAGAGCGGAGGGCGCAAGGGCTGGACGGAGGAAGCGATGCAGAGGGAGGGGGCTTGTTGGATGCTGGCCAGATGGGAGGAAGGCTGGTGTGGGCTCGACGTTCAGCCGACCAGGATCACTCTGGCAGCCATATTGGGAGGATGATCTGACAAATCCTTTAGGAGCCAAGTCCGGTTGCTGGTAGGCACCGAGTGACAGCCCTGGCAGCTTTCAGGGTGACTGGCCGCACCAGAAGCCAAGTTGTGGGGGTTGGGAGGCCACTCAGAGCAAGCTAGTCATTGTTCATGCAACGCAAACCCTCACCGACTGGAAATGCAAAATTGAGCTCCCAAATCACTTTTTCTCTTTGGTGAATTGCTATATGAGCCTTCAGGGTAAACTGGCTTGAAGATTCCATTCTTGTTGGGGTGAAATTCTGTGTTTCTGTCCTTATCATCGCAATCCACCGCTGCTTTGGCCCTCGAAGGCCTGTTGATGTTTAAGGCCACTTTACCATATTGGAGGCTCTTGGCGTATTGCATGGCGTGCATAGATTTGCATAGTATCTCTTCGTGCAGAGATTAGGGAAAGTGGAATAAACTGGTAGCAGAGAAGACTTGCAGCAGTATCTCGGAGGATGCAGGTTGTCATCTTTGTGGAATCTGGAGGTAGCCTAATTTAGATTGTCAACAGATCTCTTGCTTATGTAGCTCTCTCTGGTCCAAGCAGCTGTTCTGCCAACACTAAGCATGCTGCTTTGTGTCATGATGTGCCTGTCTCAACCCAGAGAAAAGTGGTGTTCAGCTTTGAATAACTGTTTAAAAGTGATATTATAGTGGATATTGGACTTAAAGGTTGGCATTTTGTGGATTCGGCTTAGTCATAACCAAATTTTAGCTTGCGTTCTCATTTGAGAAGCGTGGTAGTTGATATTGATTATGAAGTAATTGAAGTTGTTAATGTTCTATTTGAGGAGAGACTTTGAAGATTACTCATCTTGATGTTTTAAAGTAGATTTAGAAATGATCAATAACTGGCTTCAGAGAGAGCCTGTAAATGTGTTTTCCTAGACTTTGATCCTGCACAGGATCTGGAGAGATGGTGTGACTCCTGCCTTCTTTATGCCCTTTAATTTAAACTTCATTTATTATATATATTTGTTTTTGGGAGGGAGTTGGAGCGCTAGCTCGGGTCTTAGACATGTTAGACAAGCTGTCTACTAATGAGCTAGACTCCCACGATCCATGCTCCCTTTTTTAAATGCGTAAGTTCTTTTTTCCCCCTATTTTAATTATCTGTCTACTTAAGAATAACTACAAAAACAAATTCCAATGTTTTTCTATTTCTAAGAAAAATCAGCACACTATTTTTTTTTTTTTTATAATTTTTACCGTTAGGCAATCTCAGTGAACTTTCAACAGACACTAATTTTGTTTTTTTTTTTAATTTGTTTATTTTATGTGTATGAGTGTTTTGCTTGCATGTATATGTATATGCACTGTGTGCTTGTGTGGTGCCCTCCAAGGAGAGATGAGGGTTGGATCCTCTGGACTTGGAGTGACAGGTGATTGTGAGCCACTCTGTGGGTGCTGGGAGCTGAACCAGGGTCCCCCTCAGGAGCAAACAGTGCTCTTAACTGCTAAGCTGTTTCTCAAGACTAAAGTTAGTGGTGTTGGCAGTACATTAATTAATATTAAAAAAATACAGAATGTTTGTTTATGATTCCATATCAAAATAAGGAGTAGCTTTAAGTACATGTAAAGAACTGAGATTAAATATAATTTAAGCTTTTGAAAAAAATTAGTCCTGCTGGGCAGTGGTGGCACACGCCTTTAATCCTAACACTTGGGAGGCAGCGGCAGGCAGATTTCTGAATTTGAGGCCAGCCTGGTCAACAGAGTGAGTTCCAGGATAGCCAGGGCTATACAGAGAAACCCTGTCTCAAACAACAACAACAACAACAACAAATTAGTCCTGATTATAAATCTGAAATGGAGGAAAGATTTCTTGACTCTGCATAGGTCTTTGCTGTTGAATATATTTCTAGAATTTATCCGATTAAATACAGATTTCTTGAGTTTGCATAGGTCTTCACTATTGAATATTTTTCTAGAATTTATCCAATTAAGTACAGTTTCTAAGGCATAGGTCAGACTTTTCCATTTCAAAACCAGATATGAATGCACTTTCTTTTTTTCTACTAAATTAGTGCAGGGAATAAATTATTGCCCAAGAAAAGTCTGTCAACAGTTCCCAAGGCCAAAGCTTTCTAGCCTATTTTTTTTTCTGTTTTGGTCTTGTTCTGTGTACAAAATAAAGGTCAACAATGAACCCTTGCTGCCTTGTTTGTAAACCCCTTCCCAGGCTACTCACTGTAACAAGTCTTTCCCAAGAGTAAGCATATCCCTTCGGTCTTGTAAACTGATGTGATAGAATTCACAGTGCCCTGAAGTTAAAGGTGTATTGTTCCTGTTTCACAGTGTTCTCTTTGGAAGAGGCCTTGTGTGAACAGATAGTGGTAAACGTGTGAACTCCATAAGAGAGTGAATATGTATACTTCTAGAACCTTTATTTTGGTGCAGGGTAGAAGACATTAAACAGATGTGGCTGTGATAAGAAAGCTTGTAGAAGGGGTCTTGGACTGCCCAGAGGTTGTTTTGTTCTGTTTTGTTTTGTTTTTGTGAAGAGCTCAGTGATTGGTTTGTTCTCATAGTGGTTAGAGGTCAATCCAGCCCACAGAGAGACTCAGGTCTTCATCCCAAAATACTGTAAGGCCTACCATTTGTTCTTAGACTCCCTTCGCATTGCAGTTGCATATTCCCTTTACCTCTGATGCACTTAGTGCACTGCTGCTTGTGCTGTGGAAGCGTCTGTGATTTTCTCTTTCTCATGCTGTATAATATTAATGGTCTTATGATTGTTTATGGCTGCATACGAGGTGCAGGTTAAAAGACTAACATCTATGCGTGCGTTGGCAGCACATATACTAAAAGACGAAAACTATTTCTTAGATACAAAACCTTTTTTTGGTTGGCAGGGCTGAGGACTGGACTTGTTAGGCAAGTGCTCTACCCAATCCCCAGCCCCATAAAGCTTTTCCATTTTATTTTACAGTTTAAAATTTTCATGTTTACAACAGAGCTTGACATTGAGTTACATACTTCTGTCATTTTCTCCTTTGGTAACTTGGGCATCTTTTGGCTCAGTTTTCCCTCACATTCAAATTTTATTGTTATCTTTGTGTTGCTAGGCACTGGACCCTGGGCTTTGCATATGCTGAGCTAGGGAATGTGCTCTTGAGCGAGGGCTCTAGCCTCATACAGGTTTTTCACATCATCTCGGCAGATGTCAGTGACTATCTACGTAAACAGTAGCAGCGGCAATAACGAGGAGAAAAGCATTGTGCTCATATTAAGCAGTTTCTATATATCAGGAGGCTCTTCTGTAAGCACATTTATTAACCAAATTCATAGACAGCCATGCCAAGTACATACTGTTATAGCTCTTTCTCATGTGAAGAAACTGAAACCTGCTAAACTTCCCTACCATGACTAGAGCTGGGTTAGTGACCACTGTGCTGAACTTCTTTAAAAACTATCCTTCCCTTAAAATTCCTTCACTTCTCGAGCACTGGCTGGGTTCTTTTCTGGTTACTGTTGTGCCACATCTTCTAACATGTCATTGCCTTCAGATCTCGAATTTGCCTTCTGATCTTAAACCCTGGTAATTTAGAGTTCTCACTTCTGAAGTCTTCTTGCTTGTGCATTCCGTGTTGAGGCCCCAAGGCTCCTCGTCTCTTCGTTTCCCACACTGTGACGTCTGGGTTTGCTGCTCCAGCTCTTTTCTTACGATACCAACCGTTGCTGTTTTAAGTTCCTTACTCTTCTGAAGGCCACTAGACACATGCCAGCCTGAACCAGTCCTGAGATCCGTTTGGTTGTTGTTTTGAGACAGAGTCTCTATGTCGCTCTGGCTGTCCTGAAACTCACTATGTAGACCAGGCTGGCCTCAAACTCACAGAGAGCTGCCTCTGCTTTGCAAGTGCTGGGACTGAAGGTGTACACCACTACCAAACATTTAGTACCAGGATGAGTCAATGCCTTCCCCTTAGGCTGTCTTTAGAGTTTTGTTTTTTCAAACAGGGTCTATGCAGTCCACGCTTCCCCCCTCCTGCCTCAAGCTCCTGAGTGCTGGGCACTAATACCTGACCCACTTTAAAATTTAGCATTAAAAACTATGATTTATTTTTTCCTTTTGCTTTAATTTCTAAACTAAACTATTAGTCCAGGCAAGCTGTATTTTTAGTTATCCCTCTGTACACAAGATTTTTGTTTACTTATATTTCAATAGTCTCATTATATGTGGAGCTTATAGTACTTTGCTCAAATACTTTCCAAAGGCAGTAAGTATTACAAAGTATAAACAAAAATTTCTTGTAATGGCTTATTTTACTATTTATTTTAACTGGGATGTATGTTATACAATCCAAGTGCTAGTTCTTAAAATCAAAACCAAACAACACAGCAGATCTTTAAAATTTATACAAAACTCTGTATTTGATGAGCTGGATGGCTGTGTGTGTGTAGACAGGAACAGGACTCAGGAGACCGAAGCCAGCCCCACAAAAGCAGACAAAGGTTCAAGGACAGAGCAAGTTAAGTAAGAGACACTTGCAGAGCAGTGGTGTAAAATGTGCATACCACTTCCCGTCGCCTCCTAGCAATAAAGGCTGGAAACCTGAATAAGAACAATATCAAAGAAGTAGGGGACTCTAGAGCCACTCATGCTGACTGTAATTAGCTGGAGAGAGGAGACACTTTATTTATTTTTTAATACCAGGTTGTGCACACCTCTATGCTCTATTCAACATGTTGCATACACAGTCTAGGGAATCCCTGGCTTGGAGAAACTTTCATTCTCTTGGGGGAAAGAGGCATTGAAGCTGAGCTGCCCTGAATGGACTCGAGGGAAGGGAGGTAACTAACGCCCAGAAGTGAAGTGGTGTGTAGCTCTGTAGCTCAGTCAGGGGAGGCTGTGCTGAGGTGGTAAGATTTAAGCAAAAATCGTAAAGAGGTGAAGGAGTTGGCCAGGCAGATTAGAGAAGAAGAGCAATCCAAGCTGAAGAGCGCATGAGCCAGCCCTAAGGTAGAGCTTGCCAGGCATGTCCAAGGAGCAGTGCGGGGAAGTCAGTCAAGGAGAAGGGGCATCCAATAAAACAGATCGCCAAGGTAGGAGCCAGTGGTACACAGCACAGGCCAGGGACTAGCTGAAGTCAGGGAGAGGAACGCAAAGTAGGCAGGGAGGTTTGTAAAGAGACAGGGGAGGTTGAAGGAGCGCCTGCCTTTTCCCTAGGCGGTGGTAGATGCAGTTTTTGCTAAGCAAAGGCAGTGGAAGATGAAGCCACTGTGAACATCTTGATAGGGCCGAGCAGACCTGCTGCAGCAAGCATCCAAGTCAAACTGAGGGGCTCCACCAATCCCCAGCCCTATTTGAGGCTTTTCCATGAAACAAAGTAAGATACACACACAAATGTAAAATGTTTTAAAAATCAAGTTCACTTGCTTTTCAAGCTGGGAATATAGTATTATAACTTAACTCTTTCTAACTAAGAATGTAATCATTTGTTTAGAATACTTTATTTCAAGCTGATGAACCATAGGGCCTATTTTCCTCTAATCTATGGGTGCCTCCCTTAAACCCCCATGCTGGGGATAGAATCTAGGGCTTTGTGCATATTAGACAAGCACTCTATATACAACTGGGCTGCATCTCCAACTCCTGTTTCTTGAGGCAGTTCTTGATTTCTGAGAAAAAGCAAAGAAGCCATGTCAGCAGTGCAAAGGATTCTTGATCTCGTAGTTGCAGAGGCAAAAGGATACATGTCTGGTAAATCTAAAAATTGTATCAGGTTATTTTAGACAGTGGTTAAAAGAAAACAGTTGGAGAACCTGGCCGAGCTTGTTCAGCCACATTGGAAATTGAAAATCGGATCTGTCAGAGACTGTTGCTGTGTCATCTGAATCTTGGCACTGAGTTAGGATGCGAAAAGCAGCATTCCTGACAAGGGATCTAGTTTGCATTTCACAGAGTGACCAGAGAATCAAAGACCAAAAATACACATACACCCTTCCCTTTCTGCTTCTCCCTCTCCCTGTCTTTCTGTCTTTCCCCCAACCCCCACATTCTTACATATTGGGGCCACTTTACAGGTATAGCCATGGTCCTAAAACTTGCTTTGCCTTTATTGACGTTATTAGATATAGAGAACTGTATAAATGTTTTATAGAAAGGAGTTATTCTTAGTCTCTCTCTCTTTTTAAAGTTTTATTTTTATGTACACCTGCATGCCAGAAGAGAGCATCAGATCCCAGCATAGATGGTTGTGAGTCACCATGTGGGTGCTGGGGATTGAACTCAGGTCCTCTGGAAGAACAGACTGATCTTAACTGCTAAGCCATCTCTCCAGTCCCATAGTCTGTCTATTTATTGTTTTTTTTTTGAGACAGGGTTTCTCTGTATACCCCTGGCTGTCCTGGAACTCACTCTGTAGACCAGGCTGGCCTGGAACTCAGAAATCCGCCTGCCTCTGCCTCCCGAGTGCTGGGATTAAAGGCATGCGCCACCACTGCCTGGTTCTTTTTAATTTTAAAAGATGATTTATTTTTATTTTATATGCATTGGTATTTTGCCTGCATGTGTTTCTGCCAGATCCCTTGGAACTGTAGTCACAGACGGTTGTGAACTGCTGGGAAGAGCTGCTGGGCCATCTTTACTGCCTCTATTTGTAGTATATCAAAGGTTCTCTACTATAGAAGTTTACGTCACTTTGTGATGTGTTTGTTTGTTTGTTTATTTGAAATGTAGTATAATTTACTGTAGGCTGGCTTTGAACTCCTGTGTAGTAGAGGCTGCTCTTGGATTCCTTATCTGCTTGCCTTCCCTTCTCAAGTGAATGAGCCACCCTACCCAGCTCATTATTATTATTTATTTTAAAGGAAAGCTCTCATGCACCCCAGGTTAGCACTCACTGTGTACTCTAGGTTAACCTTGAATTCCCATCTTCCTGCCTCTGCCTCCCAAGTGCTATGATTACAGGTGTGTGCCTCTTTACATGCCTTTTCTGTTTGCTTTGTTCTTTAAATTACAGATCATTCCTTGAGAATACAGTTTAGTCACAGGCATGGCAGTACATACGTGCTTTTAATCCCAGCATTCAGGAGGCAGAGGGATCTCTGGGAGTTAAAGGCCAGCCTGGTTATGTCAATTCCAGGACAGTCAGAGCAACATAGTGAGACTCTCTCTCTCTCTCTCTCTCTGTCTCTCTCTCTGTCTCTCTCTCTGTCTATGTATATATATATATAAAATTTTAAATTCCTTGATGTCAAACTGTTGTTCTAGAAAGTTGAGCTAGTAATAGTTTCTTTTTGGAATAAAAATTAGTATAAAAACTAGATTAAGGTAGCTAGCTACTGAAACAAACATCTGCCCAGTCCCAAACTTTATGCATCTCAGTGAATTTCTCAAATTTTGTTTTAGATCTATTTATTTTTTTATTTTATTTTATTTTTTTGGTTTTTTTCGAGACAGGGTTTCTCTGTATAGATGTATTTATTTTATTATTTTATGTGTACAAATGTGTACCGTGTGGTGCTTGTTACCCATGGAAATCAGAAGGGCCGTGGGGTCTTCTGAACCACAGTTACAGACGATGTGAGCTCTGCGTGTGGAGAGTCAAGCCTGGGTCCTCTGCCAGGGCACGTGCTCTTAACACTGTGCTGTCGTCTCTCCAGCCTTTTTCAGTGGCCTTCTCTTCACTAGTGACTTTAATAGACTATTTCTTGGTTAAAAACGTCTGTAGCTTTAATTTTCTTTTTCAATGTGTATGACTGTTTGTCTTCACGTGTGGGTACCTATGAAGGCCAGAGGAGGGCATTGGAGTCCCCCTGGGACTGGAGTTACATGATAATGAGCCACCATGTGGGTGCTGGGGAGTGAACTCAGGTCCTCTGGAAGAGCAACCAGTGCTCTTAACCACTGAGCCGTCTCTGCAGTCCCTAATCTGTGTTTTAGGAATATAATCTTACATGCTTTCTATAAACGGATATGACAAAAATAAATTAACCTCAAACAAATCAAAACAGCTTGGTGTAGTAGTTTGTTTGTTTGTTTTTTTTTATTGCTGTGGTCAAGACCTTGTCAAAGCCACATAGGTTGGAAAGGACCCTTTAGCTTACAGGTGATATCACATCACCAGGGGAAGCCAAGGCGGGAGCTCAAGGCAGGCACTTGGACCTGAAGGAGAGGCCACTGAGAAACCAAGGAACCCGGGACCGCTGGCTTTCCCCTGGGTGCTTGTTCTGTTTGCTTTCTTATACCGCACAGGACCGCCTGCCCAGGGCTGGTATTGCCCATAGTAAGCTGGGGCCTTTCCACATCAATTGCCTATTAGGAAAATGCCCCCACAGGCTTGTCTACGGCCAGATCTGATGGAGGTGTTGTCTCAATTGAGGTCTTCTCTTCTCAGATGACTCTAACTGTGTCAAGTTGACAAAAGACTAGCTAACACATCTGGTATTATTCATAATAGACAAATATTGTTCATTTCTACTTCTTCACTTTGCAGGATGATCAATTTGTTTTCTCCTTACTTCTAATAATCTATGTTGCCTCAAATGGAAATCTCAAAAGAACAAAGATAAGCAGGCAAAATTTGAGAAATAACACCATTGCATACACTAGCAAGATTTTGCTGAAAGGACCCTGATATAGCTGTCTCTTGTGAGACTATGCCAGGGCCTAGCAAACACAGAAGTAGATGCTCACAGTCAGCTATTGGATGGATCACAGGGCCCCCAATGGAGGAGCTAGAGAAAGTACCCAAGGAGCTAAAGAGATCTGCAACCCTATAGGTGGAACAACGATATGAACTAACCAGTACCCCGGAGCTCTTGTCTCTAGCTGCATATGTATCAAAAGATGGCCTAGTCGGCCATCACTGGAAAGAGAGACCCATTGGACTTGCAAACTTTATATGCCCCAGTACAGGGGAACGCCAGGGCCAAAAAGGGGGAGTGGGTGGGTAGGGCAGTGAGGGGATGGGTATGGGGGACTTTTGGGATAGCATTGGAAATGTAAACGAGGAAAATACCTAATAAAAAATTTTAAAAAAATAAATAAAAAAATTAAAAAAAAGAAAAAAATTGAGAAATATTCAGTTAAGAAACTTCAATTTTTCCCTCCTTAGACAGGGTTTCTCTGTATAATAGCTGTGGGAGTCCTGGTCTTTGTAGACCAGACTGGCCTCAAAGTCACAGAGATCCACCTGCCTCTGCCCCACAAGTGCTGGGATTAATGGTGTGTGCCACCATGCCCAGCAAACGTGAGAGTTTTATTGTCCCTGTAATGTTAGTGAATGCTTCTAGAATTTTTGCTCCAGTCTATTTTCCTAATGCTTTTAACTATGTTGTAGTCTGGGGTATATAGCGGACTTATACACCCCAGCTGCTTTTCTTGTGTGTTGTGTGCATTCATGTGTGTTTATGTGTTTGTGTGTGCATATATGTGGAGACCAGAGAACAACTTTACAAGTGATTTTTCAGTAGTCTTTTACTGGCCTGAAGTTTATGATGAGCTTGGTCGGCTGGCTGGCAAGCAGCCACAGATCCTTCTGTCTCTATTTCTCTGTTTCTCTGTTTCTGGGACTGGAACGTGTTTTGTTTTTGAGAAAGGGTATCACTATATAGTTTTGGCTGGCTTAGAACTCACTCTGTAGACCAGATCATACAGATCGGTCTGACCCTGCCTCCTGACTCCTGAGTGCTGGGATTCAATTTGTTTACCATCACACCTGGCAAGTTTTGAAGTTGTAATTGTCTAATGGACATCTGTTATAGAAGACTATAGTTGTAGGTAATTTATGTATTAACTTTTTTATAGTTCACTTAACTATAATTTCAATTATGATAATGAAGATAGTCTGTTTTACCACAGAGTTAAATTAAAAAGTATGTATTTTTTTTTATATTTTTGCATGTTCATATTGTTGTGGGAAAGTTCCTCCCCCCCCCACTTATTGCATTTTGTGGGAAAAGAAAATTAAAATGTATATATTATTGGATGGGGATGTATACTTGGTAAAGTGTTTGTCTAGTATGCATGAAGCCCTGGATTTGGAGCAGGAGGATCAGAAGTTGGAAGAAGGGAGGGAGAGAGGGGGACACAAATAATTGCTTCTCCAACCAAAAAGGAATTTGATGATTAACTAACAGGAACATGGTAGGAATGGAAAGAAATTTTATGGCTAGATGGATAGAGGGGGCAAGCTTGTTTTTGGGTGAGAGCTATTTGGCCTTGTTTATTTGAGGTTGAATGAAATGTGCGCAGAAGAGTTAGGGAGGGGAGCTAAGCCGGCTGCACAGTGATGGTGTGAGGATGTTAGAGATACTCAGTGTCTTAGTCAGGGTTTCTATTCCTGCACAAACATCATGACCAAGAAGCAAGTTGGGGAGGAAAGGGTTTATTCGGCTTACACTTCCATACTGCTGTTCATCACCAAGGAAGTCAGGACTGGAACTCAAGCAGGTCAGGAAGCAGGAGCTGATGCAGAGGCCACGGAGGGATGTTACTTACTGCCTTGCTTCCCCTGGCTTGCTCAGCCTGCTCTCTTATAGAACCCAAGACTACCAGCCCAGAGCACTAATTGAGGAAATGCCTTACAGCTGGATCTCATGGAGACATTTCCCCAACTGAAGCTCCTTTCTCTGTAATAACTCCAGCTGTGTCAAGTTGACACAAAACTAGCCAGTACACTCGGGTTTTAGTTCATGGTGACAAGCCTGTTTTGTCAAAAGCTGAGTAAAGAGGGTTCAGGGTTTTTAATTTCTAAGCCTGAAGCTTTGAGTAATTTGCTAGGTCTTAGGTAGAAGACAAAAAGGAAAAACAAACAAATCTTTTTTAAAAATCAAAGTATTCGAAATAACTGCCAACATTTTAGCAATCTTTTTTTCTATTCTGGTTATCAAAAATTTTACGACTTTTCTTGAAGAAAGATCATTGCTTTTGGTTGATAAATGACCTTTTTTATAACCACCTTCTTCCCAGTTCTGCTATTTGAAGAAACTGGGTGACTTGTTCAGTATTTCTTCCCCTATTCTGAATATGGGTAATATCTTTCTGTTAGCACTGAGAGCTGGATTATTTGGGTCTATTTAGCAGTTGTGAAAGACCCTGGGGTTCGGAAGGAATTGGGCTAGAACATGGGTTGTGTCCTTTGACTTTGGTCGTAGATTCTTAGCAATGAGAGAGACCGGAAGCCATGCTTTTTAGCCATGATTTGATTTGGGGGCTGGACTCTTGTTTCGGAAGCTTGAGTGCCCGAGTTCTGAGCCGTAGCACCCCAGCCGTATAAGCCTGTGACTAGTGCTGCAAGGGAAGGATATAGAGACAGGGGGATTGCTGGGGCTCACTAGCCTGCCAGCCTAGCTGAAAAACAGTGAGGTCTGTAGAGCCTGTCTGGAGGGACTGTGATAGAGCAGGACTCTCATCTTCCTCTGGGCTCCATCTCCCACAAATTGTACTCTGACACACAAAATAAATTTAAAACAAAAATCCAGTACTTGGTACCTACCTTAAAACTGTTGAATACTGGCCAGTGGCTATTTTATGGTTATTGCTTTTTAGTTCTGCTTACAACCCTGGTAAAGGACTATTGGGTCAAAATGGAAAGCTCAAAAGAAGTTCCTTTGTTGCAAGAATCCTCCTAGGCATGGGATGGGGAGACTGAGAGGTCGGCAGGGCCTGAAATCCTAGCATTTGGGAAGTTGAGGCAGACAGGATGGAGAATTCAATCCAGCCTTGGCTACATAGTGAACCTTATTTCCAGAAGAGCCTGAGGGAGAAGGTGGGAGAATCGACAGACTACTAGTTGGGGAGATAACTAATTTTTGGATATCATAAGAGTTAGAAAGATAATTACATATCAAAGTCCTGGGGGAACTGCAGTGTTGCTGTGATCTTTCTCCTCTTTCCTTTCCTTCCCTCCTCCCTCCCCCTCTGTATGTATGTACGGATGTATGTATCCTCCCCCTCTGTATGTATGTACTGATGTATGTATCCATTCATCCACCTATTTACCCAGTGACTGAACTCAGGACCACCGAGTTAATCTCCAGCACTTTTTAATTTTATTATGAGACAAAGTTTTATTGGGTCAAGTCTAGGCTGCTGTTGACCTAGCAAACGTTATAGTTTAGCTTCCTGTGTTGCTATAATTACAGACATGTGTTGCCACACCCATATTCAGCTATGCTTTTTATGTAGCTCTTTTCTCAGTGCTGCATTCTTTGTGTGTGTGTGTGTGTGAGAGAGAGAGACAGAGACACACAGAGAGAGATAGTACTGAACGAATGACTATAGCATATGCAACATTAATTGGGAAAGTTCATAACTCTGGGCTTTCATTTGATAAATGTGGCCACGAAGGTATTTAGTATATTAAGATCTTTCCAGTTACTATAAAATAAAAGATAAACAGACTAGAAAAAACACTGCAGTGTATGTTTAGTAAATTAAGTAAGATTAATATCAAAACATTGTAATAACTTGAAACAAAACCAAAAATCACTGAACCTAGCAAGGATGTAAACAGGTTATTTTCCCAATCAGGGAAATGAATGAAGCTCATTAATTGATTCCTTTAATAGATTCTGAGCTCTCAGCCAGACTCTGTTCTATGTACTAATACACATGGCAGATATCTGAGCAGTCTGGACTGGTGAAAAAGACAGAAGACATTTCCCCAAAAGAAAAATTTCACATAATGATGATGATATTAAGAAAATAAGAGGGGCCAGGTGTGGTGGCATGCACTTTTTTTTTTTTTTTTTTAAAGATTTATTTTATTAATATATGTAAGTACACTGTAGCTGTAGCTGTCCTCAGACACTCCAGAAGAGGGAATCAGATCTTGTTGCGGATGGTTGTGAGCCACCATGTGGTTGCTGGGATTTGAACTCTGGACCTTCGGAAGAGCAGTCGGGTGCTCTTACCCACTGAGCCATCTCACCAGCCCGGTGGCATGCACTTTTAATACTAGCATGTTTGAGGCAGGGACAAGTAGATCTCTGTGAGTTTGAAGCCAGCCTTGTCTATATGAGTTTCAGGGCACCCAGGCTACACAGTGAAACCCTGTCTCAAAAAAAAAAAAAAAAAAAAAAAAAAGGCGGGGGTGGGATGGGCTGGAGAGAGAGTGCAGGAAAGTGCTGAGGAACTCAAAACTGAGTTTAAAACCAACCAACTAAACCAATCTGAGTGCCATGTGTTTGTAATCCCAGGGCTGGGAAGGTGGAAGCAGGGCATCTCTGGGACTCACAGGGTTTAAGGCCTGCCTAGCTAGAAGGCTGTTTTCGGTAGTCCAGGCTTTTAATCCCACCACTCAGAAGACAGATGCAGCAGATCTCTGTGAGTTCCAGGACAGCCAGGGCTACATAGAGAGACCTTGTCTCAACAAAACAAAAACAACAAGAAAAAAGATACTGTGCCAGAAACCCAGTCAGCCCTCCCCCAGGTTAGTCAGGTCATAGATCTTGCAGGAGAACCTACAACTGCCACTTTACTAAACCAGTACAATCCTTAATTATGTTCTAAATATTTATCCTTTACCCACAGATTAGTGTAGTTCTCACCCCTCACCAAGGAAACGTCTCTTTGCAACAGATGGAGACCACAGTGGATCAAAATGCAGAGCTCTGTGGAGTCCAGGCCAAGTGGCTCCTGTCCACCACAGCCCCGCCTTTAAAGCTCAGGAGTCACTGCGGAGGGGAGGGGAGTGGAGGTGGGCAGAGAGGCTGTAAGAGTCAGATGGACAGGATGTTTGCTGTGAGAGTTTGTCTCCTATCCTGAAGTCTCAACAACATAGCTTCCTTAACACAAACTGAAGAGGGATGACACCAGCAGACACGCTAACGTGAACTGTGGGCAACTAAGGAAGGCTGAGAGGAAGTTTTCTTCAGGGAGAAGCATCTCTCTTGATTATCTACTACTAGGTAGTAGCCCTGGAAAACCTCCTGCTCACAGAAGTAACATTATACAGAGAAGACTGCATTTATATAGTTAAGACTATAGAGGGGCTGGTGAGATGGCTCAGCGGGTAAGAGCACTGACTGCTCTTCTGAAGGTCCTGAGTTCAAATCCAGAAACCACATGGTGGCTCACAACCACCTGAATGAGATCTGACGCCTTCTTCTGAAACATCTGGAGACAGCTACAGTGTACTTATATATTTGGGCTGGAGCAAGCAGGGACTGAGCGAGCAGAGTTGACTAGAGCGAACAGAGGTCCTAAAATTCAATTCCCAACAACCACATGAAGGCTCACAACCATCTGTACAGCTATAATGTACTCATATACATAAAACTAAATAAATAAATCTTTAAAAATGTATACACACATATGCAGTAACAAAGAACAAGGCTAAGAATTTGAAAGCGGTAGAGGCATGGGAGGAGTTGGAGAGAGACAAGAGAAGGGGTAAATGATATAATTATATTATAATCTCAAACATTTAAAAATATATTTACCGAGCTGGGTGTGGTGGCGCATGCCTTTAATCCCAGCACTCGGGAGGCAGAGGCAGGCGGATTTCTGAGTTCGAGGCCAGCCTGGTCTATGGAGTGAGTTCCAGGATCGCCAGGGCTACATAGAGAAACCCTGTCTCAAAAACAACAACAACAACAACAACAAAAAACCCATTTACCATATACATCTTGAAAGATAATTTCTCAGTGGTTTAAAATTTATTATAATTTCAAAAAAAGTAAAAAGATGTGATTCAGTTCTAATGTGGGAACTGTATTTTTTTTTTTTTTTTTTTTTTGGTTTTTCAAGTATAGAAAAGTTCACCAAGTTTCCTTAAAGTAATATATTTTTTTAAGGGTGGTGGTGGCATAAGCCTTTAGTCCCAGCACTTGGGAGGCAAAGACAAGGTGGGATTACCCAGATCTCTCTGAGTTCTAGGCCAGCCTCGTCTACAAAGTGTCCTAGCACCACCAGAGCTACACAGAGAAACCTGTCTTGAAAACAAACAAACAAACAAACAAAACAAAAAACAAAAAAAAAAAACCAACCAACCAGAAAAGGGGCAATAAATGGTTCAGATGGAAACTTACAATTTTAAGAAATTCTTCAATGAACAGATAGGTTTTTTTTTTTTATCTCTTCCTGGAGATTGACCTGAAGACACACAGAGAAAGACTGGTGCCTGGTACTTTGAAGGCTACTTTTAATTAATTAGTTAGAGACTTTTTAGGGTTTGAGAAAGAGATAATAGGGTAGGAAAATGGCTTCCATCTTTACTGTTTGATAAATGGCTGTTGGGAATATAAGATTGTAGTTGAAATAATAGGCAGGCTTTTAGAAATAGACCTGAAGCAGTAGCTCTCATGAGTCAGCCTTTGTGTCCCTTAATTTTGACAACCTTGTGTACAATGCTTCTCTTTTAAAGGAACCTTGAACACAACTTCAAAAGAAGATTTGATTTTTACTTCTGGACTGCATATATAAGGCCATCAGAATGTCGGGAGCCTCTGTGAAGGTCGCTGTTCGAGTGAGGCCCTTCAATTCTCGAGAGACCAGCAAGGAGTCCAAGTGCATCATTCAGATGCAAGGCAACTCGACCAGTGAGTACAAGTTGTTTTCCATACGAGCATGGCTTCCTTCCCTTCCCTTCCCTTGCCGTCTCCTCCTCGCTGTGATCAGAGTATGTGAACATCTGTGTCCTCACCCTTTGCCAATTCAGGGTGATCTGCTGAGTGTGTCCCCTCAGGACTGCTGTAGCACTTAAGCATGGACTGCTTATTTCATTCTTTGTAATCGAGGGACCCTGAATAGCTCAGGTGTTGATCCTTACTTATCAAGTTTAGATTCTATGAGAGTGAAGCTCTAAGCAGTGGGCTTGACTAAATTCTGAAGGAAAATATAACTTTAAAGCCCCAAGATTGCTTTCTTTATTTTGTTAAATATAATTTGACCTTGGTAAGATGTTCTTAAAACTTATTCTCTTGGGCTGGAGAGATAGCTCAGAGGTTAAGAGCACTGGCTGCTCTTCCAGAGGTCCTGAGTTCAATTCCCAGCAACCACATGGTGGCTCACAATCATCTGTAATGGAATCCTATGTCCTTGAGGACAGTGACAGAGTACTCATAAAATAAATAAATAAATCTAAATTAAAAGAAAAACTTAACACTACCATCTTTTAGTGTGTGCTTTGTAATAAAGTAGAGTTACTGATTTTTTCAGAGTGGTTACTGCTGCAGTCTCACAGTGGACTTCTGCAAGTCTCTGATCGGGATAATGGGACGTGCTGCAGCCTGTCCACTGCAACCTCACAAAGCAGGCTAAGGAAGGAAGTATGGGCTTCCAGTCCGGGCGTGGGATCCCAGTGTGGCAGGAGAGGCTTAGCTGCTGAGGATGAGGTGGCTGGTTCCAGTTCGTCAACTGTCAGGAAACAGAAAGACATACAGACAGAGATTGCTCCCTCTCTCCCTCCCCTCCACTTCTCTTTCTGAGTCAGGGTTTCTCTGTGTAGCCCTGGCTGTTCTGGAACTCACTCTGTAAATCAGGCTGGCCTCAAACTCAGAGGACCTGCCTGCCTCTGCTCCCCAGCGCCACCACCGCCCAGCTCACTTTCTCCTTTTTAAAAAAAAGAGGAGCCAGTGTTCATCAGCTGTCCAAGTACCAAAATTTTTTGCTTCTAAAAACTCTTTAAAGTGTTGATTCCCCATATAGAATAATTAAGTTGTCAGTCACAACTCCCACCCCTTAAATTCTTTCTTTTAGAAAAACTTTTTTTTTTTTTTTTTTTTAAAGATAGGGTCTGTCTTCCTTCTATATTCCAGGTTGGGCTCAACATGTTATTTAGTTTAGGATGACCTTGAACTTCTGAGCCTCCTGCCTCTTGTCTTCTGAATACTGAGTTATAGGCATGTACTGTCGACCATACCTGGCTTTGTGCCTGTGAGCA
Source organism: Mus musculus (assembly GCF_000001635.26). Lineage (NCBI taxonomy): Eukaryota > Metazoa > Chordata > Mammalia > Rodentia > Muridae > Mus > Mus musculus. Next base: position 149,289,958 of record NC_000070.6, on the reverse strand, counting down.
AGGAACTCTACCAGTGAGCTATATCTCCAGTCCTGAAAAGGATTATGATACAAAATAAAAAGGATCAAAGTGATACTTGTTATAAAATACGGTTTTAGAAAAATGCAAGGGGCTGCCTGGCATCGTGGTGTGAACCTGTAACCTCAGCACAAGAGCTCAAGGCAAGAGGCTGGCAGGACAGTTTTGGTGCTGTTGCATGTTTTTTTTTTTTTTTTTTTTTTGGTTTCTCGAGACAGGGTTTCTCTGTGTAGCCCTGGCTGTCCTGGAACTCACTTTGTAGACCAAGCTGGCCTCGAACTCCGAAATTCGCCTGCCTCTGCCGTCCAAGTGCTGAGATTAAAGCCATGCGCCACCACCGCCCAGCACTGTTGCATGTCTTAAAACAAAGATAAAAATTAGAGCTTAGGTATTAGCTCAGTGAGTGAAGCGTTTACTGTGAAAGCGTAAGGACCTGAGTTCGATCCCCAGAGCCCTCATTTAAGGAGCTGAATGTGAAGGCACATTGCTGGGGAGGGGCTGACAAGCACGACTCAGCAAGTGTCAGGCCAGCTGAGAGACCCTGCCTTAGAACATGAGGTGCATGGCTGCCTGAGAGTAACATCTGGTAGTGACCTCTGCTCCTGACATGCCTTCACACACATGTGCATGTGCACCCACTCACACACACACACACACACACACACACACAAACACACACACATGTACATAAGATAAAGATGAAAGCTACAAATTTAGGTTTGGGAAAGGGCAAATGAAATAGCTCTGTAATGAGACAGGTGCTGAAATATTTAATCTCAACTAGGAGCTTCTAATCTGCCTTTGATCATTCAGTTCCCGGATAAAAGACACACACAACCTTTATATTTATAATAAGCCTTTATTAGCAGTAAGGCTGGATAGATATCTACCCTTTATACTATTAAAATATATTCCTATTGATAACCCCGTGTTTTGGGCTGCTCTTAATTCCAATCGACTAACCCTTATGGCCATGCTTTCTTGACTTCTAACTCATGGCGTCTTCTCTCTTCCTCTTTCTCCCCTTCCTTGTGGTCTCCTCAGACACCAAGACCTCCTACCTCAGTTCTGCCCAGTTGTAGGCTGTAGGCATCTTTATTCATAATCAGAAGTAATTTGGGGGCAAGTCACATAGCGTCACTTGGGTCATCGAGCTTAGCATTACAGTATCTGCTAACAGAACAAACCTCAACAGGCCGGATAAATAGATAAAGGCTATTTCTTTTTTTTTTTTTTTTTTTTTTTTTTATTTATTTATTTATTTTATTATTATATGTAAGTACACTGTAGCTGTCTTCAGACACACCAGAAGAGGGAGTCAGATCTTGTTACGGATGGTTGTGAGCCACCATGTGGTTGCTGGGATTCGAACTCTGGACCTTCGGAAGAGCAGTCGGGTGCTCTTACCCACTGAGCCATCTCACCAGCCCCTAAAGGCTATTTCTTAAAAAGATTTGTTTTATTTGTATGACTATGAGCACACACTGCTCTCCCTGGGGACCTTAGTTTGATTCCCCGTATCCATATCAGACGACTTCCAACAGCCTGTAAATTCAGTAAGAGGGATCTGACACATTCATATGCACATATGCCCACCCCACTTGCACGCGAGCGCGCGCACACACACACACACACACACACACACAATTAAAATAATAAAAATAGAAAATAACACTGTATAAACAAACATATAAATAAATAAAAGAAAGAAAAGGATGTCATAGCCATATATGTTAGCAGCTAAAGAAGGCTGTTATGTGCTGGGCAGTGGTGTTGCACACCTTAAATCCCAGCATTTGAGAGGCAGAGGCAGGTGGATTTCTGAGTTCGAGGCCAGCCTGGTCTACAGAGTGAGTTCCAGGACAGCCAGGGCTACACAGAGAAACCCTGTCTCGAAAAACCAAAAAAAAAAAGAAAGAAAGAAAGAAACAAAACAAAACAAAAAAAGGAAGGCTGTTATGTTGGCAAACTGGCCTGCTTGTTGATCATAGGATTGCAGCTCCTTGCAGATGGAGTGCAACAGAGGATGCCCCTTCCATAATAATTTTTACACAGTAGAAAAGCATAAAGAACACTTTGAGGAATATGTAAAATTTGAAAGTTTAGTGGTAGGTAACCTTTTTTATTTTAGTGACCTGTGGTCTTAAGAATCATTTTCCGGCACAGACAAGTATTACTGCCTTAAATATTTTAGAGTCCGGAACACAGGCAAATGGCTTTGTTCAGTAATATCCATTTAGCTCCACTTTTTTTTTTTTTTTGGTCTACTTAGTAAAAAAGGAAGATGGGTCAAAAGTAATGATTTAACGTTTGACATTCATGCTTAAGTTATGTGTGTAAGTTTGGAGACACTGAATGCATACACATTCCCTCAGACAAAGAGGTGGGTAGAGCTGGTTTTCTCATAGGGTTGAATTGTAATGTTTTGCTTTGTCTTTTATAGAATTCTGTCTTGCTGTTGGGTAAATCTGCTTGTTTATCTGTCTCTTTTGACTAGAATCTTAAAATTTTTATTCTTTAATGTGTAAGCTCAGTAGAATAGAAGTAGTTTTGTGCATTTATTTATTTATTTATTTTGATTGCCTACATTGCATTTTAGAAGACTTTCCCATTCATACATATGCATTTCTAAACCAAATGATGGTATCTCGACAGACACAGAGAATGTTCCAAGTTGACTGAAAATCTGGGCATGACCACTGTGGGGATTTGAGAATGGCTGATGTAGAAAGTAATGCTTTTGTTTGATCAGTTTGCTTTTTTGAGACTGGCCTTACTCTATAGCCTAGGCTCGTCTCATACCCATGGTTATTTTACTTCAGTCTCTCGAGTGTTGGGTTTACAATTGGGAGCCACTACACACTAGTAGGCAGGAATGCACTCACATCTGTGTGATTTTTCTGTTATGAACTAATCAGTCACGCAGAGGAAGAGGTTGGGTACTCTGTGCCTGTGCACGCAGAAGCCAGGCTCTGTGTGTCCACGGCACAGTCTTGCTCCACAGCCTCCTCCTGAAATCTTCCTGCCATGGTAGTAAGAGAATGTCCAGGTCCTATCCTGCACTGTCAGGGCCTTCTCTTTCCTCAGTACTGTCAAGGGGGTGGGGGTGGGGGTGGGGGGGAGACTGGGATCTTGAAGGCCACCTTTCTTGTGCACAAGCTTATGTGTTGGCGACTGGCTTTGTGGTGGACCTTTCCCCTCTGGTCCCTCTTCAGCTCTTCCAGTTTCCTTATTTACTGATCTGCCTGCCTGCCTGCCTGCCTGCCTGCCTGCCTGCCTATCACTGTGTGTAACAGACGTGTATCACACTGTGGGTGTGGGGTCAGAGAGCAACTCTGTGGATGCTTTTTTCCTTCCACTCTTGTGGGTTCTGGAGCTTGAGCGGAGGCCATCAGGCTTCCATGGACAAGAACTGTTACTCACTGGGCCATTTTGCTGGCCCTGTACCCCTATATTTATGTTACTTTTTCCTTCTAGGCTAAAGTTCAGGATCATAAAGATTAGATTGTGCTCTCATTTATAGGCAAGATATCAGGAATATCCTGTTTTTTTCTCTCTCCTTCCCTCTTTCCTTCTTGATTTTTTTTTTTTTTTTTTTTTTGAGACAGCGTCTCTTGTAGCCCAGGCTGACCTCTAACCCCTTCTGTTGCACCTCCTGAAGGCTGATGGTAGAGGCATGCATTAGTCTGTTTGGTATATGAGGTGATGTGCTTTAGGCAAGAGCTTTGCTAACTGAGGGACATCCTTGACCCCTGGTATTTTTTTGTTTTGTTATATTTTCATTTTGCCTAAAAATTCTTCAGCATATCATGTTGAGACATATTTATATGTGATAAAAATAATACTAGTTTTTGGTAAATTAGAAGTATTTCTTCTGTCTTCTGTTTCTATTTATCTAATTGTTTCCAAGAGTTTTATGAACACAATTTGATAGAATATTAGTGTTGGAACCTGTTGTTTTGGTGTGTGTGTGTGTGGTCTATCTTGTGTTTATTTAGAAGTGCCTGCTGTGGAGTTCTATTTATAGCCCTGCATTGAGGAAGAGAGAGATGATGTATTTTTTTGGCTGCTTCTACAAACAAAAGAGGAGTCTTTGGATTTAACTGTCACTTTGCAGCAGTAATTGTTGTCAGTGTTGTAATTATTTTCTATATTAGGAAATAATGGGTAGTGTTAGAATAGTTAGCCGATAGATACTATTGTTACAGATATATTCCTCTCTAGGTGTTATAGGTATTTATATATATTAATTATTTATGTGTGTAGACAGCTTAGGGAGGTGATTCTTTCTCCCTTGTGGGTCCCAAGGATCAATCTTGGGTCATTAGGCTTCGTAGCAAACACTTTTACCACTGAGCATCTTTCGGCCTTATTCACCCATTTCTCAGCAGATCAGAGCGAGTAGATGCATAGCTTACTCTTTCAGGTTTCTTTAGTCTGCCTGTGATGATCCTCCTCATGTCTCTGCTGTAGGCCTCGCCTGTAGGACACAGTGCTGACGTACAGGTTTTTACTTTGCACAGTGCTCTCGTAAAGTTGGACACGTTCTGAGGTTGTGTTTCTTATCTGTTGTACCTTCAATAAGAAGGATTCACTAAATAGAATTTGTCTTATCTTTCTCTTTAGTCATAATTGATAAGGAGAGAGAGAGGGAGAGGGAGAGAGAGAGAGAGAACCTTTTTTGTTTTGTTTTGTTTTGTTTTTCTAGACCATGCTGGTCTAGAACTCATAGATATCTGGCTGCCTTTTTTTTTTTTTTTTTCCCTTCCTATTTCTGTTCTTAAAGGTGATATCTACAGCCATATGACTGGGCTGTAGTGGTGCACACCTTTGATCCAGCACCAGAGGCAGGCATATGTGCATGAGTTTGAGGCCAGCCTGGCCTACAGAGCTAGTTATAGCACAGTCCAAGCTACACAAAGAAACCCTGTCTCTAAAATACCAAGACAAAAAAACAAGAATAGAAATAGGGCTCTTTTATTTTCTCCATTTTCAGTAACAATAACATAGTTTGTACAATGGTTTTCCTTTATCTAATGAAACTGTTGAAGTGGTCTGTCATTTAATAGTCTGTTGGATACCTTTCCTGTTTCTTGAATATTCTTCAAGACCATGATTTCATCCAGGCTTAGACCTGTAAGGTTGAGGCAAGAGATCTGGATTTTCAGGTCAGGCTGGGCTACTTAATAAGTGTGAGGCCAGTCCCAGCTTTGCAATGAGACACTGTCAGAAAACAAAACAGTGGGATTCCAAAGCTAGTAGGATAGCTCAGGGGTAGACCATGTGCTTTGCCTGCACCAAGTCACTCCCGTCCAAACCCGGGTGCCTCATGGTTTCAGTAGCTCGTGTTCTTTGTGCTTATGATCAGTGTTTCAGTTGTCACTGTTTATTTCAGACTTTTGAGTCTCAGGGTTCTCCTTTGTTAAATGGGAATCCTGAGGTTGAGGTAGCTCACCGATATAGCCACTGCATACCATGTGAGACAGAGGCTTCAGTTTCCAGAATCAGTAAGTGGGGCAAAGCTGTTGCTTTCCAACCATCTAACCCAGGACCATTTATAAGGATCAAATACAATGATATATACTTGTAGAAGGATATTTGAAAAATAATTTTGAGTCGGGCGTGGTGGCGCACGCCTTTAATCCCAGCACTCGGGGAGGCAGAGGCAGGTGGATTTCTGAGTTCGAGACCAGCCTGGTCTACAAAGTGAGTTCCAGGACAGCCAGGGCTACACAGAGAAATCCTGTCGAAAAAACAAAAAAAAAATGTTGTGGTTATTCTTAGTACCAAAGTTATTTTTAGTCAGAGGTTTGGTTTTTGGGGGGTTTTTTTTTGCATTTATTTTATTTTTTGTGTGTATGTCTGTGCGTTTGTGCACTTGTGTGGCGGTCAGAGACACCTTGTGGGTCATTTCTCTTTTTACTTTGTGGATTCCAGGGGTTGAACTCATAAGGCTCAGCAGGAAGCCTACTTACTGGTCGAGCCATTGTGCTAGCTAGGAATGTTAAGTTTAAAGTCAGAAATAATTGTGTATAAGTTAGATGAGACTTTTTCTGTGTATATTTGGAACTGCTTTTCATCCATCCACTTATTCAAATATATTTTACCCTGTGTGTGCGCACACGCGCGCGAGAGGGACAAAAAGACAGAGACAAAGAGAGACAGAGACTGTGTGTGTGTGTGTGTGTGTGTGTGTGTGTGTGTGTGTGTGTGTGTGTGGTGGTGGTGGCTGGGGGCACATGTCTGCTGTGCCATGGTGCACATGTGGAGAACGACCATGGAGTGTCAGCTTTATCTTCTTGTGGCTCATGGTCCTGGAGATCCAGCTCAGGTAGTCAGGCTTACACAGGAGGTGCTCATATCTGCTGAGCTTTCTTGCTGGCCTAAGAACTGCATTAAAAAATTTAAATTGCATTAATTATTTATTGTGTGTGTTGGGGAGGGCAGTATTTGTGCCACAGTGCACATGTGGAGATCAGAGCACAACTTTTGGAAGTTGATTCTCTTCTTTCTCCATGTGCGTTCTGGGAATCAAGAATGGGTCATCAGGCTTGGTGGTAAATGCCTGTGCTTCTTACTGGCCCGAAAACTGATTTTATTATATATAAGCTTTTAAACTGCTTACATTGTTTTCATACCAAAACAGCTATGCAAGAGACAGCTGGGGGCTGGAGAGGTAGCTCAGCAGTTAAGGGCACTTGTTGCTCTTGCAGAGGACTGGGTTCATTTCCTATCATTCACTGCGGTGGGTGACTCATAACCATCCAATACTCTGGATCTAGGGAGATCCCTCACCCTCTTCTGGCCTCCATGGGAAATCTCTTTTTGCCTTGGCTCTCCTGGAAAACCTATGTAAAGTAGGGTGGGCTGAGACTTAACCTGCCTGCCTCTGCCTTCGGAGTGCTGGGATTAAAAGTGTGTGTCCCTATGCCCTCCCAACAATAAGATCTGCTAGGAAACCTGACCTTGGTTTTCTGCTGTCCATTTTAAAGTTAATTTTTAAATATTCATGCCAGTAGCAAGGTGCTGTGATTGCGTTTGGTAACCCAGTGAGATCTGAAATGGAGGGTGAGCTAGCAAGCTGGTCTGCTGCTTCTGTTTGTTAGGGAGGGCAGGCCTTCAGTGGTTGCTCTGTCAAGGATTGTGCGTTACAGTAGGCTAAATACTGTTGTTCACAGATGTATTGTTCAGTAATGTGTATGATGTGGGTATAAGCAGGAAATATTCAGCAAGCAGAACCTTTTAGAGTTTTTGGTTTATTTTAGAGATAAAAGTAATTGAAGTAGTATGATGCCCATTGGAAAGCACCGGGGAGGGGCATCTTTATAAGGGAGGGAGGAGACGGGAAAGGTTGGGGGTTTCTCAGAAGCCCTTTGTTTTGGCAGAGCAGAGAATGCAGTAAGGCAATGATTCTGGGGTTGGTTCTCCGCCTTCTGCTTTGTTCTCTTGACTCTGCTGTCATCTTGTTTGCCAGGCTCCTTGGCCTTTGTGGTTTGTTTATGTGTGTGCACATGCTTATGTTTGTGGTGCCTGTTGAGGCCACGGGGTGTCAGATCCCTGGGGTAAGAGTTACAAGTGTTATTGAACTGCCCGACGTGGGTGCTGGGATCTGAACTCTAGGCCTTAGAATTGAGCAGCAAGTGTTCCTTACTGCTGAGCTGTCTGCTGACCCACACTACACCTTTTTATGTTGATTCTGGTGAGTAACTCTGTATGTGGCTAGCACTTTCACCTCTCAGCCATCTCCCTGGCCCCAGCTTTATCTCCTAAAATTGTTCAATATTTGCTTAGGAAGATCAGCTGTTTGTTTTGGTGGGGGAGTGTAAGATCTCACTGTGTCGTTGAGTCTGGCTTCACCTTTTTATCTTCCTACCTTGATCCCCTGAGCCACCATATCTAGCTTTTAGAATTAAAAAAAAATTGTATAAAGCAAGTGTGTTCTAAATTTTGTCCTGTTTTATTTGTTTGCCTGCATGTCTGGTCTCCTGATGCCTGTGGAGGCCAGAAGAGAGGTCAGATCTCCCAGAACTGGATTCACAGGAGGTTGTGAGCTGCCCTGTGGGCGACTGCAATGAACCAGAGTCCTTTGGAAAAGCAGTCTCTCTAGTCGCATGGGGTTGGTTGGTTTGTGTGTTTGTTTGTTTGTTTTTCAAGACAGGGTTTCTCTGTGTAGCCCTGGCTGTCCTGGAACTCACTCTGTAGACCAGGCTGGCCTCGAATTCAGAAATCGGCCTGCTTCTGCCTCCCGAGGGCTGGTATTAAAGGTGTGCACCACCATGCCTGTCTAGTCTCATGTTTTGTTGTTTTAAAGAATGACCATATGGTGACATTGGAGAGTTGTGGCTTGTTTTCTTTTCTTTTCATATCCCCCCTTTGATAGAGTCTTTTTATATAGCCCTGGCTGTCCTGCTGTTCTAGAACTCACTAGGTAAACAAAGCTCACCTTGAACTCTTCCTTTAGAATGCTGGGGTTGAGATGTTGCCACCACTCATTCATTCATATATATATATATATACATATACACACACACACACACACACACACACACACACCTGTTTGGGTTTGTTTTTTTTAAATCACATTAGGGATGTAGTTTGTTATATTTAAATGGTTAAAGCACTTTTTGGTTATAAGTATTTTATTCAAATCTACTTTATGTTTTCTGCCCTTTTACTGTATTGGCAGAAGACTCTAAAAGGTTATGGCTGTAGGTTTTGATTTCATGGTTTTGAAATATAAATGGTGGATATAATATTTTATTTTGTGCCCTTTTCCCTTAATTTTTGACGTAGGATTCTTTCAGCAGATGAAGGCTACTCTGGTATCACTGGGCTTTTTGCTTTGTGTTTTTGAGGCAGAGTCATACTGTGCAGCCTTAGAAGTCCACAAATAATCATCCTCCTGCCTCAGCCTCGTGAGTGGGATGATTACAGGCACGAGCCACCATGCCTAGTCCGTCACGAGGATTTTAACAAACCCAGACATCCTGCTTTTGAGAGAAGTTAATATAAAGTTGCAGAGCTCCCACGCTGATATGTTGATTATAGCTGCAGGCAGAGCCTTGGTAGTTTGTCGACAGCAGTGTAATTACTGCATTAGTGACTTTGAGATATTAGATAAACAAATTTATTCTGCAGAATAAAAAGGGCTTTAAATACAAATCTTCTTTTAACAGCCTTGTTTTCTAGGGTTCCGTAATGAAAACATTTTGTATATTTATGCTCCCCACAGTTGTGGGGAGGAGTAAAGTATTTAGCAGACTTTGGAAGGCTAAGACTTTTACATTACTTAGTTTTTGTGTGAGTGTAAACATTGCACACACACACACACACCATGGTGTTTCATGGAGGTCAGGGAGTAAGGGAGTCAGCTCTCTTCTTCCATCGTGGAGGACACAGGGACCAAACCAAGGGGTTTTGTTTGTTTGTTTTGTTTGATTTACTTATTCAGACACACCAGAAGGGGGCATCAGATTCTATTACAGATGGTTGTGAGCCACCCTGTGGTTGCTGGGAATTGCACTAAAGACCTTTGGAATTGCTCTTAACCACTGAGCCATCTCTTCAGCACCCTTCCCCCACAACCCCAGGTTGTCTCTTGATGGCAAGCATCTTTCCCTACTGAGCCATCTTGTCAGTCCTCTAAGTTTTAGCTTTTAAAAGAATATATATATATATATATATATTTTTTTTTTTTTAATTTATGTGTATGTGTGTGTACCTGTGTAAGTTTATTTGTGTAGGAGCCCAGAGAATCCAGCAGTTGTCAGACTCTGGGGAATGGGAATTAGAGGTGGTTGTGGTCCTTTGCAAGAGTGGTAAGCACCTAACTGCTGAGCCATCTCTCCAGCCCCTTCTGAAGGTAATCTTTACTGGAAGTGATTGCAAGGAGAGCAGGATTAACTCTGGCTCATTACTAAACTACAGTCAGGCCTTTGAGACACGTGTGATGACTGCTTTAACGATGTTCATCTATAGTGTAGATAATGACACCATCCTGCTCTTTTCTGGCCTTCTTAAGGTAGACAGTGTTGACAGTGGCATGAGAATTAGGAGTTTGAACACAAGGCAAAGTGAAGAATTTCTGGATGAAGGGTCATTGATTCGGGAAGAAAGATACATTGAGACCTCGGGAGTTGTAGCTGCTGTTCAGATGTCTAAAGGAGGACTTAGAGAGCAGCCTGCGAATAAGACTTAACTTGGTGGTGACTGCAAGTGTGCAGGAGGGGGAGGCAGAAGGAACACAACTTTTAGGTCAGCCTGGGCTATGAGAGCTTGGCCCTACAGTTCCCCAAGTGTGTAGTACATACATATGTGCATATTACATGCTTTTAATTAGGAAATGTTTTAATATTCAAGATAATACACATATAAATACAAAGAATAAAATATAAAAAAAAATAAACTAAATCTAAAAAGAAGGGTGGGAAGGCAGGCTCGTTGGTTTTGAGTATGCACTGCTCTAGCAGAAGGTTTGAGTTTGGTTCTTAGTATCTACACTGGGTGCCTCACAGCTGCCTGCTTGTAACTCCACTTGCAAGGGATCAGACACCCTTTACTGGACTCAGGTCCCCGAACTCACATTCCACATACCCCTATAGACAGACAGACAGACAGACACGCGCGCGCGCACACACACCTGAAAGACAATCCAAAAAAAAATATGGTGGCTCAGTGGTTAAGAGGACTTCCAGAGGACCTGGGTTTGATTTCCAGTACCCAGAGGGCGGTTCACCCCATCTGTAACTTCAGCTCTAAGGCACCTAACACTCATCTTTTGCCCTCGGCCACCAGGCATGTAAATGGTGCATAAACATAAATACAGGCAAAACTCCCATACAAGTTTAAACATTTTTTATAAATTGTATAGATAGATACAGAACTTAAGAAGTAGAACATAGGGGCCAGAGACGCTGCCCAATGGTTAAGAGCACTGGCTGCTTTTCCACAGGACCGGCACTCAATTCCCAGCCCCCATTCTGTGGTGAACAGGCATCTGTAACTGTGGTTCCAGGGGATCTGATGCCCTTCCAGCCTTTTAGGCATGAGGCATATGCAAAGTGCATCGTCACACATGCAAGCAAAACACCCAGACACATAAAGTTACATTATTTGTAAAAAGAAGTAGGAATTACCATGTCTTCTGTATTTTCTGATAACTCTTGCAATGATGTTGACTTTTGTACTATTTTATTCTTGCCTGCACTGTGCAGACAAACAAACAAGAAACCCAGCTTGGTTGTATTACTCTAAGAAGCTTCAAAGATGGACAGAAAGCTTGTTAAGGAGGAAGAAACGGATTTTGTGTGAACTTGCTGTATTCTGATATAGATTGTTTTTGTTGTTTTCCCTCAGGGAAATGACAAGTCAAGGTGTAGGCACTAAGAATTGGTTCTTCATGTTCTGATAGAACTGTAACTGAACAAATACGGCTTAAGTGTGTGAAACAGCCAATGTCTAGTTGTCAGAGGTGTTTATTAACCGTCTTTCGAGTGGTAAAGGCTGACTCGAGGGCCATGCCTCCATCTCATCATGCTTGCTGTTTTTTTAGCTTGGACTCTTAATTTTTGTTTTCTTGGTAGTTTGTTGTCTTATTGTTAAAACAGAGAAACTTTAGGCGAATAAAGAGAGTTTTAAACAACACCTATGGTTTAATTTAGGGGGTAGCAATATGCATATAGCCATATACATATACAAATATATAAAATGCCCTACTGTTTCAACTTGGTAATCTTGATATGTGCAAAGCTAATTGTGACAGCTCTGCAGAGTCAAATTCTAAATCTGCCGCTAGCTATTTCTGTGGCCTAAAGAATATTGAATTTTCTGTGATGGTTTTTTAAAAAATGGGATGAGAAAACATTTGCCTCATTGAGTGCTTAGGAGGATAAAACAGTTGCTAAACACAAAATACTATGGGTTGGAGTAATTACACCTTCAAATGCTGGCTGATATGTTGTACTCTTTTGTTAGACTTTGATTAGATTACCATTTATTTGTAGGGAGATGTTCTTTCTAGAATCATGTCCTCTGGTCACATGATTATGTGTAATGTGAGCCTTATTAATACTCTGTCAGCATTTGAGGTTGGAACATAAGTATGTGGCTATACCCAGAGGAATCCAGCAAGAGGGGGAGCTAAGCTCCATAGCAACGGTTGCTATTTGTGTCCGCTACACCAGCTGCCCAAAACACATTTACTTTTTAATCCTGTTTTCACTGATAGTTTGAGATGTAGCCTTGCCTCAGCAAAGTGAGTTGGTTGAGTTGTCCAGTCTTAGAGTGGATTTTATGATCACATGTTTGGGAGTGTCTGTCTCGTGAAATATGAGACGATAAAGCTTTGTGTATGAGAAAGGAAGGAGTAAGCTTCGGCATTCAGTCAGTTGCTTCCATGTGGTACGGTAGCGTTAGTTATGTGAAAAGTCATTTTCAATGTGTAGTAAGATTTATGATCTATTAGTGCTCTGTGGTTTTGCATAAACACCTATGCACACATATACATGTAATAGATTACATGTTGTCTACTGTGGATTTTAGAAACCCAAACTTGGCTATGCTTTTTTTTTTTTTTTCATTACAAAATGCTTTTTTGAAGTAGATAGCAAACATTTCACAAAGACTTTATTTCTAACATGTTGAAATATTTCATACCTTATGACATGCTCTGAAATAGAAACTGCTAAGTTTTAGCTGCTAACTTAGCAAGGGATTCAGTTCTGGAAGATTTATTGAGAAGCTGTTACACACTAGGCTCTGTGCTGAATACTGGTAACACCCAGATGAGTGTTGTGGTGTGATTGTGTGTGTGTGTGTGTGTGTGTGTGTGTGTGTGTGCGTCCAGTATAAATTGCCCTCTTAAACAATGATAACCTTATTATTATTATTTTTTTTGGATTGCCCTGTTAAGATTCAATAGTATAAATGTCCTGTTTGGGATGCTTTAAACATATAGTATATTATATTGAGCTAATGAACTTGATGGACTTAACATAATTAAATATCTTTATTCTGTAGGTATTATTAACCCAAAGAACCCAAAGGAAGCACCAAAGTCCTTCAGCTTTGACTACTCCTACTGGTCCCACACCTCGGTGAGTCTACTGCCTCCCTTTTCCTTCTTTGGCCTTTTCTTACCCTTAATTGTTCCAAGATCCAATTCTAATTTTCTGATTGTGGTCAGGGATGAGTTCAATGTGTGTGTTTGAGGGAGAGGTGTTGGGTTTTTGTTGTTGTTGTTGTTTGGTTTTTGTTTTTAAAGACAGAATCTCATTGCCCACATTGGCATTGAACTCACTATATATCCTAGGCTAACTTCAACCTTGGGGTAGTATTCCTGACTTACCATCTCAACTGCTGGAATTACAGGCATGGGCTACAACACCTAGCTAATAAATTCCCAGTTCAGGAGTTCATTTAAAAAATTATTTGTTCATTCATTTATTTGTGTGTGTGTGTGTGTGTGAGGGGTGCATGTGTTCACATATGGAAGCTAAGAGGTTGGTATCTGGTGCCCTCCTCTGTCACTTTCCACCATAGTGAGCCAGGATTTCTCTGAACCTGCAGCTCACCGACTGGCTAGCCTGTCTGGTCAGTGATGCTTAGGATCCCGCTGACTGCTTCCTAGCGCTAGGGTTAAAGCACACGCTACTGTAGCTTTATGTGGTTGCTGGGGTTCTAAACTTAGGCTTTTGTGTTTGCACAGAACCACTTTACCAACTGAGCCACATCCCCAACCCCTTAATCTATCTTAATTGTAATTTTTAAAGACAGTTGTTTTGAAGCCCTGGTGTGGTGGCATATACCTTTAGACCCAGCAGTCAGGAGGCAGAGGCAGGTGGATTTCTGAGTTCAAGGGTTGCCTGGTCTACAGATCGAGTTCCAGGCCAGCGGGAGCTACACAGTGAAACTGTCTCAAAAAACAAAAACTAAAACTAAAAAGAAAAAATGAGACAGGGTCTCACTTGGCCTTGAATTCCTCACCTTCCTTGCCTCCTCCTTCACAGTGATGAAATTACAACTGCACCCAGCCATGAATTTAGTTTTGATATAGAGAATACTACCTAAAGAAGAAAGTATTTACTTTAATCAAGTATTTTGATTCTTCCCTGACACCTTTAGTCAATGAAGAACCAACACATCTTGCTGACTTTAAAGACTGCTTCTTCTCTTCTCTTCTCTTCTCTTCTCTTCTCTTCTCTTCTCTTCTCTTCTCTTCTCTTCTCTTCTCTTCTCTTCTCTTCTCTTTTTGTTTTTTCTAGACAGGGTTTCTCTGTGTAGCCCTGGCTGTCCTGGAACTCACTCTGTAGACCAGGCTGGCCTTGAACTCAGAAATCCGCCTGCCTCTGCCTCCCAAGTGCTGGGATTAAAGGCGTGTGCCACCACCACCCAGCTAAAGACTGCTTCTTCACTTGAGCTTACTTCCATTTCTGTGCTTCTGTGTCTTAGGCATTTTAACTTTTTCCTGTTCTTTGAGGAGAGATGTTCCAACTGTCCAGAGCCTAATTATCAAGGAAAGGGTTGAGGGAGGAATTGGAAATGCTCTCCCCCAAAGTTGTATTTATTAAAAACAGCCACACTCTTTAGAGTGAGTTTATATGTGAGTGAGCCTGACCTCTGGGCTGCTGTTCTGGTTTTCTACTGGAGAGAGTCGTGGAGCTCTAACCTCTACAGTGTCTTCTGTATGTCTGTATAAAATGGAGGGGGGGGAAAGAAGGTTCTTAAAAATGTGTAACATAGCTTAAATGACTAGTCTGATTCCAAACAATTTTTAAAATATGGAAGCAGTCAAATGTAGGACAGAATATTAGTAACATGCCATAACTTTTTTCCCTAATCTTTACAGCCTGAAGATCCCTGTTTTGCATCGCAGAATCGTGTGTACAATGACATTGGAAAGGAAATGCTCTTACATGCCTTTGAAGGTTATAATGTCTGTATCTTTGCCTATGGGCAGACTGGTGCTGGGAAATCCTACACGATGATGGGGAAACAAGAAGAGAGCCAAGCTGGAATCATCCCACAGGTAAAGAACCGAGTGTTAGCATCTGTGCCCATCAGTACTTTCCATCTCAGATTGCTTTTTACTTAGTAAAAACATATTCAGAGCCTCTGATATGCAAGGCCCTAAGGTGGATGACCCGTCTGCTTCCCTCAAAGTGCTCACTACCAAGAGGGAAGATTAACAGGTACACACATAGACTTTAAGATGGGGAAGTTAATGTTTTCTAAGACATTGTTGTTTTTGCACTGCCCTATATCCTATCTTTTAGTGTTCTCAGGTTTTTTCTTAAAGCTTTTTTTCTGAATGTTGGACACTCAGGAGAGTGTTGGTCTAAAGAATGTGCTTTTATTTCCTTTTGTTGTTGTTGTCCTGAGGATAGAATCCAAGCTACAACCCAGTTCTGTTCCTTTATTATTTATTTGTGTTTGTGTGCTTTCACATCCAGTTTATGGGGTTGTGGGATTTCTGCCCAGGGCTTTGAACATGGTAGGCAAGCACTTTACCAACTGAGCTCCACACCTTATATTCTCTTTAGACTGTAAGTTTTGATAGTGATAAATAATGTTGGAGCTAAGTCTTTGGTTTTTGCTTGCTTTTCTTGCCCTTTGAAACAGTTTTACTATTTAGCTCTGGCTGTCCTAGAACTCACTAAGTAAAGCAGGCTGGCCTAGAACTCACAGAGAACCCCCTGCTTCTGTCTCCAAAGTACTAGGATTGAAGGTATGCACCACCACATGTTGGCGTTGCAGTTAAGTCTTTAACCATAAGACTCATTTTGGTGCTCATTTTGAGTCACTGTTATTGCTGTAGTGATATTAGTTACGTGAGTACAGTATGAAAAATCAGATTTGGATAAATGGGGGTTTCTTCCTAAGGAAATTATCAGTTTTCTATCGTTGGAGGAGAATAACAATTAGGAGCCTATCAGAGTATATAACATTTTTATTTAAAATATTGTTTGAAGTGAATGACATATCCATTTAGAGAGAAAAAAGAAAGAATATCTTATTAACTAACCCACCTAACCCTGTGGATAATGCATTGTGTCTGATCTGGGCTGTTCACAGTTTGTTTCTTTCTGCTTTCTTAGTTGTGTGAAGAACTCTTTGAGAAGATCAATGACAATTGTAATGAAGAAATGTCTTACTCTGTAGAGGTGAGTATAGCTGTTACTGAAACCAAAGACTTTTGTATTCCTCTTCCTCTATTCCCACCCCCTCCCCCTTGTGTACAGGGTCTCTTAACTCAGTCCTGGTCTCAGTGTATCAATGTAGGTGAAATTCACTATGTAGAACCAGCTGGCCTCAAACTCACAAAGATCTGCCTGCCTCTGCCTACTGAGTGCTAAGATTATAAATATGTGCTACCATGTCCAGCCTTCCTCTATTATTTCTTTAAAATGTCATTAATTTTTTATCTATCTATCTATCTATCTATCTATCTATCTATCTATCTATCTATCTATCTATCTATCTATCTATCTATCTATCTATCTATCTATCATGTGTATTCATGTAGGTGCATGTATATACAATAAAGTGCCATGATATAGGAATGGAAGTTGGTTGCCAGAGTTGATTCTCTCCTTTCACTAAGGGACCTCATGCCATCTGCTGGCCTCTTCCAGCAATTGCACTCTGAGGGATATATACAAGCGGATATGCAAACATACACAGAAGTAAAAATCTGAAAATCCCATTTTAAAAACTTCCATGATAAAACAAAAACAAAAATAAAAACTTCCATGATGTGTATGTACATTTTACACTGTTATTTTATTAACATACAATAAAATATATAATGTGTTTCATTATATTTTCATATTCTTATATAATGCATCTTGATTATATTCTTATCACCCTTTCTTTTCTTTCTTCCGCTTTCACTGAACCTCTGTTTTTTAATTAGTCCTTCCTTCATGGGGGAGGGTGTGACCCAATGAGTACAGGAACCTGGGTAAGGGATTATTTACAGAGGCATGGGCAATTTACTAGCAACTTCATTGCTGAAGAAAAATGTCTCTTTTCCCTCAGCAACCCTTGAGCATATCCTCAGGGAGGGATGGAGCCTCACGGGCCCTACCCTCTAGCAGCTCAACTGCCTGTGAGTTCTCAGAGAGGGATGGAGATTTGTGAACTCCTTCCCTTCCATTTCAGATGCTGACAGTACAGTCTTGTGCAGGTCATCACAGACCTTGTGAGTGCATGAGTGCAGGGGCCAGGCCATGCCCAGAAGCCAGAGTTGTACAGCATTGTGCCCCTTCCTCCAGTTCTTCCGTCCTTCTGACCTCTCTCCCACTGTGTTCCCTCAGCCTTGGATGGGGTGATGCGGATGCTCACTTGGGCTGAGCATTCAGCAGCTGCTTAGATTTGCACAAAGTTCATTTGGCTGATCTTATATAACCAACAATTTGCCTTTCTACTTATGAGGAATAACTACTCACACTTGTAGCCAGCGTACTGTTTTTTGTGGAAATCCTGATGATTTGATGAGCAAGGGATTAGAGGAAAGGGAAGTGACTGGACGAGTCCTGCTTCAGATTAGGAAATTACAGCATGGTTCCTTCACCACCACCATAGCCGTGTCCTATTGGTGGGACAGGAATGCATGGAGTGTATCTTCTGAGCCTTCCTAAGTCTTCCTTAAGCCATTGTCCTGGTGGATCCATTATCCATAGTTAATAGCACTGTGGTCAATCTTAAAAGATTAGTTACTGGGCAGGGGAGACAGCTCAGTTCAAAGTGTTTGCTGTAAAGAAGCCAGGCTGGTGGTGTGAACGTGGAATCCCAGCTCCAAGCAGGCAGGCATGCCCACTTCCCTGCTGCTCTCTTACCCGATGCTCTATGCCAGTGAGAGACCCTATTTAAAAAAAAAAAAAAAAAAAAGAGGTGTATGGTATCTGAGGAAGGACACCCAAGATGAGATTTACCGTTAGCATGCACAAGCATGTCCACATGTGTGCCCATTTAAACACACGCAAAGCAAAAGAATTAGTTGTTGTTTTCTCTGCAGAGAAAACAATTTAATTTTAATTAAATTGGTTTTAATTCTGATAAAAATAATTAATTTCCGGGGCTGGCTCAGCAGTTAAGGGCACTGGCTGCTCTTCTAGAGGACCCAGGTTCAACTAGAAACACCCACATGGCAGCTCACAACTGTCTGTATCTCTGGTTCCAGGGGATCTGACACCCTCACAGACATACATACAGGCAAAACACCAATGCATATAAACTAAGTAAATTTAAAAAAAGAGAAAGAGAGATAGAAATTAATTAATTAATTTCCAGGCTCTTGGAATAACCTCACTTTAAGCCTAAATACTGATGGTAATACGGATTTTTAAAATGCCAATAAAGCTGGGTGAGATGGTACATTCCTGTAATCTCAGCACCTGAACAGTAAGGCAGGAGGATTGCAAGTTTGAGGCCTGGTTTAGCTATAAAGACCCTGCTTCAAAAGAGAGGGGTACTAATAAAGTTCTACTAAAAATATATTTTCTGCCTAAGAAAAATAGCCATATGTATACCTGTTTGCCTCTTCCTTCTTGAGAAAGACTATTTCTGACCCATGCGACATGATATCTGCACACATTGCCAGTAGAATAAAGGACCCGGGGCTATGGTGTTGTGACCTAGAATTGTACAGCGTTTGAGAATTTGCTTTAAAAAAAAAAGATTTATTTATTTATTATATGTAAGTACACTGTAGCTGTTTTCAGACACACCAGAAGAGGGCATCAGATCTCATTATGGATGGCTGTGAGCCACCATGTGGTAGCTGAGATTTGAACTCAGGACCTCCGGAAGAGCAGTCAGTGCTGTTAATTGCTGAGCCAACTTTCCAGCCCTGAGAATTTGCTTTTAAATGAGACAGAATCTCCTCTTTTAGTTTAGGCTGGCTTTGAAGGCATGTTTTTTCTGTCTCTGCCTCCTCAATACTGGGTTTTCAAGGTCTATATCACTATGTTTAACTTTGAAAAAGTGTTTAATGTGTATGTATCTTTTCTAGATCCTTTGATTTACTTTAATAAAATGTTCCTAGGTGAGCTACATGGAAATTTACTGTGAGAGAGTACGAGATTTACTGAATCCCAAAAACAAGGGTAACTTGCGTGTGCGTGAACACCCGCTTCTTGGACCCTATGTGGAGGATCTGTCCAAGCTGGCGGTCACCTCCTACACTGACATCGCTGACCTGATGGATGCTGGGAACAAAGCCAGGTATGGTGGAAACAGACTAGAGGCTGATCTAATAAACTAATAAATACACAGACTAGAGCTAAGCCTTTGGCACATTTTGAGATTCTTTCATTTTCAGGTGAGGATTGAAGTAACATTTGTAGCCATGAAAGTTGCCTTAGCTGTAGAGCCTTGAGTCTGGGTATGCTGGGGAGGTAGAGGCTGCAGTATATTAAGTAGCTCTCTTCATTAAAATGCTGCCTTGTGGAAACAGGTCAGAGCTTTGGTTAACTCTTAGGTATTGATTAAGTTATGGTAAAATGTTAGCTGTAATATCTAGATGAGGTAACTGATTCTAGAATAAACGAGCCAGTTAAGAATAAAAATTAAGCCGGGTGTGGTGGCGCACGCCTTTAATCCCAGCACTTGGGAGGCAGAGGCAGGCGGATTTGTGAGTTCGAGGCCAGCCTGGTCTACAAAGTGAGTTCCAGGACAGCCAGGGCTACACAGAGAAACCTTGTCTTGAAAAGTCAAAAAAAAAAAGAACTAAATGCTCTGGTGATTACTCAAGGGATAGCTGGGGCATGAGAAGTGATTCTGATGCGCGTTGCCTTTTGAGTTGTGGGGAAACGTGGTGGGCACACAACGAAGACAGCAGTTAGAGCAGTTCTGTAAGTGACAGTCCTTTAGTCGCAGTAAGGGTAAGGTGACTGTCCTGCACGGCTGTCCATTGTAGCTCTGATGGAAGAATTCTCTTGTCAAATGGTCACCTTCGGTTTGTTTAGGACTGTGGCAGCTACCAACATGAATGAGACAAGCAGCCGTTCTCACGCTGTGTTCACCATTGTCTTTACCCAGAAGAAACAGGATCCTGAGACGAACCTTTCTACTGAGAAGGTGGGAGACTGCGGATTGCTGAGGTTGTGAAGGGATTCTGTGGAGAGCGTCCTTTTATTCGTTGCAGTTTGGACAGGATCAGTGTTGTTCTCTCCCTTAAAGGGAGTGGCTTTTCATTCTACTCACCATTTATCTCATGCCAGTTGCTACTGTGCTGGGTCTGCTGTGCAGCTGAAAGATAGAAAACACAGTTAAGAAAATGTAAAACTTTGGGAAAATAGTGTATTTTATGCAAATCAGTTAAGTGGGTCTGTTGGGGAAAAATACCTTTTCTTCTTGACTAGACCACAGTAATGTTCTTTGATAAAGCTGCTGCAATGATGTCTGCAGGTGAATAGGCAGGCAGAGTATTCATTCCTGGGAAATAACTCTGGACCCACTCTAATTTGTTTAAGTACCTTTCTTTGCTTGCTTGTTTGTTTTTGTTACTGAGACCTGAACTTGAGCCTATTGCAGGGTGGGCAGGCACTGCTACTAAGCCATTCCTAGCCCCTGATTTCCCTGGTCGCTGCCGGGCTTTCTGATATCAGGGACAGAGGCACATCAGGCATGCTAGGCAAACTCTCTCCGGCCATGTTGATTGTTAATTTCTCACTTCATTAGTGGTTAAATATTATGGAGCTTGGAATGAAATTGCATGCTCTGAGTCATGGCTTTGCTACTTTTTAGTTACATAACCTTTAGCAAATTACCTTACTCCTCGTGCCTCTAATCCCTCCCTTCTGTGACAACTGGAGAGAGTTGTTAAAGGGATTAAATACTAATGTAGGTTAAGTGCATATAACAGTGTCTGGCACCAAGGAGCCAATCAGTTAATTTTGTTGTTGAAACTAATAAAAATAATTATGATGCTGAAACTTAAAATGTGAGGTTTCTTTCAGCTGGGGTAGGGTGGGTTGGGGTGCTTGGAATTGAATATAAGGTCTCACTCCTGTTAGATAAGTGCTGTACCACTATGCTGTGAATCTAGACTTACTGTACTAGTAGTTAGACAGGATTCTCTGCCTTTTGCCTTGTAAGGTGAGTGCTTTCTGATAGTGTTGTCACGAAAAGCTAGGATCATTTTATGCTTAGAAACTATGTTTTGTTTCAGCTAATTGAACCTAGGGTATCCCTTCTAGATATTTTTGTCTAAACTGTCCTGAAATTTTTTTAACAATTTCATTGAGGAATTATAAAGGTGTATAATAACCTACACATATTCACAGTATAAAATTTGACCATTTTTGATGAATGCTTACATATGCAAAATAATAAGCATACTGAGAATTTCTGTTACTCCAAAAAGTTGCCCTGTGATTTTGTAGTATTTCTACAAATTTTGTAGTATTTTTTCTTCTACATCATCCATACAGTTCTTAATATGCTTTTGTCACTATAGATTAGTTTAGATCTAGTATAGTTTTATGTACATTAATGTATGTATGTATGTATGTATGTTGTATGTATTGCTCGATTCCTTTTGCTCATAATGATTTTGATATCAGCCGGGCGTGGTGGTGCACGCCTTTGATCCCAGCACTCAGGAGGCAGAGGCAGGTGGATTTCTGAGTTCGAGGCCAGCCTGGTCTACAAAGTGAGTTCGAGGACAGCCAGGGCTACACAGAGAAACCCTGTCTCAAAAAAAAAAAAATGATTTTGGTATCGTTTGTGTTATGTCACTAGTTGGTTCCTTTTCATTGCTTGCAAATACTCCATTATTTAATTTTGCCTTGTAATTTGGCCCTATGAGATTTGTGTACATACATGTGTGTGGAGATTTGTTTTGTTTCTTGTTTTTCTGAGTACGTGTTTCATTCTTTAGTCCAGGTTGACCTTGAACTCACTCAGCTTCATGATTCTCTTGCCCCCCAAGTATTGGGGTTACAGGTTATACACACCATGCCCAGCTGGCAAGTGGATTTTTATTTATATTGGTGAATACTTAAGAATAGAGTTGAATCTTGTGGCAGATGTGTGTTTAGATTCTGGTTTGGGGGTTTGTTTTAAGTTAGTTTCGTTTTGTCTTTTGAGTCAGGGTCTATTATGTAGCCCTGGCCGTCCTGGAACTCATTGTGTAGACCAGGCTGGCCTTGAACTCACAGAGATCTTCCTGCATCTGTCTCCTGAGTGCTGATATTAAAGGCATCATTAGCTTATTAAGAAACCACTAAACAATTTTCAGAATAATAAGTTGCCCCCAGAAGTAGATAAGAGCTCCATGTTCAGTGCTTCATGTTTCATATGTCAGTTAGTAGGCTTCATGTGTGTGTCTGTGGATGTGTTGTGTGTGGATGCACATGCATATACACACAGAGGTCAATGTGCAGTAAGACACAGACTCACCACGTACCCTTGGCTGGCCTGAAACGTGCTGTGGAGACAGCCTAACCTAGGATTCACAGACACCCATCTGTCTATGTTTCCTGGGTATAAGGACTACTGTTGGTTTGTTTTTTGTTAGGTCTTGGACTCCTCTGAGCTCAGGGATGGTCCTCTTGCCTCTGCCTCCTGAGGTGCATTAGTATCACAGTCATGTGCTACCACACCCAGCTATCTTGTTTACTTTTTAATCTTCATGTTCTTACTCTTTACCTAGGTCAGTAAAATCAGCTTGGTGGATCTAGCAGGAAGTGAACGGGCTGATTCAACTGGTGCCAAAGGAACTCGATTAAAGGTACTTATTTTAGTAAGATGGTCTAGTCAGTCAGTGTTTGTATCATGAGGCTAAACTATGGCTAGGGGCTGAGTCTACATATTGTCTAGTTTTACAAATAAAATTCTATCAAGAGATAGCTGTGTCTTTTAATTTATATATTGCTTATAGTGGCATTTACTATATTATTTACTTTGATACAGGTTCTCAGGCAGTCCTGTCTGGACCTTAACATGTAGCTAGAATGAGTTTGAACTCTGTACCTCCTGCCTCCCTCTGCTACCATGTCTCGTCTGTGGTCCTGGTGCTTTGTGTGGGCTGGTCAAGCACACTACCTACCAACTGAGCTGTATCCCTAGCCCCCAAGACTGTTTTTATGCTGCAGTGGCAGAATTGCACCAGAGACTATGTGACATACAAACCTAATTTTTAAATTTAATTTTTAATGGAAAAAAATCCCAACTATTGATCTATAATTTCAATAAATGATTAGTTAGATAATAAAATACAAAAGGCTTTATGGTCAAGAGTGAGGGTTATATTATATGTGGAGAAATGGGCAGAATCTGGCCAGATGGGAGAGACAGTAAGGAGAATAGGATCTACAAGCTACAGACGTAAGAGCAAGTCTGAACTGGAGATGCTGTTTAACAAGAGCAGGCCTTTTGTGTTGGTAGCTGTGGGAGGAAGGCTTGCTTCTGTGAGGTCCTGCAGCATAAGCATCTTGAAGGCAGAGAGGTTTGGGAGATGGGTGAGTGTCACCAAGCGAGGAGAGGAAAGACCGAAGGCTGCAGGCGTCGTTAGAACTTATGTTGTAGAAAGCAGAGACGCTCAGCTTGTAGCATTATGAGTGGTGTGCAGTAGTAGAAATTCTTTGTTGTAACTCTTCCGTGTTTCTGTTTATCTTAGGAAGGTGCAAATATCAATAAGTCCCTTACAACTTTGGGCAAAGTCATTTCGGCCTTGGCAGAGGTGGTAAGTTTCCTGTTTCCCGTTAAGAGGAGGTGTGGGCTCGGCAGGTGAGCTTGTTGATCCCGTGCTTCTCTGCGAAGGGCGCACAGGTTTTGGCCTTGTTATGTGATTTAGATTTTTTCCAGGTAGGACTAGAGTATGACGTAATTTGTACTGAAAGGAGAATGATAGCAACTGTAGCTGTCTGACTTCACACCTCATAATAACCAAACGTGTCTTTGTAGGTTTTCCCTCAGAGTCTCCAGTTAGAGACGTAGTTCTGGAGGGTTTTGAACAATGTGGCTTTGGGGAATGATGTTGGTTTAGAAACCAGGAATACACATCCTTAAAGCACAGTCAGGTGTCACTTAATGAGACGAGTGCATTCTTAGAAACGCGCCATTCACTGACTCTGTCCTTGTAGTAAGTAAACAGAATACACTAAAACAGTAGGGGAAATAGCGATACGTCGGTGAGTCTCAATCACCAGTTGCGGTTGATTGAGTGCGGTGTGTCCCATATGACTGGCAGGATAGGTTTGTGTCCACCTGCATTTCTACAACCAGTGCATTGTGTTACAGTGCCACTGCCAGAAGGCAACACCAGCACTGTAAGTCTTCAGTGCCATCATAATCTTAACATACCATCATTGTTTCTGCAGTGCATGTGTACATAAAATGGTCTTTTTTTTTTTTTGCAGTACTGACACATTAAAACTAAACCAAAATTTGCTGGTCTTCATTATTTAAATTTAAGACCCAAGGTAGTTTTTGTATGCTCTAATTTAATTGGTCCTTTGAATCACTAAAAAGAACTAAACCTCTTCTTGTCCCTAGAAAGTGTTCTGATTTCCATTTATTCTCGAGGCTTATCCCATGTTCCTTTTCTCTCCTTTAAATGCTTTCGTTTGCAGGATAACTGCACAAGCAAGGTACGGTGGGGATGGTCACGCTGAACTAGCTTAGTGATAAGCTCTATGGCTTTAATACTTTCAGAGGATAAATAGGGCATGAGTTAGAATAGAACCTTCCAAAAGGTTTTTCTTTTTCTTTTTCTTTTTTTTTTTTTTGGCTTTGGAATTTAGAATGATTATTTAGGGTGGCTGTGAATCATGAGGCTTCACACCAGAATTAATTAAGGAACACAAAGTACTTTGGAGAAGGGATAAAAATAAAGGAACAAGAGAGAAATTTAAGGAAGCGTTTACATGGTGTCGGGATGTTTATCCCACTGATCTGTGTCAGTGTCTCCATAGCTCTGTAAGCCACCCAAGAGTAGTAAGTAACATTTCTTTAGAGCCCTGTTCTAAAGCATAGCTGATTTGTTGAAATTATTGGAAACAAGTAAGATAAAACAAGTTTATATATTATTAATATATGTAAATTGTTTTACATATTTCCCACCATAGACGTTTATGAGTAATTTAAAACATTTTTTCCTACTATTTGGTTATACTAAGATAAAGTAAAGGCTATAGAATTAATTTAGGGCTGGTGAGATGGCTCAGCAGTTAAGAGCACTGATTGCTCTTCCAAAGGTCCTGAGTTCAAATCCCAGCAACCACATGGTGGCTCACAACCATCCGTAATGGGATCTGATGGCCTCTTCTGGTGTGTCTAAAGACAGCTACAGTGTACTCATGTAAATTAAATAAGTCTTTTAAAAAAATTAGAATTAATTTAAATTTTTAACTGAAGCTAGAAAAGATTGATTTTATTTTCTTTTACCCAATGGTATATGTTTTTCTTTTCCTTATATTTATATACAAATTCTATTTTTTAAAAAAAGTGTTTGTTATTCTTCTGCACAAAAAAAAATTCAGATCACGTAGTAGTTAAGTATTATATGCAAGAAACTCAGGTAGAGGCAGTATTTACATCAAAGCATTTAGTGTTCACGTGTTCAATTGGTTTGTTTTCTCCACTTTGGGGTGTTTGTTTTCAAAGGGTTTTTTTACTGGTGTATGCTATGCTATGGCACTGTGCAGGCACTTGAGGACAGTACTTGAGGACAGTACCTGGTGCTTGGCTCTCTCGTTTTGGGAACCAAACTTGGTGCTGCCAGGTGCATCACTGCTGCTTTTGGTGATGCTGGTTTTAACTGCTCATCAAAGATAACGTGCCTGAGTGTTTACAAGTTAAATACTGGGTTTTCTTTAAAAATCGACGTTTTAAAGACATGGCCTGAAGACATGGATGGAACATTAGATAATCGTATTACATTGTTAGATTTACTAAATTTGTTCCTTATATTCAATATATCTGCGAAGTCGGGACCTGTGCCTGCGGTTACTCAAGGGTTTGGGTAGTGACAAAATATTGATAATGGTTAAAGCTACATGGTTAGTCTGCCATGGACACTGCATTACTACTCTCTTGATTGTTTTGTGTCATAAAGATTTAAAAATGAAATGCTAAAAGAAATTGTTTTGCATGCGCTTTTTGAGGAATTGGCCTGTAAGTAGAACATTTGAGTCATGGTAGAATACCAGCACAGTTAGGTTTACTTCAGGGTTTTAGACTGGTGTGCTTTCCATGTGAATTTCCACCCATAGTGTGCTAACATTGCTCCCTTCCCTTTTGTAGAGTAAAAAGAAGAAGAAAACTGATTTTATTCCTTATAGGGATTCTGTACTTACTTGGCTCCTTCGAGAAAATCTCGGTATGTTGACCACTAGTACCCGTTACCTCTGTAGTTGTCTTTTTAAAGCTGTGTCATGAGGTAGCTCATTTCCCCGCTTCTTGTCTTTTTCTGCTCTTGCTGTTGCTTTTCCCGGGCTGATTCACTTACCTTAGGACATGCGCTGAGCTGCAGCTACTGTCGTCTGTGCTCCATACAGCTGCTTATGGTGTTGTTCCTTAAGAGCCCCTGCCCCCACCAAGGTCTATCTAGTTCATGTGCATGAGTGTGTGTGCGCCACGTGGATGTAGCTGAGTGGACCCTGCACAGTCTTACCCCTCCTCACCACTGAGGGTTTCTGACCTTTCAGCCTTTCGCTTTGTTTTTTGCTCCTCATTAAAAAAAAGTAATCAGCCACCTTTCCCATCCCTGGGGACAGTTGTGGTAGAGTGGTTAAGGTCTTGATTAGAGTAGGTGTTTGTGTTTGTGTGTTTGTTTGTTTAAGACGGGTCATATACAACCCAGGCTGCACTGAAGTCCTGACACTACCTCCTGGACTGGAATTGTAGGCCTGTGCTACATTTACCTGGCTGGGGTTGTTTAAGGGAGCCTAGGAGAGGAGCTGAAGTCAGGAGAGCTGGAGAGCAGGATATGAGTGGAACAGCACAGCAGGGAACACTGAAGAACGTTATTGGGTTAAACCCATGACTTAGGAAATGAACCAGCTCAAACCAGCATGGCTACGTGAGACCTTGTCAGAAAAGAAAAGAAATTGTTGGCTTTTGATTACATTTTAGGATCTGTTGTCAGCTTTAACACAGTAAATAAAATTCTTCTTGTAAAAAGCTTGAGTGAGAGCCTCATCATTCGTTTTCTCAGGTGGCAACTCCCGAACTGCAATGGTTGCTGCTCTGAGCCCAGCCGACATCAACTACGATGAAACTTTGAGCACACTGAGGTACTCTCCTTTGATCTCAGGAGCTGAGTAGTTTTGTATGCCATAGATTTTCTAACACTGTGAGGGGTGTCGTGTGTGTCATAATAAGGGGAAAATGGTTTCTGCTTTAATGGAATTTACTTATGTGGCTTTCAGTTTCATTGGGATAAATGAGAGGGTATTTTTTTGTTTTTGTAATAGGCTGACAAACTGGGTTTGAACCTCTCTCTGGTATTTATTTCTATTGTGATCTTAGCCAATCACTTAAGTTCTTAGTCTTTGTCACCTCTGTAGGATGCTGTAAAGCTTCATACAAATAATGTATTTGTCAAGGATCTTGAAATGTATAAGTCCTCAGAATGTTTGGTGTAGAGCTCATGGCATGTATGAGAAGCAGAACCTCTGAGAAATGGCAAGAATGCATTTTCTCTCTGTATCTAGATACGCAGATCGTGCAAAACAAATTAAATGCAATGCTGTTATCAATGAGGACCCGAATGCCAAGCTGGTTCGGGAGTTGAAGGAGGAAGTGACCCGACTGAAGGACCTTCTTCGTGCTCAGGGACTGGGAGATATTATTGATAGTAAGTGAACTGGGATCATATAGAATTTTACTCTCCTCTCTAGACTCTTATTTTTTAAATGAGCTTAAGGTTGGGTGTGGTGGGCACTTGGGAAGCACGGGCAGGCTGATCTTACTGAGTTCAAGGCCAGCCAGAGCTACACAGATATTATCTCAAATAAGTAAATAAATAAGCTTAGAGTTTAGAGACTTGATGAAACTAAGTGGTAGTAAAAATGGTTTTATGAGGTGGTGCCAGTGAAACAGTCTCAGATTTTCTTTGTGTAGAATGTACACAGATATTTAAATTTATTCTGAAAAAATAACCACTTCCTAAAAGTATTACTTGGAAGCTGCTGTTTCCCTGGGCTAGTGTAGTAGTGAGAGCACCTGTGTAAGAACTCACCATTGAAGATCTGCTTCTAGAGGACATTTACCTTGCAGTGAGCCTTGTTCTCTGTGGGAAAGTGAAGACAAAAGTCTAATTCCTGTCAAGTTCAAGAACTAGACGTGCAGAAAGTACTGTTGTACAGTGTTCTTTTATAATGCCTGCTTTAACATCTACATAGTGTGTAAGCCAACCTCTCGTATGTTGTGGTTGGCAGTGCAGCTCATTATGGCTTAGCATGACAAGGCTCGGGTTTTAACCTCAGTTCTTTAGAAAGAAGTTCTTGCCATAAAATTGATTATTCAGATAGAATATGGGTTATTTAATAAAGCATATTTTTATTTTTAATGTAAAATATTATACTTTGAAATACTTACAGATTTCAAACCCTCTTCCAACTTAGCTCTTACTGATTAGAACCTGGATTTTAACGAATATAATTTGTGAAAATGATAACCTATACTACTGAATTTTCATTTTTTTTATCTTCCCAAATGCCAAATGCTACTCTATTGCTACTGATTCTGAACTTTGACCCTTCTTGTATTTCCCTCCTGCTTACCTTTAGTTGACCCATTGATCGATGATTACTCTGGAAGTGGAGGCAAATGTGTGTATATCATGGTCATTTCCAGTGCACTGACTTGCTAACCTGCCTTTGCTGGGTCAGCCTTACAGCGAGCTTTGCATGCCAGCATTGCTAACAGGGAAATCCCAGACAGAGTCGGGTGGAAAGTCCAGTTCTCTTGTTTTTACCCTCCTCCTTCTAGCAAAGTAACTTAGTGAACTTTAGTTTATGCCTTCACTGAAGATGACCTTCTACTCCATCTTCAGTGTTCCTGACCATATAATTAAAGCAAGTTCAGAATTACACTTGAAAAGGCTAGTCACACTTGATAAGCTCATATTTACTGAAAATCTATAATATAATTGGCCCTGTTCTAGGGACCTTAAACATATTATCTCTTTTTTGATTCTGCTATTGATAAGCTTATTTTATCCTTTTTTTACAATACCCAGGAGTGGATTTCCTGTGGTGCCATGGTTCCCCATGTTTAGGTTAGGCAGTTTACCTCAGAGCTTTTAATCATTTCTACTCCTACACTTTTTTCCCTCTTGAGTTGCTTTCTTTTATGATCCAATTATTTAATAGGAAATATCCTTTTTAATTAGCATTATAAATGTGAGTCTTTGTATAATTACAAAATTCATTTCTAGTTAGCCAAACTGTCTGTAATTAAAGAGCTCTGTGCGTGTTGGATTAGCACTCACCTGTGCTGAGCTCCGTTGATTTTTCTTCGTATCTTAGGCCTTATCTTACTTGATCACTAGATAGATATTTTCTCCTCTTTTCATAAATTACTATTTAAAAATTTTAAATAGCTGGGCAGTGGTGGCGCATGCCTTTAATCCCAGCACTTGGAAGGCAGAGGCAGGTGGATTTCTGAGTTCGAGGCCAGCCTGGTCTACAAAGTGAGTTCCAGGACAGCCAGGGCTACACAGAGAAACCCTGTCTCAAAAAACTCAAAAAAAAAATTTTTTTTAAATAGATATCTAAAGTATATAACTTAAATGAAGATGTCTTTATATAAGTGTTAAGTTGACAAGAAAATAGTTGTTTATGCTTTTAAGATAACTCATCAAGCCATGTCAAATCTCAGTTTGGGGACAAGGGAATGCACAGAAGAACCTAACGGTGCTACCAGTTACTGTGCTGACTTTAGCCCAGAGGACTGGGATGCCCAGACACACATGGCTCTTGGCCTGGAACAGCTCTGTCTGAGATCTCCAAGGCTGAAGGGTATTGGTGTGGCGAGGGTGCCGCCTTCTTGCTTTTGTGTTCAAGGTGCTACTGATGGCCTGTTGCCTATCTTTTCTGAGCTGCTGTGGCATTTCCTGAAAACCGTGCATGACTAAGTTTTAATCTCGTATCCTCAAAGGAGGGCAGTCCTGGCTACTTCTCAGTTTCCTTTTGGATCTACTTTTAATTCATTTTATGGCTTGCATGTGACCACAGGACCATCTAACCTCCGCCTGTCCCTCTTTCCCACCTTCTGCCATCATCTGATGGATGATTTTTGCTCCAGTTCCTGTTTGCTTTTTAAACATGCCTCTTTGCTTGGTTTCCCATGTTTCCCTTTTATCTGTAGATGGTAGTTTTCAAACTGTCTTGAAGCAGCTACCACAGGCAGGCTTCAAGAACTGGTTTCCATTCAGTAGTAGAGATGAGATGAGTCACCCAGCGAGTGACTGTGTCCCAGCCACTTCCATTGCCCTATCCTTTGAGGGAAACTGAGTTCTGATAGGAATTCAAGGAACGTAAATTTTCTCAAATTTAAAAATGAGAGCCAGGAAGATGGCTCCGTGGATAAAGGTGCTTGCTACCAAGCCTAAGGACTTGATTTAGATCCCTGGTTCCCACATAGTGGAAGGAGAGAACTGACTCTCACAAGTTGTCCTCTGACCACACAGGAACACACACAAAAGAAATCAATGTAATTTAAACAAACAAACAAACACTTAATGAGCTAATTTTACCATAGAAATGTAAGTAGACATGTTAGCACACATCTGTAATCCCACAGTGTGAGCACTCAGGAGTAGGAGGTCAGAAAGTTAAGAGTTCAAGGTCATTCTTGGCCACAATGCAAATATGAGGTTAGGCTGAGCTGCATGAGACCCTGTCTTCAAAGAACAAGATAGATGGACCGCACCAGTGGTTTCTTTGCAGTTCATTTGAGAAGGATGATTAATGAATAAAATTACAAAAAAAGCAAATGAGTCAGTTTTGTTATTGGTGGACGTTTTACCGGGACCAAATTTAAGACTATTATTTTCAGTTGTATTCCAGACTTTAGTTACTGCAAATATGTCTTAAACACTTGCCTATCATACTAGGGAGAAAGCTTACCAGTGTTCCAGTCATTAAGCCATTAGACACAGGGCTTTTACTTAAATTATCAAATGGTTTGTAGTTTTTGTTTACTGTGACTTAAAAATGGAAAATATACTAAAATTAATTTATTTATTTATTAATTTATATTAAAATTAATTAATATACTTGTTAATTCACTAGTTGTTCTTTCCTATTGAAACAAGCATTCACAATGACTATCATACCATATTTCCTCAAAATTATTCTCATTTCTTCAGTTCTTTTAATTTAGAGTATATTTTTGGCATGTTAAAGTGCTTCTATGCAAAGACTACTAAATGCTCAGGGTTGGAACTAACATTTCTTAATTTCACTGAACACTAAACTAGGCCAGTATGTGGTATTAATTGCTATTTTTCCCTTTCTGTTAAAAACAAGTGGAGTTTAAAAATAGAGTAAAACTGTAGATACTGAAGACTTGGAATAACTGGAAGAATTTAAGGGCTTAGTTTACTTTAGTTTGCCAGTAGTTTTACCTGCTTAGGAAGAACATCTTTAAAGCTCTGGCTATGCCTTCCCATGCTGGAAATGTCTCAGTTCTAAATTTAGAAGGGGCTGACTGCTTAGGGTCAATATTGAAGAAGGACATGTTTTAGAACTGCCATCTAGTACAGTTCCATAGCTTGTCTGTGTTAGAGCGTGTGTTCATCTTGGGCTTTGATGCTGTCCTTTCTCACACTGCTGTTCCTTCCTGTCTTTTTCCCTCCTCTGCTCCTTCTTTCCTTTTTTCTACCTTTTCTTTCTGTCTCCCAGATCTGAAAGATTTTCAGAACAATAAGCATAGGTACTTGCTAGCCTCTGAGAATCAACGCCCTGGCAATTTTTCCACAGCATCCATGGGGTCCCTCACTTCATCTCCATCTTCATGCTCACTTAATAGTCAGGTGGGCTTAACATCTGTGACCAGTATTCAGGAGAGGATCATGTCTACACCTGGAGGGGAGGAAGCCATTGAACGTCTGAAGGTAAGTCTGAAGGTTGAATGCAGCGCATTCTCTGTCGTTCTAGAAGACAGAACTAGGACTGAATGAGCATCACAGAAATGTTGGCTTAGCACAGGGAGATGTTAACTGTTAGAGGTGTCCTGAAAATGAAATTATTTGTTTAATTCCTTTTTATCAGAATGTTTGAGTTTGGCTTGGCCCAAGATGAAAAGGTCCTAAGTTAGCCATACAAAGATTTACATTAATTTGAAGGTCATTTATAAGTCACAGTCACGTTGCTTGTTAGATGTTTAGTTTTAAAGCTAGATATGGTGGCCTGAACCTGATAAGCCAGTAGTATTCAAGAGATGGAGAACAGGGGTGAGGTGTTTGGCATCATCCTGGTTGCATAGTGAGTTCGAGGCCAGCCTAGGTAATACGAAACCCTTTCTAAAGTGATAATAATTTACATAGAATAACTAGTTGGAAAATTTGGTTTTACTGAAGATAGAATTCTCCATAGAGCAGTCTTCCATTAGTAACATTAATATATAATTAACTGTAAGTTTGAACATTTAAGTAGAAATAGCTGGTTTATTAGGTTACATGAAATTAGACCTTTTAGAACTCACAAAGCCCTTAGTTATGGGAGAAGAGGGCTTTCTCCTCCTGTCTGGTACAGCTGAGCTCCTTGGGCCATGGTGCTACTCAACTGTAAATTGCCCACTGTATTGGTTCCTTGCTGGAACCAAATACCTGAGAAGAAGCAACATAAGGGAGCGTTTGTTTTTACGTCATGGTTTGCGGTTAGTCTGAAGAGAAGGCGTGGCTGCTGGAGTTTCCATGAGGCTGCCTGCTCGCATCTTTGCAGATCAGGAAGCAGAGAAAGAGTACTCACCTGGCTTTCTCATTGCCCCTCTTTATTTCGGTCTCGAACCCCACTTCACAGGATAGTTCTGCCACATTCGTGGTGGGTTTCCTCTCTCTCTAGCTTCTCTGGCAGTGCTCTCGCTGACAGTCAGACACGGATCTAGTTTTAAGTTGTGTTAAGTTGATTATTGTCACATTATTCCTGGCTCCCAGCTCTGCAGACGGGGGTTCTTTCAGTCTGTTGCTGGCTATGGCCATTTGTGTTTTGGCTCTGCATGAATGTGAAAATCAGGAGTAGTCCTTGTCCTTCCTTCAGCGACTGCAGTGAGAGCAGACAGGTGTCACCTGTGGTGCTGAGGCCATACTGCCAGCACTCCTGCCAGCATCGGGCCACAGCGGGAGCATCATGTTCTCTTGCCTGCTGCCTGCTGCCTGCTGCCTCCATTCTCTTGGCCTGTGTGTTCAAGAGTACTAGGGTAGGGGAAACTCACTGAGAATGTAGAAGTCACGGCCATGCTCCCAGTCAGGGACCCTCTTCACCATCACTCAGTATCCCCCACTAACAACTGTGCCCATCTGAAGACAGTTGAGAACAGCGGCTCTCTAATAGGTAAAGTCATGAGAGAGGAAGGTAGCCAGGCTGGCTTGTTGAACACTTCACTACAGAGGTCAGTGAATCTGTGTCAGGTGCTGTCACTGTGGCTTTCAGGTGAACTGTAACAGACTTCCTGTGAGTCCTTTCTTATCATCCCATCTTTTCCTTTGATTTCTTCCTTCAAAAGGAAGGTGATTCCAAAATAAAAACAATGCTTTTGTGTCTTGATTCAGAAAGTAAGTGAAGTTCTAAAATGCCTGGCAAAAGGAGAGGAGGGAGACATCTTTTTATTCAAGGTGCAAGGTGCAGGGTGATCTCTGCTGTTGTGAAACCGACTTGGAAGCTTTCCTATGGATTCTGTGGGAGTCCTGTGTGGGAAGGAGTGTTCATTCACAATTTCCTCATTAGGAGGGGTCAGTGACCATGTTGCCAGCAGGACTCTGGCAGTAGGGAAAAGTGAAACTTCCCTCTAATTGTTTACATCAAATGTTCACCTCCTTTAGAGATGGTGAATCTTACCTATTTTTATATTGTACCTTCCTGAAGAAGTGAGATTACCCTTTTCTTTCTCTGATGTAAAGGAGAAATTGCTTTCTGCTTGCTAGCTAGAACCAGCTGACAGCAATGCCGCGTGTTAGGAGTCAGGACGGCAAGTAGGCTTTTTAAGAATGAGGTCACCCAGTAGCCGTTCCCAGTGGCTTTCAGGGAATAATGCTTTCCTTATTGGAGGAATTCTCTCCCAACTGCCTAAATCCGATGAAAACAAAGCTGTAATACTTTAATCAGCACATAAACTGCTCTCTTAACTTCCCTTGAAGCAACGTAAGTAAAATCTTTCTCTAGCTTTATTCTAGAGTGCAAATAGCTTCTTTACAGCTTTGTGATCAGTCACGCCGTAGCTCACTGAAGCAGAAGCCTGGTTCTGCTCTGACGTTGTGAATGGTGAGAATTCCTTTTGGACAGGCCTGCATTTTAATGATGCAGGCAGAGAACATCTTTCATCCAGCGTGTGGGACAGCAGTTGTACAATAGAAACGCTTGAGAATGTCCTAGGAGCTGCATTCCTAAGGCATGACACTGCAAGAGAAAAATACTGTAATGGAGAACAGCAACAATGGGGGCTAATCCATCTTCCTAACGGTTTCTTTGCCTTTCTTTGCTCCTCTGTATTTTTAGCTTAAGGTCAGCGTTCGCACATTACTTTTCAATAGGTGCTGCTCCCTCCTTCCTCATTGACTAGCCTATTTCCATACATAATATTAGTATCCCGATTCCTTTCTAAACTTCTCTGGCAAAAAAAAAAAAAAAAAAGAAACAAGATAGTGGTATGTAATTTTTCTTTAAAGCCAGGACTTGAACTGAGTTGAAGTCTCGCATACATGACTTGGTCTTTGTACTCAGTACTAAGCTGTAAGCATGTAGCTATAGCCACTGGCTCTGATGTTTATAGACTGGCATCAAAGTCAGTACTGAGAATGCCATCGCCCAGATTTAGCCTATAAATATCTATAAACATCCATCATAGAAGTGAGCAGGACAAATGCTGTCCCAAGCAGTGTTTTGACCCCACGCTTGGACTCACTCAGGAAGCTTGGGTACAGTGAACCTTAGCTACCTGGTGGCTTCAAGCAGTGCTCCATGGAGTAAACATCCAATCTTCCAAATGTTAAAACATAACCTACAATGTTTTTTCGAAGTATGTCTGATTTGCCTTACCAAATTTCCTACCTTCTTACTGCCTCATCAAGAAGAAATAAAGAGCTGAGCTGAACATAGTAGCACATCCTGTAGTAGTCTCGGGACTGAGGCCGCAGGATCAGCGATTCAGCATCATCTGTGACCAGTGAGTGTGAGGTTAGGCAGGGCCATGTGAGATCCTGTCTGTCAGTCAATCAGTCAATCAATTAATCAATCAATCAAGTAAAGATCAGTAATAGTTAGGAAGACCAGGTCAAGGAGTAAGATAAGCTTAGGTAAATTGCCTAGATTTTTGATCTTTAGTTTTCTTATGTATAGAGTGATTGTAGAATTAGTGTTAGTCAGTCTTTGCTGGCACTAAAGGTTTGCTAGTGTGCCACTCAGTTAACGCTTTCTCTAAGCCGCTGGAGTGTTTGCTTGTCTTTTGTTTTTCAGTTTTTGAGACAGGGTTTCTCTGTGCAGCCCTGGCTGTCCTGGAACTCACTCTGTAGACCAGGCTGGCCTCGAACTCACAGAGATCCACCTACTTCTGCCTCCCAAGTGCTGGGATCAAAGGCGTGTGCCACCACTGCCTGGCTTTCCTTGGAGCCTTTTGAAAATAATAGATTTTCAAACAATATAAATATTATAACTTAATACCATGATTTTAAAAAAAGAAAGAAAAAAATACCTTGCTTGTTTGATGTTAGTATCACCCTTCCTCTATCTGGTGCAAATGTACACATGGATTCACTACTTATCTATTTTTATTAGGACTTGGAAGACTTGTGTGTCTGATGTGCACTTAATTTTAGGCTTAATTTTGAGTTTGAGTTGTTTTGTAATAAGAAAAAATGAAATAGAGTTTAAAACATTTATGATTCTTACCTTCTAAAAAAGGAAAAGAGCCCATTACTTTAGAGTCTGCCATCGTCTTCAGAGGTATAATCTGTTTCGTGCTTTCCTTTGGTATATTAAACTCTGGCCCTTCTGCTTCAATCTGTGCATCCTTCCATAGGAGTCAGAGAAGATCATTGCTGAGTTGAATGAAACCTGGGAAGAGAAACTTCGTAAAACAGAGGCCATCAGAATGGAGAGGTCAGGAGATAAAAGTCTTTGATGCTACTAAGTTTTCTGGGGAGTTTGAGTGGCTTTTGTAGGTTTTGTTTGTTTGTTCTGTTTTGGGGTGTGTGTGTGTGTGTGTGTGTGTGTGTGTGTGTGTGTGTGTGAAATAGAATTAAAAACAAAGAACCCTCTTCCCCCTCCTGAAATGCTTCACAAGTAAATCTGCTTTGGGAAGGTGTATCCAGTCACATTTATACTTTGAAGTGAAATCTACATATTTAAAGATTCTCTAGGGCAGAAGTTCTCAACCCGTGAACATGGGGTTGCATATCACATATCCTGCATATCAAATACTTATGTTACTATTCATAACAGTATCAAGATTACAGTTATAAAGTAGTAACACAAATAATTTTATGGTTGGGGTCACCACAACATGAGGAATTATGTTAAAGGGTCACAGTGTTGGGATGGCTGAGAGCCACTGCTCTGGGGAGTCGTGTGCGTCACCACCCTGCCCTGCGCGGCTTCGGATTGGGAAGAGTCATGCTAAGTAAAGGGGGTTTTCATTTGTAACAAGTGGACTTCGCTTGGTCACGGCCCACATCTAAAGAACTGTTCCCACTCTGTTGTGTTACTTTGTCTAGAACCTTTTGGGTAGTTTATGTTGCAAAGTTTTAAAATTCTTATTCTGTTTATACTGTTTGGATAAATACACACTTAAAAAAAGTCAGTTTCTATCTTCTCTTATGAAAATGAGGGAGAAGCAAACTCCGATGTACTGATCAGTAAATGTAACGAAGAATTTTCTTACTTACCTCAGACATTTTAAACTAGAATTATTGGAACAGGCAAGATGTCTCAGCACATAAAGGTTGCTTGTTCCTCAAGCTTCATTACCTGAGTTAGAGCCCTCAGCCCCACATGAAAATGGAAGAAGAAAATGAAATTCACAAAGTTGGTACCACAACATCAGGCACAATGCACAATAAACACACATATACCCCCACACAACAAACAACAAACCCAAACTTTCCTAGAATTACTGTAGTAAATGGTGGGGACGAATGGGAAGATGACATTTGAGAAAAGCCACACTTACAGGCTGTACTTCATACTCCCAAGCCACGCACCCCTGTAGTAATTCTGTGTCGTTTGTTTGTTTGTTTTTCAAGACAGGGTTTCTCTGTGTAGCCCTGGCTGTCCTGGAACTCACTCTGTAGACCAGGCTGGCCTCAAACTCAGAAATCCGCCTGCCTCTGCCTCCCAAGTGCTGGGATTAAAGGCATGCGCCACCACTGCCCGTCTATCTGTGTCTTCACTAACATTAACACAGAGTGCTGGCCCCCGAGTCATTTTAATTCCAGTCTTAGACTCGAGGGAAATTGTTTCTTCGTGTTGGATGCACAGCCTTAAGGAGGATAACGTTTCAAAACTCTTACCTAGATGAACAGAACTTTAGTATGGAAGTATTCTTTGATTTATTTTGAGTACTGTTTCTCTTTTTTTTAAAAAGATTTATTTATTTATTATATGTAAGTACACTGTAGCTGTCTTCAGACACTCCAGAAGAGGGCACCAGATCTCATTACGGATGGTTGTGAGCCACCATGTGGTTGCTGGGATTTGAACTCAGGACCTTCAGAAGAGCTGTCAGTGCTCTTAACCCCTGAGCCATCTCTCCAACCCCGGGTACTGTTTCTCTTAAAAAATAGGTTCTCATCAGTGATAAGCATATCACTTCATTCCCTGTCTCCCTCGCCAGCGGTAGACATAGCCAACTGTTTTTGCTTTGCCAGTTGTATTTTCCAACTCTTTTAAAATTAATGTAATTGACGTCTTGGTTTTAGTATTCTGATTTACTTGGGTTTTTGTTTTGTTTTTCAAGAGAAGCCTTGTTGGCTGAGATGGGAGTTGCCATACGGGAAGATGGGGGGACACTTGGAGTTTTCTCTCCTAAAAAGGTAAGAAAATATGTTGTAAAACAGAAACAAAACAGTTTGTCTGAGTAAGCCACTTCATGTCTGTCATCGAGATCCTTAGCTTACTGTCGGGTACTTCTGATTTCGTCTTACATACAAGGACAGCCATGTTGTAAAGTGATTATAGTGGTTACCAAGATAAAACCCAGGGTAGTGGGACTTTGGGTATATTTAAGCATCTTTTTGTTGCTCCTCGCATTTTCCTGACCTAGCTGTAGCACCAGTTGCTTTAGTGAGGCTCCTTTTTCATGTCCAGTGCTTGCTTAGCATGCAATTAGCCCTGGGTTTGATCTCTGGCACCATATATTTTGAGAAGGATGTCACATGTCCGAAATCAGCATTTAAGAGTTTGCAGAGCCGGGTGTGGTGGCGCACGCCTTTAGTCCCAGCACTCAGGAGGCAGAGGCAGGCGGATTTCTGAGTTCAAGGCCAGCCTGGTCTACAGAGTGAGTTCCAGGACAGCCAAAACTACACAGAGAAACCCTGTCTCGAAAAAAAAACAAGAAAAGCAAAAACAAAAAGAACAAAAGAAGAGTTTGCAGTTGGTAGTCATCAGCTCTGCTGTATAACTTCTGGGAACCATTTCCAGCTGTTGATGGAAATAGCTCATGATTTCTTTGGTTACAACCATTTCTTTTAATAAAGTATCTCTAATCTTTACCTTCTAGATGTTTCTGTTCCTTTAGCATATTTTTCCTTTAAAGGTTTACTGATTTATATGACTGCACCATCCGCATGTACACCTGAAAGCTGTTAGAGGGCATCAGGTCCCATTACAGATGGTTGTCAGCCGCCGTGTGGCTGCTGGGAATTGAATTCACAACCTCTGGGAGAGGAGCCAGTGCTCTTAACCACTGAGCCATCTCTTAGGCTCCCAAACAAGTTATTTGTGTGTGTGTGTTTATGTGTGTGATTAGTCACTTTCCTACTTGTGTAATCATAGTTGTAGAATAGTTAGGGACCTTATTAGTTAGGTTGATATCATGTCTTATGTGTTCTTTTTGACTTGAGTTGCTTCCTAATGTTGGATACTAAAATACCATTATTAAGTTATTGTTTTGTGCTCTTATTTATAGCAAGCATATGTGTCATAGCACTGATAACTCCCTTCAAGGTTCTGGCTCTACTCAGTGGTACCCTACAGTATATATGGCCCCAGACTCACTGTCCTATTATTGTACTCTTAAGAGCAAATATCTAGCTAAGTGCTTAGATTCTGTTCTGGGCTAGAGAACACCGGCAGAGAGTTTTGAGTTGACACTTTTTGCTTGATGTGAACTAGTCTTAGAATATTTGTGAAGATTCTTTTGGTTACTTTTAAAAAAATCATCATAAAACTGTTGTACAAATTCTAATATGTCATTTTCAACAGAAAAGATCGACTTAGCTGGGTATACATACCTACAGTCATAGCACTTAGGAGGTGAATGCAGAAAGATCAGAGTCCAGTAACTGCTTCATAATAAACCCAAAACCAACCTGGATCATAAACAAGAAGAAAGGGTCTGGAGAGATGTCTCAGCTGTTAAACACAATTACTATTTTTCCAGTGGACCCTGCTTTGGTTCCTGGCACCCAAGTTGGGTGGCTAAAAACTGCCTATATCTGGGCGTAGTGGCACATGCCTTTAATCCCAGCACTCGTGAGGCAGAGGCAGTTGCATTTATGAGTTCGAGGCCAGCCTGGTCCACAGAGTGAGTTCCAGGACAGCCAGGGCTACACAGAGAAACCCTGTCTCATAAAACAAAACAAACAAACAAACAAAAACTGCTTTTAACTCTGCCTCTAAGGAATCTAAAGTTGAGTCATTTTACCCTAATGGTCTATTTTTTCATACATAGTACCTACATGGTAGAGGTTCTAGCAGTTATGGTTAGATAGAGGTTAGATTTTGCTCTTGCATACCTCTAAAAGTCTCCCTTCTTTTGAGACAGGGCCTCCTATATCTTGGGTGGTTTAAGCCTCACTCTGTAGCAGAGAATGACTTGGAACTTCTGATTCTCCTGCCCCCAGCTCTTAAACAGAGGGATTATAGGCATGTGGGACCCTTCCCATATATGTGGTAGTAGAGGCAAGCTCAGAACTAATTGTGTGAGAGACAAGCCCTCTACCACCCGGTCTACCTCTGCAGCCCTTAAGTTTTCATGACATTGTTGTATATGTGTTAAGAACTGTGACTCACCAGTTAAATTTTTCTACTATTTTTAAGTACCTGGATTGAAGGTGCTTGGGGAAAAGCAAACAAAAGCAGCTTGAAAAAGGAATTTGGTAGTTAGCCAGGCATGCTGGCCAATGCCCTTAATCACAGCACTTGGGAGGCAGTGTCAGGTGGATCTCTGAGTTCAAGACTAGCTTGGTCTACAGAGAGAGTTCCAGGACAGCCAGGAGTACACAAAGAAACTGTCTTAAAAAACAGCAACAACAACAACAATTAAAGAAACAACATCACATTTAGGAAGAATTTGAAGTAACCCAAAGAATTGTTGTAAACAACATAAAATTATAAGTTGAACTCTCAACTTGCAAAGGTTTTAGACTTAATAGAGGTTGTTGCTGAAGCTCCTTTTTTTAGTCCCCTAATGAGATTAAAAAGAATCCTGCCCGTTTGCTGGGTGGTGGTTGTGGTGGCTGTGGCACACGCCTTTAATCCCTGCACTCCAGAAGCAGAGATAGGCAGATCTCTGAGTTTGAGGCCAGCCTAGTATATTGAAAAAGTTCCAAGACAACCAGGGCTACACCAATAAACCTTGTCTAAACACACACACACACACACACACACACACACACACACACACTCACTCTCACTCACTCACTCACAGAGTTCTACCTGCCTCTGCCTCCTTAGTGCTAGGACTAAAGGTGTGAGCTGTCTTAAAACCTGGCTGTTTTAAGATTGTTATTGTTATCTTTGTTTTAAAGATTTATTTATTTATTGTATGTATATAAGTGCTGTATCTGGATGTACATCTGCATGCCTGAAGAGAGCATCAGATCCCATAACAGATGGTTAGGAGCCACCATGTGGCTGCTGGGAATTGAACTCAGGTCCTCTGGAAGAAAAGGCAGTGCTCTTAACCGCTGAGCCATCTCACCAGCCCCTGTTTTAGGATTTTTAATCTACGTATTTACAAAAATTGTATTTACCTTGTCCAAGACTTGGTCTGTTTTAACTTTTCCTTTGTGTTCACGATGTTTTCACCTTCTGAGAGGATCTGGTCTTGACTCGTGTCAGAGCGGTGCTTGCCACACTAAACAGATAACCTGAGCTTGAACTCCAGGCTCCAAAAGGCTGAAGGAAAGCTCACCTTCCTCAAGTTGTCCTTTGATTCCCACATGCCTCTTACCTACTGAGCCCCGTTATTTTATATATATTATATATTAATAATGTAATATACAATATACTAATACTATACTATAATAATATATATATATAATATGTTTTTGAGACAGGGTCTCACTATTTAGTTCTTACTGGCCTGAAACTGTGTGCCTCAGGTTGGTCATAAGATCCACCTGTCTCTTCCTCCAGAGTGCCCCCATACCCAGCCAAACTCAGGTTCTTACACGGGGTGTAATAGTAATCTGAAGAGGCCGATAGAGTGTGCTGCGGCCTCTGGGACTTTTACTGACCCTTTCCCTTCAGGCATTCTGGGGAATCTGAGAAGCCTTTAGGCCTTCAGCAGGTCCTGGCTGCTGCAGCTCTCTCAGCAGGTCCCTGTCCTGCTGCTGCAGCTCTCTCAGCAGGTCCTGGCTGCTGCAGCTCTCTCAGCAGGTCCCCGGAGCTGCAGCTCTCTCTCATGGTATCTTGCCCCAAGTGATAATCTATGATCTTTTTCAGACCCCACATCTTGTTAACCTCAATGAAGACCCATTAATGTCGGAGTGTTTGCTCTATTACATCAAGGATGGAATTACAAGGTATGTTTGCTTTTGTTTGAGCTGTTTTATATTTTCTTCTAGATAATTGATAACTAAAGGAAAATCTCTAAAAACATTAATAATTTTCTATCTCTCCTTTCTGGAATGATTATAAATTATCTTCTTTCCTCCTTTTGGTTGTTAGCACTTAGTTTCCTCTGAGTGAACTTGGGTGAGAATTGCTCTGTTGTCAGCACACATGAGCTCACTAGAGAAGCTGGCTTGCCGTTGCTCATGCTGTGTAGGTGACATCAGTCTGTAGCTCTCCCCGTGCATTGCGCATGCAGGGAGGCTCCTCAGACTTGAGAACAGAGTTTGTAGTTGAAGGCCTCCGATATAAAAAAAAAAAAACGCTGCATTTTTTTTTTTTTTAATATATCAAAGAATGTTCTTAGGGAGAAAGCAGTTCATTGTCTATGAGTGCTTTTTGTGTCTGAATTTCCCTGGGAAACACTTTTGCTTGTGTTCAGGGTTGGCCAGGCAGATGCTGAGCGGCGCCAGGACATAGTGCTGAGTGGGGCCCACATTAAAGAGGAGCATTGTCTCTTTCGGAGTGAGAGGAGCAACACTGGTGAAGGTGAGGGTTTGTGTGTTAATTTCTCCAGCAACTTTTTCCTAAGTGTGAGACCTTCTCTTCAGATCTGGAATTCCCCATCTCTGTTAGTGGAAATTTTTGGTCAATCAATATTGAAAACTGGAGAAACTTGGGATGTTTATAAATGCGAGGACACACATAGCTACTTAGCATGAAAATAGCAGGAACAAAGGGAGCCTTTCTTCCTGCCAAGAACGCAGGATGTAGGCAACTAGGTTTGCTCTTGAATGTTAACTATTTAATAGGAAAGTAAGAGAAAAATAACTGTTCTAGATGACGGGAGATTTGAAAATCTTTAATACTAGCCCAATAGAATTTATTTTTATCTTAAAGGGAAGAAAAGTCAATTTTGTATGAGTCTCCGCCGCAGCAGAGCTCATTAACATGACAGCAGCTGACGGATGGCATCCCCCTGAACTATCTATCATTCTTCCTCAAACACAATGTTAGCTTTGATTTGTGTATCATACTTGAAGATCCGTGCTGTATCTGATTTTACCAAAATTAGTGTTTTCTATCTTCTGGGGCTTGTGAAATCTAGTTAAGTATTTTTAGCATAGCAATAGCTCCCAATACCTTCCTATACTGATTTTAGTTGTAGAATCTTGAAACAAACAAGTATAGCAAAATTCCACAAAAAGAAACTTAACAGAAAGCCCCTGTCTCGTAGACACTTAGTCTCCTGCTTGCAAGGATCCACTCTGTTTCTTGTGAGTCCTGATAGTGACCCACTTCTCCTTGTTTGGTTGCACTGGTTTATGATACTAACATCATTTGTGTTCTTCCTAGTTATTGTGACCTTGGAGCCCTGTGAGCGCTCAGAAACATACGTGAATGG
Source organism: Mus musculus (assembly GCF_000001635.26). Classification (NCBI taxonomy): domain Eukaryota; kingdom Metazoa; phylum Chordata; class Mammalia; order Rodentia; family Muridae; genus Mus; species Mus musculus. The sequence continues at coordinate 149,246,371 of NC_000070.6, read as the reverse complement.
CAAGAGGGTGGCTCATCCTGTTCAGCTGCGCTCAGGTGAGGCTCAGAGGAAAGGTCTGAGGTCGTCAGCACTGTACACATGGCTTCTGTGAGCAGCACACACTTTGACTATTTTAAGGCTAAACTTAACCTAGGATTCATGGTCTTGTAAAACTATAGGACTGTCTTTTTAATCTTGCTTTTGTTATTGCTTACTTGGTTATTTTTATTGTTTTTGAGACAGAGTCCCACTAAGTAGTACTGGTTGACCTAGAATTCACTATATAGACCATGTAGGCCCCTTCTTATCTCTGCTTCCTGAGTGCTGGGATTAAAAGCATGGGCCATCACACCCAGCCTAGTAGAGAGCATAAAATTTAAGAGAATAAAATTATTTTCCTATTTTGAGATAGGTTTTTCCTGTGTAGCCCAGGATGGCCTCAAAGTTGTAAGCCTCTTGCCTTGGCCTCCTGAGTGCTAGGATTACAGGCATATGCCACCTTGTCTGGCAAGATTAACATTTCAAAAACTAGATACTGTTTATTAAAAGGAACTCCTTAGAACTGGGACTATAGCTGATTGGTAAGACACATAGTGTATACTGGGCTCTGGATTTGATTCACACCACTGTAAAACAAATAAATTCTTATCCCTATTTCTGTTTTGTTTAGGGAACCGTATCATCATGGGTAAAAACCATGTTTTTCGTTTTAACCACCCTGAACAAGCGCGAGCAGAAAGGGAAAAGACTCCCTCAGCTGAGACCCCCTCTGAGCCTGTGGACTGGACCTTTGCTCAGAGAGAGCTTCTCGAAAAACAAGGAATTGATATGAAACAGGAGATGGAAAAGAGGTAATGAATGCCTAAGTGCTCTGCATCCTGTCCGATGCCTCGAAACATTCAGTAGTGCTCACAGCAGCCTCGGGATTTCATAACTCACTCTTAGTTTGATATTTTGTTTCTGTCATTTATTTTACTTCTAGGCTTCAGGAAATGGAGATCCTTTACAAAAAGGAGAAGGAGGAAGCCGATCTTCTCCTGGAGCAGCAGAGACTGGTAGGAACCTGACCTGAGTCTGCAGCTATTGGGAAGGGCGGTTGCTCTCACACCTCTAGCAGGCTCTCAGTGGGAATGTCACATAGCTTCTGGCAATCTTAGTCCGAGAAAACATCCAGAAAGGTACAGTGTAGTGCCTTTTATTTCTTAAAATTAGATCTTTCTTCTCTCACCTTCACGATCCTTTTGAAGAAATAGTGAGAGCTTTCTGACACCTTTGCCCTTCAGTGGTGCCTTTTCAATGTGCACCAGGAGTGATTCCTTTAAATGACAGTAACCGAACCTTGAACTTGGTGGGCGTTTGCCTTGGTTTTGTTTCTGGCCACCTGATAGTACTAATTCTTTGCTCTTAGGCTGACATGGGATTGTTCTTGTGCTGAGCAGGTTGTTTTTCTTTCATTTTTTGTTTTTGTTTTTCTTTAAAGTTGAATTGTGTCTAAAAGTGTTGCTGCACAGTTGCATGTGTTAATCCTTCCTGTTGCCCTGCATGGAGTCTGAATTCTCAGTAAGGTTCTCAGTGGTAGAGGGGCTGCATAGCCGTCTCAGGCGAGGGACGCTGCTGGCTCTGGGTTGAGAAAGGCTTTGGGTAAGCAGTTGGAAAGTCAGTTCACCATCTCAGCTGTAATGAATTAGCACTTTCTGATGATAATCGATTTCCAAGGTTTTATAAAGACGTCTTAGGAATAAATCAATTGCTCTTAGCAGATTTTAATATTAAGGCCAGCCACACAGCCCTGGTAGTAAGAAGCTCATGGTGCTGGCTGTGGTGGCATGCACCTTTCATCCCAACACTAAGGAGGAAGAGGCTGGAGGATCTCCGTGAGTTCTGCCTGGTCTACAGAGTGAGGTCCAGGACTTCCAGGGCTACACAGAGAGATTAAATACAATTGATACAGCTTAGGAAGTTACTTTTTAAAAAATATTTATTTATTTATTATATGTAATTATACTGTAGCTGTTTTCAGACACTCCAGAATAGGGAATCAGATCTCATTACAGATGGTTGTGAGCCACCATGTGGTTGCTGGGATTTGAACTCAGGGCCTTCGGAAGAGCAGTCAGTACTCTTAACTGCTGAGCCATCTCTCCAGCCCACTTTTTTTCTTTTTTTAAAGGAGGTATTAATGAGAAATTGGGGGGAGGATGCTGGCTTCTTCCTGTAACATGAAATACCACATGCAAGTTTTAACCTTATGCCATGCTCTGTTCTATCGGAGAACTATTGCTTTGTGGACCATGAAAGCTAAGACATAAGTAAAAGCAGCCTTAGTTGGAGCACTTGGTTCTTGATAGTGGGTTAAACCACTTAATTTATTATCTTTAAAATTATAGTGAAGTCCTCAAAAATATGGATTGGAAAAATAAACTAAGCACTTGGAACAAGATGCTCTCAGTGTCAGCTATAAGGAGAGTATCTCTAGAAGAACAAGATGCTCTCAGTGTCAGCTATAAGGAGAGTATCTCTAGAAGGCTCCCTGGGCTTTGACTTTAATGGTTAGGACTTGAAAGATTTGTGACACATGAAGTAGTCTTTTATCATAATTATGTAGTATAATTTAATAACATGCCTCTGATGGCCTGTGAGACATCAAGAAGGAAAGGTGTAATTAAGCACTATTTATTAACATAATGTCTCCTATTTAAACATGGAGTACTTTGTAATTTACAAAGAGCTCTAACATCTATCATCTTACTTGATCCTTGCAATAACTCTGTTTGACAGATAGACGTATAAGTGAAATATACATCATTGCCTTTAGTTTATAGTTGAGATTAAGGCTGAAAAACAATGTTACTATGCAAGCATGCATTTTAAAAATTTGCTTTCGTAGTGGCCTTACATACCTGCTGAATCATGGATCTCAGCCTTAAACTTGAGTCTTGTAGCTTATCTCAGTGCCTCTCAATCTCTGGGAATCTTTTAAAAACAGAGGTAGTGATTGAGCCCGCGGTGGAATCTGGGCTTCTGAGTTCCTCAGAAGTTCCCTGTCATGATGGTGCTAGTGGCCGTGGGAACACACTGTAAATAAGTAGGCATTAAAGAGTGATAATGTCTGGTGCTCTTCATTACTAAACGTTGATAATCATTATATGCCTTGACATAAAGACACTGATGGAGCCTGATATGGTGTCACACAATTGAAATCCAGCTACCTACAAGGCTGAGACAAGAGGATCATAGGTTCATAGCAAGATGCTGTCTACAAATCTAAAACAAACAAAAAAGGGCATGAGTTATAGTTACAGGGACTGAGATTATATAGCTTACAGAGGCTCTGGGTTCAATCCCGAGGGAAGGAAGGAATACTAATAAAGAGAAGAAAGTAAGTTGTCTTTAAGATACACTTCGTGTTGGTTTTTAGGGGGACATTGATGTTCTGGTTGTCGTTTGTTCTGTGTATCTGAAGGTAAGCTAGGACAGTGAGGGCAGCTCCCTCATAACAAGGAAGTTGCTTTCTATCCAGAAGTCTAGCTGTCTGTCTACTGATAGAAATGTGTTTTTATGATTCTGTGTTAGTCAACCAATATGTACCCTATGAAGATTGAGAGAATATGAAGAAATTGCTGTCTTCACTAAGTATTTTATTAAAACATTCACAAGTTATTTTAGATATTATTACATATCAAATACTATCATTTTTAACATAATGACGACATTAAAAATTGGAATTCAGAGCCCAGTGGATGGCTCAGCTGATAAAGGTGTTTGCCACCAGACCTGAATTTCATCTATGGAACCGACATGGTGGAAGGCGAGAACTGACTCCTGCAATTGTTCTCTGATCTCCACACATGTGCCATGAAATGAGCAGACTCTCAAATACACACATATGCATGCACATGCATATGTATAGACATTCCATAATTTTTTAAAGCTGTAGTTAATGAATTTTCTGTAATGACAGCACAAATGCACCCCCTCTTCTGTGTCTGAGCGTCTCCTACAGTCAGTGCTCTTGTATCCCTGTGTCTGCCAGCCTTGCATTTTCAATGTTTCCTGTCTCTTCTTTTTCTCAGTTGCATGTATTCATTTGTAGGACTTTCCATCAGGCCGATCGTGCATTTGTTATACAGTAAACATCGATGGAACTTTTAGTGGCAGGTGAAGTCGCAAGGCCCAAGTAGTATTTCCAAGTCTGTAATCAGCAAGTTCAAATAGCATCAAATCTTCTTTAATTGAAATGGACTTAAAACTTGTGTTTGTATCATGATCAGAACAAGATATGGTGGTAAATTTGAACTGTAAAGAGTTAGTTTAATAGTAGGGTTTTGTTGTTGGTTTTTTTTTTTTTTGGTTTTTCGAGACAGGGTTTCTCTGTATGGCCCTGGCTGTCCTGGAACTCACTCTGTAGACCAGGCTGGCCTCGAACTCAGATATCTGCCTGCCTCTGCCTCCAAGTGCTGGGATTAAAGGCATGAGCCACCACGCCCAGCTCAATAGTAGTTTTTAAAAGGAAGAAAATTATGACCGTTTGATTTAATTTGAGTTTTTAAATTTATATAGATTTTTGTTTCGTTTTAGAATTTAAATATATCTTTGATATCTCAAGTCTAGCACTTAGGTAATGACTAGAATACTTGCCATTTTCTAGATTCAAAAATATTCACTTTATCCCTAAGCAATTATAAAAGAAAAATAGCCAAGAAATAAAATAACATTTATGTGGAAGAATGTAAGATAATTTGTATTGTAGGAAACTAAGTTTATATGGTTGAAAAAAGCAAAAACCCACTCAAGTCAGACAGACATGCCTTTTCTTCTACTGATGTTGTCTTGAGAACAGGAGAAGGCACAGTCGGTAAATTAGCTGCTGTACAAGCATAAAGACCTGGAGAAAGAACCAGGCATGGCAACTTCCTAGGCTGGAGAAGTGGTGGGAACAAGCTTATTGGCTGGCCTGCCTAGCTGACCTCCCGAGAACCTTGACCTTCATATAACAAAGCACACACAGAGGATTAGCCTTCCACTATTTTCTCTGTGGTGCTGGGATTGAGCCTAGGGCCTTGCCCATGCTAGGGCAAACCCTTTGTCGCTAAGCTATACTTAAAGCTCCCATTCTGCTTTTTTAAACAAAAAAGGACAACAGGGGACAAGTAGATGTCATAGTGAGTACAATATTTGCTGTGCAAGCCTGAGAACTTGGGTTTGGATTCCCCAGTGCCCTTGTGAAACCAGGCGAGGAGGCATGCATTCATCCAACCTGGGGGGAGGAGAGCCAGGTGGATTCTGGGGTCTGATAGCCAACCAGTTTAGTGCAAAAGGCAAGATCTAGGTTTACCAAGAGATCCTGTCTCAAAACACAAGGTTTAGAGAGAGAGAGGACCAACATAGACCTCTGGCCTACACACATGTATGTACATGTATATACCACAAAAGTATTCGAAAGTATAGAATCTATAAGCTTGCCTTGATCTGCTTTTCCTTGTTAAATTTTCAAGTAGTGTTTATACTTATAGTGTTCAGTACCTGTTTATTCGGAAGAAGTGCATATCAATAGCAAGTGTCTTTAAATTAAAAAGAATACTAATCATTATCGTTATTGCAGATACTATTTTTTAATTCCCTCCTAAGAGGACCATACGTACAGATGTACATTGAAAATAAGATATGTTATTTGTTTTTGATGTTTACTGGGTGGTGGTGGCACATGTCTTTAATTTCAGCAATCAGGAGGCAGAGGCAGGCAGATCTCTAAGCTTGGTCTACAGAGTGAGTTCACTGATAGTCAGAGCTACACCGAGAAACAGTTTTGATAATCGCAGGCAAGAATAATGTGCATTAAGAACAGTTGGTTAGGAGAGCTGGAGACATAGCATAGCTGCTAAGAGTAGCGGCTGCTCTTCCAGAGGAGCATTTCATCTCACAGTCATCTGTCACTCTAGGGGGATCCAACATCCTCTTTTGACCTCCTTGGGCACTAGGCATGCATATGGCACACTGACATATATGCAGGCAAAATACCCAAACCCATAAAATTAAAGTAAAAAAAATAATAAACTATAAAAATAAAAAGAACAGCTGGGATGGATTGATAGTTAAGAGCACTGGTTGCTCTTCCAGAAGACCTAGTTTCAATTCAAGTACCCATATGAAAGCTCAAAAATGTCTGTAACTCCAGTCCCAGGGGATCCAGTGTCCACTTCTGGCCTCTGCAGGCACTAGGCATGCACATGATGCACATAGGAACACGTAAGCAAAGCACAGACACATAGACACACACAGAGGGGGCTGGGGAGAAATAAGTAAAAATCCTTAAGAAAGAGAGAGAGAGAGAGAGAAAAAAAAAAAGAAGGAAAAAGGAAAAAAGAAGGAAAAGGAGAAGAACCTGAAACTGTTGTGAAGCCGTAACATTTTAAGCCTAGCTTTGATTTTTTTTTTTTTTCTTCTTGGTTTTTGAAAAGAAGCAATGCTGCAGCTCAGATAACTGGAAGACAGCCCAAGCGGAGCTGTTGTATATACACTTTATTTTTTGTTTTTATTGGCAGCATTTGCCACTTAAGAGTAGTAGTCCTTGGGCTGGAGAGATGGCTCAGCGGTTAAGAGCACTGACTGCTCTTCCAAAGGTCCTGAGTTCAAATCCCAGCAACCACATGGTGGCTCACAACCACCTTTAATGAGATCTGATGCCTGCTTCTGGTGCATCTAAAGACAGTTACAGTGTACTTAGATATAATAATAGATAAATCTTAAAAAAAGAGTAGTAGTCCCCAAGGAACTGGAAACCACCTGAGGTTTCTAAATAGAAAACATGATTGTTTCCTCTGTAGGCATTGTTTTGGTTGATTGTTGTTGTTGTTTGGGGACAATCTCATTCTAAGCCCAGATTGTCCTGGAACTTGTGGCAATCCTCCAGTCTCAGGCTCACCTGTGCTGAGGCTTTGGTGTAAGCCCCATGCCTAGCTTCTGAAATACTCTATTATACTAGAGTTGCCGAGTGCCTGCCTAGCGTGTACAAGGCCCAAGCACCCTCTCCCATGAATGCAGGTTTAAAATGTAGAAACTTTTAATTATATTTAATGACAGGCTTAATTTTTGTTCTAGTAATTTCTTAAAATTTTAGAAGGTGGTATTATTGGCTTCATTGTGTTAAAAAAAAAAGTAAAAAATAAGCTGTGATCTTTTTTTATTACTTTCTTGTACTCAGAGTAACAACCCTTAATATAAATCGCAAATCCAGCATCTGCTTCCAGTTTTGAATCCCATCCAATAGGAAAGCGAGTCTGCCTGATTAGAACCTTACATGGTCTGCAAAGAGGGGTTCTTACACTTTAACATCATCTGTTTGCTTCTTTCTCTACTTCCTATCTAACTTTTTTCCTAGGGTTGCTCATTTTAGTAAAGCTAAACAGAACTTGGCATCTGCAGCCTTACTAACCTCTTGTTAATCTGCCTGCTCGTCACATCTCTGTATGCATCCGTGCTCACTCTTGGGGAAGGAGGTTCTGGACAAAGCAACAGCAATAACCAAGGCAAATGTGGGAGAGGGGCTGCGAGGGCTGTTGGCGTGTGTGGGACTTGGGGCGGGGCGGCCTCACACTAAGTTCTTATGACCCGAATGAGAGGCTGTTCAGCCCTCCAAGAATGTGTTTCATTTATCCCAGAAAGTGGGAATCTGGATTAGCAATAGAAATAAATCTTTGTATTAATTAATCCACATATACATAGGTCTTAATAGATTTCCTCATCTAGATTTTGTTTTGTTTTTTGGGTTTTTTAAATTTCATTTTAGATTTTTGTTTTGTTTTAAATTTGTTTAAAGCATTTTGCTTGCTTTTTCATCAATTTGATTTTCCTTTTTACATTTTAATTTTGGTTATTTGGGGGCCATTTTTTTTATTTTGTTTTCCCAAAGGACGCGGATTCTGATAGCGGGGACGATTCTGACAAGCGATCCTGTGAAGAGAGCTGGAAACTGATAACTTCTCTGAGAGAAAAGCTGCCTCCCAGCAAGTTACAAACCATTGTTAAAAAGTGTGGCCTCCCCAGCAGTGGGAAGAAGCGAGAGCCAATCAAAATGTATCAGATCCCGCAAAGAAGGCGCCTGAGCAAAGATTCCAAGTGGGTCACCATCTCAGATCTTAAGATCCAGGCTGTCAAAGAGATTTGCTATGAGGTTGCCCTCAATGACTTTAGGCACAGTCGGCAGGAGATCGAAGCCTTGGCCATTGTTAAGATGAAAGAGCTTTGTGCCATGTATGGGAAGAAAGATCCCAATGAGCGAGACTCTTGGAGGGCTGTGGCCAGGGATGTCTGGGACACTGTTGGGGTAGGGGATGAGAAGATTGAAGATATGATGGTCACTGGGAAAGGTGGAACCGATGTAGATGACCTCAAGGTTCACATAGACAAGCTGGAAGATATTTTGCAAGAAGTCAAAAAGCAAAATAATATGAAAGACGAAGAGATCAAAGTCTTAAGAAATAAAATGCTCAAAATGGAGAAAGTCTTGCCATTGATTGGATCACAGGAACAGAAGAGTCAAGGAAGCCACAAGACAAAAGAGCCCCTAGTTGCTGGTGCTAACAGCGTCTCTGATAATGGTGTCAGTAAAGGAGAGAGTGGAGAACTTGGCAAAGAAGAGCGCGTTTCCCAGCTGATGAACGGGGATCCAGCTTTTAGACGTGGACGTCTACGTTGGATGAGGCAAGAACAAATTCGGTTTAAGAACCTGCAACAGCAAGAGATAACAAAGCAGCTTCGTCGGCAGAACGTACCCCACAGGTTCATCCCTCCTGAGAACCGGAAGCCCCGCTTTCCCTTTAAGAGCAATCCTAAACACAGAAACTCTTGGAGTCCTGGGACACATATTATTATAACAGAAGATGAGGTTATTGAGCTAAGAATTCCAAAAGATGAAGAAGGAAGAAAAGGAAATAAAGAAGAAAGCCAAGAAAAAGTGGGCAGAGCAGCTTCTAGAGATGTACAGTCAGCGTGGGGCACAAGAAGTCAGGATCATATCCAAGTTAGCAAACAGCACATCAGCAACCAACAGCCACCACCTCAGCTACGGTGGAGAAGCAATTCTCTCAATAACGGCCAACCGAAAACCACGCGCTGCCAGGCGACTGCCTCCTCGGAGTCCCTAAACTCCCACAGCGGTCACCCCACCGCTGATCTACAAACTTTCCAGGCCAAGCGTCACATTCACCAACACCGGCAGCCTTACTGTAATTATAACACTGGAGGTCAGGTAGAGGGTAGCACAGCCAGCTGCTGTCAAAAGCAGACTGACAAGCCCAGCCACTGTAACCAGTTCGTGACACCTCCGAGGATGAGGAGACAATTCTCAGCACCCAATCTCAAAGCAGGTCGAGAAACCACAGTCTAGGTAGATTACTGGACAAACTTGAAGTTGTAGCAATGGAACCAGGCAGTGTTATGTTAGCTCATGGATTGAGTTGGTGCCTACTATATGCATCATGAGTTTAGTGTTGTGTTCCTACAGATACTAACTGGTCTTTATTGTTAAAATGTAAAACACTGGTAAATGTTTCAGTGCCTCCCGTGTGATTGTGCATTATCAGTGGGCAGGTGCTAGAATTGGGTATAAAACATCAAGGCCCTGTATTTTTCTGATACTTTCCTCTATGGTGCCTAGATTATTAATGTACTTACACTGGCTTCTCTTGTTTTGGTGTAAGATTTTTTTTTTTAATAGTGCTTTGATATCCCAAAAGACCTGCCTCTTGTTTTATGGAAATGCTCAAAATAAGAATTTGATATATAGAAGAAATGCCTCTTATTCCCCAAGCACCTTAGAAGTTGACTGAAAACCAACGTGCAACGATGTGGATACAGCTTTAGGCTTCGCCTTGGTGTCTGTACTTTTCATTAAAAATTGTTGGCAGTTTTACAAGCATAAATCCAAGGTCTTCAGACATGTTTTTTCTGCACAGCCTTGCATCTTACATGTCATTATCTTAGTCTACATTTTTAAGGAACCGAGTCAGTAATTTTTACTATATCAGAACATATAGAAAATTTGTCATATCTCTAAAATCTTTAAATTGACACTTTCTCAGTTTCGATTTGGTTTGTATTTTGAAGTTTACTGACTATTTTACTCATAGCACGAACTATATTTGCTAAAATTATGCCAATAGAAATACCAACAACAATGTGTGCTCTGAGCAATGTGTGTAAGTTTCTAAGAAGATTATTCAGTGCAAGAAGGAAGAGATGGGGCATGGCAAGAAGGCAGCCGATAGACACCTCTTCACTGCCTTTTTCCAAAAGTGGAGATAATAAAACCGAACTTTGGTTGAGTCTGGAGCCATGTATATAATAAACTGTTCCTTGTTCGACAGTTGTAATGCACACAGATCCTCTAGCAAGGACAGCTAAGTCCTGCAAACAGTCACTCCTCTGTCAATACCTCACTTCACCATGCTGTGCTTGCAGTTTGCCTCGATGGAGAAGCCTCTTTGAATAAAAAAAGAAAGAAGAGGAAAAAAGGAAAAAGAAAAAAAATAGAAAGACAAGGTGGATTTTCATGGAAGAAAAGAATGGCTTTCTATAGACTTCTTCCTCTCTTGTACTTGTCAGAAGCTTTTCTAGAACTAGAGATGACCAGAATTGACAGTGCTGAAGATTCCTAGGTCACACCAGGTCGTGCACCAAACATCTGTGTTCCAGCGGTGTGAAAACTTGCAGCCAAGGTAGCATAGCACTCACGGAGGCCTTCAAGAGAGCATAGCACTCACGGAGGCCTTCAAGACTCTGATTATGTACTTTTTTTTCCTGCTTTGTGTGTGGATACTGTTTTATTAGACATATTAATTTTAATTGTAGTGGGCTTTTTCTCCTCTCTCTTTTAAGAAAATGCTGTCTTAACGCACAGAAAATTGCTTCCAACATGTTTTTTTTCCTTAAAAAATTGGGGGGAAGATCCGTCTCCTTTCCTAGCTAGAACAGTTCTAGTCTTCAGTGACAGTTTATATGGCAGATTCAACTTGGGCGAGTGAGGCCTGCTGTGTGTTGACTTCATCGAGACGACAATCTCTGTGCCATTTGGTCTGAATGTATTCTTGGTAGGCTCAAGTCAGTCACTTCAGTTTGTCTCTGTAACTCTTTCTTCTTCACACATAATTATACTACCTGGGTGTTTGTCAAAAATTCATTTTTTTGAAACTTAAAGTGTTAATTACTTAGGCTCTAACTTGACAGAAGATATTTCAGGTCCATAGAGGCTCACTTTGTTACAGATAAATGCTTTCCTTTCCTATTAAACACTGAAGTAAGCTCACTCCTCGATGCCAACATTACAGTGAAAAGTTTTGTACTGTTTTCCTGTACACATGTGGGTGGCATTTTGCCCCCAGAGATATTCCAAAGAATCACCTTTGTTCTTCTGCTAATCCAAGTGCCCTTGTATGACTGAAATACCAGACATTAAAGAAACCCTTGCTTTTCTAGGCAACCAGAAAAGAAAAGAATTCACTGCTAGCAGTATCTTTTCTTGCATTTGAGAGCACTTACCTTAGAAAACTGTGTGTACAAAATAGCTTGTTAGACTCACTGAACAAGTATAAACCACCATCATGCTTTTGTGGGGTCTTATTCCTTTATTAAGACGGCGTCTCCTCGATTTGCCCACACTGGCCTCGAACTTGGAATCCTTTTGCATCAGCTTCCACAGTTGCTGGAGTTAGAGGTGTGTGTTAGCAGGCTCAGCTTGTCTTTTTGTTTGTTTACTTTTTGGTTTTGTTTTAATATAGTGGTATCTCCCCCTCAGCTTAAACAAGACCAAAGAAAACTTGTCTTCATTAAAGCATTATTTTATTCTGAAAATATTCCTAGGTGTTATCATTGTGAAATGGAGAGAAGTGTTCATACGTGGGAACTGGCATTACCAGGCCTGTAGTAGAGTCCTACTTTATTGGATAAGGTTTTCCAGAGCAGACTGTTAATTCTATGGACAGTTACAAAATCTGGTTAATAAATTAAAACCAAAGGGCTTTTCCTCTACTCTTGCTTCTGATCCTTCTAGCATAGCACATTGTTTCTCCTTTCATAGGTAACACGACAAATAGGAATTGTTTATTACATTGAAGTGACTTGAACTGACCTTTGTGCTTTAGATGTAAGATACTAAAAACAAAACACTGGGTCTGTTACCGCGATGCCTGACTTTTTAAATGCTATCAGATTATAAGCAGTTGCGTGGGCTTCCCGTGGTCACTGCTGTAGCGGGTGCCTTCCTGGTCCTTTGTTGACTTGCCTTAATGATTTACACAGAAGCCTTCGAGCAGAGGAAGCTTCCTGGGGCCTACTGCAGTGTGATGAAGACGTTTTAGGTTCAGTGTAAAGCAAGCTTGTGTTCTGTACTGTTGGAGACAGATTCGTTACAAATGATTTTCATACCTGTCTGATTGATATCATTTTAAGCTCTGCTCTAGGTGTGGCCCACTTTAGGTTGTGAAATGTATCGTTTTTTCCTATTATTACTGTAAAGAGAAGTTGTGAATCTTCTTGTTGATGAACTCTGATTTTTCTCTCAATTTCTTAAAACCATGCTTGAAGATTGTCTGGGTGTGAGACTGCCTTCTCAGAAAGGGAGAGTTAGTTTGTAATATTAAAGAAATAAAATCTTCCTGAAATAAGCCTTGGCATGATCTTTAAGTGTGGTTTATCACTGGGGAGGAGGGGTAAGTGAAACAGGGGAATTCTGATTTCTCAGTCTCTTCCTGCTCTTTCATCTGAAGATAGTTGTGTGCCAAGTATCCTTTTCTTTGTATTTTTGTACGGATTTTCTTTTTTTTTATTAGATATTTTCTTTATTTACATTTCAAATGCTATCCTGAAAGTTCCCTAAACCCTGCCCCCGCCCTGCTCCCCTACCCACCCACTCACGCTTCTTGGCCCTGGCGTTCCCCTGTACTGGGGCATATAAAGTTTGCAATACCAAGGGGCCTCTCTTCCCAGTGATGGCCGACTAGGCCATCTTCTGCTACATATGCAGCTAGAGACACGAGCTCTGGGGGTACTGGTTAGTTCATGTTCTTGTTCCACCTATAGGGTTGCACACCCCTTCAGCTCCTTGGGTACTTTCTCTAGCTTCTCCTTTCTTTAGCGCCTCCATGGGGGGGGGGGGTGCTGTGTTCCATCCAGTAGTTGACTGTGAGCATCCACTTCTGTATTTGCCAGGCACTGGCATAGCCTCACACGAGACAACTGTAACAGGGTCCTTTTAGCAAAATCTTGCTGGCATATGCAATATAGTGTCTGGGTTTGGTGGCTGATTATGGGATGGATGGGGTGGGGTAGGGTAGTCTCTGGATGGTCCATCCTTTCGACTTAGCTCCAAACTTTGTATCTGTAACTTATTCCATGGGTATTTTGTTACCTATTCTAAGGAGGAATGAAGTATCCACACGTTGGTCTTTTTGTATGGATTTTCAAGCTTTTACATTTAATGTCCTTTTCTATTTTATGAAACCCAGGGCCCCAGGATGTAGCTAATGGGATAGTAGCACTTAACCTGCCACACAGGGCCTGAGCTTTGTCTCCAGAGGCACAGGATGATAAGACAGTGCATTCAGTTATACTTTGTGCTGTTTCTCTTAAATAACAATCTCTTAATATATGAATAAAAATATTTCATTTTATAATTAAACTTTTCAATTTTTCATTACATAGTCATGATTTGAAATTATTTTAACTGACATACCTTTTCTCTCTACTTTAGCCTCAGGTTTTCTCCACTCAGATGATTGTTAGTCTGCTAAAGATGAAACAGGACAAAACAGAATTTTTATTCTTATTTTTTTAATGACTCGGTGGTCTTATTAAAATTTTGGACTTAGCTAAGATGGCTCAACTGTTAAAAGCACTGACTGCTGCTCTTCCAGAGGACCTAGGTTTACTTCCCAGCCCCCACATGGCAGCTCACAACCATCTGTAATTCAGATTCCCATGGGTCCGACTCCCTCACACGGACAGACATGCAGGCCAAACACCAATGCACATAAAATAAAATAAAAATAAATTACTTAAAAAAAATTTAGACCTAGCATATTTTTTCAAGTTGGAAAATTATGCATTGCAAATGAGAAGACAACACATGAATCTCATATGCATGGATTTTTAATATACTGTGCTTTCTGAGAGAGGCAGAGCCTACGTTGTTCTGTACCGCATTTCACATCCTTTCCCTCTGGGTACTTTGTATTTCTCCACTCTGGGAGAAACTAGTGCAGGTTTCTAAGATCCCTAGTGTTCTCGGACACAGAGGTAGTTCCAGTGCGGTGTGATAAATGGCCTGCAGTGATGGCGTTGTAGGCAGAGCCATATCCAGAGAGGATAGTGGGAGGAGTTTGTGGAGGAAGGAAGCCCTCAGCTAAGAGCAAGTCCCACAGTACAACTGAGAATTTCCCAAAGTGAAAGAGCAAGAGAAGGAAGGATCAGGGAGGAAGACAATTTAGGATGGGGGAGATGTTAATTACTTGGGATGGTCAGAAAGTCACGTCTGTTGTGGTGGACAAAAGACAAGGAGACTGGAGGTAACAAGAACAGACTTGTGTGAGAAACTACAACCCAGTGTCTACAGGGAGATTCCTTTATTAGAACCACCTTGTAGAAAGCTTCCTGCGGTTACAGTATAGAGGGTAGATTGTAGGCAGGCAAGTGCAGAGCCATGTGGACCAGTTGGAAAGTTGCTACTTGATCCAGGTGAGAAAGAATGCTTCTCCAAGCAGTGCCAAGAGGGAGATGGGAACTATTTTGATCTTAGAAACAATGCCCATGTCTGGCACTCCTGTCATCGCAGCACTGAAGAAACTGACAGGGAGATCTCATGGGCTAGCCTTAGCTACATGAGAGCCTGCATTTTCAAAGGGGCAGGCAAGATGGTTCAGTGGTTAAGAGCACTTGCTCTTACAGAGTAACTGGATTCAAAACCCACACCCACAAGGTCGATCACAGCTCCCCATAACCCCAGTCCCAGTTCTGGGGATCCAACAGACACACACTGCACGTACATGCATGCAGGCAAAACAAAATCTAAAAAAAAAAAAAAATTAAACCATTGCTTAGAACAACTGTTGGACCCTTGGGGAGCAGACATCATTCTGGGATTGTCTCCCTGGTAATGAGGTAATGCTAATGTTGACCAGAAGTGAGGTGTCACCTGGGACATGGGGGGACATCTCCATCCCTGTGATTGCTTGCTAATTATGTCTTGTCATTACAAGCCGAGTCTCTCTCGTTAAAAGCTGCCTATCCAGAACACTAAGGATGGTGACTTCTGATTTTGCCAAACTGTCATTTTAGCGGTCCCAAGCTGTGCCGCCGTCAGCTCTCACCTGGCAGCCGTGCTTACTTAGGCCTTTGCTTCTGTTCGTGACTCGTGTCGGTTACTGTCTGTGCAGTATCCACAGCCATCTTTATAAAATCTCACCCTGTCAGCGGCCTCATGGGCTTCCACCGAACTTTGAAAGCTGAATTGTAGCTTTGTTAACAAGGCTTTACATAGCGTGGCTATTTGTCCACCTCTGCTTTCATGTCTTACTACTATCACAGAACAGCTACCTCTGGCCTTCTGTGCCTCCGTTATACTTCCTCAGGACTGAAGCTTGTTTCCTGTCCTGCTTATCTCTTCCAAATCTCTGCTCCTGTGCCATTCTTCCTACCCTACCCCAGCCCACCCTACATCAACTTCCACTTATTTTTTTAGCCAGTCACGGTGGCACATACCTTTAATCTCAATACTTGGGAGTCAGAAGCAGGTGTATCTCTATAAGTTCGAGGCCAGCTTGATCTACATAGTGAGTTCCAGGAACAGCCAGAGTGAGACCATGTCTCAAAATAAAATAAAAAAAATTTGTTGAGATATGTCTGGGGTATCCCATTCTGACGTTGAACTTTCTCTGTAGCTGAAGATGGCTTTGAACTTGTGTTCCTTCTGCCTCCACCTCTCCGGTGCTAGCATGACAGGTATGTACCACCACACCTGGTCTACACAGTGCGGGGTATTGAATCTAGGGCTTTGTGCACTCTAGACAAGCACTTGGTAAACTCACACTCTCTTAAGAATTACAACCTCTGGTCATCTTGTCTATGCACTTGCTTGGCTCTTCCATGAATACGTAAGCGTATAGGCCGCAGAGCAGTCACTCTTGGGTGTAATGTGTCACAGAATCCTAGAAATCTTGTGAGAACATAGACCGCTGGGTCCATCCCAGAATAAATGACTGACTAGGTCTGGCATGAGACTTGATAATTTGCATCCAAATTACCCAGGTGGTGTCTGACTCTTGGGCACAACTGTTGAGGTAGAACTGGGGTTGAAAAGCATTTTTCTGAAAAGCCAGATAGTAACCAAGTTTAAAAGTTGGTTTTGGAGATGGAACCGGATGGAGCTTTGTGTACATGCTAGGCAAGTATTCTACCACTAAAACATACTCCTGGTCCTTAGTAATGCTTCAAGCCTTGCTGACCATGTAGGTAGATCCAGACACCTACGATCTGGATCTAGCCCACAGGCCATGGTGTGCTAGTCCCTGACTTAAAAGACAGTCATTGTTGAGTTTGTTTCTCTCTGGAAGGGAGAAATGTGACAGATGCTTGGGTGGTAAATGACAGTATGATCCCTGGACTCGTGAAAGTCAAAATTATGGAGAAGCTGCCACTGGGCAGATAACCACACTGGTGTTTTATCAATACTGTGTGACAGGCTAAGAGAAAAAAATACAGGGTGCTATAAAGTCCTAACAGGTGCTTTAAGGAACCAGAACACCTCAGCTGTCTCTTGGCCGCTGTCAGTTTCACGTTAGTATCTCTCACTCCTCCTTGTCTCCCTGGTGACCCTCATCTGTCTTCTGCTTTGCTTTACACTCTTCAGATTGTTTCTCTCTACCAAAACCTAGTGCGTGCCATGCTTGTCATCTCTCTGCCCATGCTGACGTGACCTTTTCCTTACTGAGCTCTGTATCTGCAGCATCAGGTTGTTAGTAGGAATACAGAATGACTGGAGATTGGAGAGATAGATGGCTTAGACTGCTACTAGCACCTGTGTGAGACAGCTCACAATCGCATGTGATCTAGCCAGTGCCAACCTTCTGGTCTCCATGTACACACACACACACACACACACACACACACACACCCCTTATGATATCCTAATAATACCCTTGGAAGCTCAGAAGCAGCTAGGTTTGGGAAGAGGCTTCAATTAAAAAAAAAAAAAGTATCAAATTCTGATCAAATTCAGTTGGAGGTTGATTTTCCCACCATCCAAAGGGTGATGAGAGACTGTTTATTCCCACTGAAGCTTGGTCAGTGCATGTAGAGAAAGCCACCTTCACACCTTTGGGCTGTGGATGGTAGTCTGACTAACTTATAGACGTATTCTTGAAGAAATCCCCAAGATAAAAGGGTTTGGTTTTTTAAAACATTTTAAGATTTATTTATTTTACGTTTATGACAGCTCTATCTGCATGTACACCTGTGTACCAGAAGAGGGCATCGGATCCCATTACAGATGGTTGTGAGCCACCATGTGGTTGCTAGGAATTGAACTCAGGACCTCTGGAAGAGCAGTCAGTGCTCATAACCTCTGAGCCATCTCTCTAGCCCCAATAAAAGATTTTTGTACATGGAGATTTTTAGATGAAACAGCAGGGATTTCTCTCTTTGGTGGAAGAATCCCATATTGTAAGCAGGTTTTAAGGGGAAAATACTGAAGGACTACCCAGCTCACATTTCAAGACTATGGAGAAACTGGAGAAAAAAAGAAAGTGGTACAATGCATTTTTAAAAAGATTTATTCGTGTTTTAGCTTATGTGTATGTGGTGTGTCTTTATGAGTCTATAGCCCCTGCAGTGCCTGCCAAGTCCAGAAGGCACTGAATCTCCTGGTTCTGGAAGTTCAGTGGCTGTGAGCCATCTCATGTGGTTGCTGGGAACTGAGCCGAGGTCCTCTGGAAGACGGCAAGTGCTCTTCACACCTGAGCATCTCACCAGCCTCCTGGTTATTTACTTTTTCTGATTACTTTGAAAATTGGAGACACCATGATAGATAGTTGACTCCTAAATGTTTCTATGTATATATCTCCTAAAGTCAAAGTTTTTATTAATAGGTTATGCTAGTTCTGCATCATGTAATATACAGCCATTTAAAAAGTCTCTTCTTATTTATCTCAAAAATACAGATTTTATCAGAATGTGTGTTCTACTCTAATGAGACTCAGTCAACATTTATACATCGAAGTGGTTATGACTTGTCTTTTTATTATGGGCTGGCAAAATGGATCGGCAGTTGAAGTCGCCTGCTGCCAAGCCTGCTGACTGAGTTCCATCTCAGGAACCCACATGGTTGAAGGAGAGGACCGATTCTAAAACTTGTCATTTGGCTTCTGCCTTACTGCAGCACACGTGTGCCCCCAACACTCACTATCATAAACAAACAGATGAATAAATATAGCAATTTAAAATTTAAAAATGGAGAAAGCAATAAAGACACCAACAACAGCCGGGAATGGTGGTACATGCCTTTAATCCCAGTACTTGGGAGGCAGAGGCAGGCAGATTTCTGAGTTCGAGGCCAGCCTGGTCTACAAAGTGAGTTCCAGGACAGCCAGGGCTATACAGAAAAACCCTGTCTCCAAAAATAAAAAAATAAATAAAAATAAATAAAAAGACACCAACAACACCCTCCAGCTTTTCCTTGTATGTGCATACCTACATGCACACAAAGAAAAAGGTATATGCATGTATACATACAGCGAGTACCATTTATTAGCATGATTCTATTTAAGAGGACTTTTATATGTCCTTAGAAGGTTTGTCTGTTAGCTGTTCTCCAGCTGTTTGCTAGGAAGACCATATACTAAGAATTTTTTTTCTGGTTTTTCAAGACAGGGTTTTTCTGTGTAGCCCTGGCTGTCCTGGAACTCACTCTGTAGACCAGGCTGGCCTCAAACTCAGAAATCCACCTGCCTCTGCCTCCCAAGTGCTGGGATTAAAGGCGTGTTGCCACCACTACCTGGCCATATACTAAAAACTTAAAAGATGAAAAGGTTCTTGTTAGAAAATACTTGTTTTTCTGAAATTGTTAGACTATTATTAGAACCAATACTCATATCCCCCAATTTAATAATAATAATAATAATAATAATAATAAAATCCTAAACTTTAAAAGAAACAAGAGTATTTTCCCCATCATGCAGTAAACATTGCCCTTTTCAGGTAATACTTCTTATATAGGAAATACATGCAGCAGGGCTGGAGAGAGAACACATGGAGCCTGGCTCAGCAGCTAAGAGCATATTTTGTTCTTGAAGAGGACTCAAGTTCAGTTCTCAGCCCCCACATCAGGTGGCTGCTTCCAACTTACAACTTAAAACTTACAACTTACAACTCTGGCTCTGTGGGTTCCAACACCCTGTTCTGGCCTCTTCAGGCTTCTGCATCACACATGCATAGTCTTACACATAGACACATACTTTTAAAAATTATAATGACTCCTTTAAAAAGATCAAGTGGAGAAGTAGAACCTGATTTGTAAGTGGCATACACTTGGGGAATCTCTGAGTTCAAGGCTAGCCTGCTCTACAGAGAGAGTTCCATGACAGCCAGAGTTACACAGAGGAACCCTGTCTCAAAAAAAAATTGACTTTATTATACTTATTTTAGTTCACATACTAGTATATTTAATAAAAAATTTCTCTTAAATAAAAACCATTTCAGATTAGTGGTGCTGTGAGCTTTTATTTTTTCTGCCATAAGGAACTTCAGCATCTATCATCTTGATTACCTTCCCTTTTGAGTAGTTAGAAGATGGAGGCCTTAGGAGGTTCTGGTGACTTTAATCTTCCCTGACATTTTCTTTCTCCGGAATCCCTCATGTGTAAGATCCTGCCCTCCCCGTTTCCCTGTGTTGGCCCTTTGCTGTGTGCACTTCCCCCCAGAGTTCCTTCCATTTCCTGTTTCCTTCTTCCTTCCTCCCCTCTCTACATGTTCTCTCCTTTCTTTCCATCCAGGACTACGAGAGTAAATTGCAGGCCTTGCAGAGGCAGGTTGAGACTCGATCTCTGGCTGCAGAGACAACGGAAGAGGAGGAAGAGGAGGAGGAAGGTGAGAGCTAACGCCTGAACCTTGCATTTTGTCTCCCGAATCAGCATCATCAACCTGGTCCTTTCACCTGTTGCAAAACTGGGTTCTTCAGATCCGCCCTGCTGTTTGCTGACACTCTACTGAGCCTGCTGAAAGAATGATTTAAAAGAGCCCATTGCTGCAACTCTAGGGTATTCTATAGGGTGGAGGAGGATCATTAGAATGTATAGAATTTCTAAGGTTTCCAAGGACTGTCTTCACATAGACCATCTCTCATGACTGCACATTGGGACCTCACGGGTCAGTCTCATGTTAACACAGAGCTTAATCATTGCATACACATTTGTTCAACTCTCTAGTTCCCATCACAGATTCCCTGCTCAGCCTTTGGATTGTATTGGTGCACTCGAATCCATGGTGGGCAGATTTGTTTGATTTTGACAGTCTTGCCAGGTAGCCAGGTAGCACTGTCTGGCCTGACACAGTTGTAGACTGGCCTTTAACTAAAGTTACTCTTCCTGCCACAGTGTCCCAAGTCCTGGACTGTAGGCATGGGCCACCATGGCTGGATCATTCATTGCTGGTTATATTGTTTAGTCATCAATAAAGATCGGGGACTTTGAAAATTATACCTACACATTAGAATTATATTAAGAAGAAAAAAGAAGAGGAAGAGGGTTGGCGAGATGGCTCAGTAAGAGTGCTTGTTGCCAAGACTGGGGACCTAAGTTTGGTATACAGAACCCACATTATCAAAAGACACAACTGGTCCTTACAGGTTGTATTTTGAGCCACTACATGCATGTAATGGTGTACATCTTCCCCCGGTACATAAGTGACCACTGGGAAGGTTGAGGAGAATGAGGAGTTCAAGGCTAGCCGTGACTGCATAGCATATCCGAAGCCAACCAGGCTCAACCAAACCAAACGACCCACAAGCGTATTCTGTAGGTTATAGGCTTTCTGAAGTATATATACCGTAGGGGAGACAGACACCGTCATGGTTGCTGAGTCCCTGTTACCTATGCTTCTTCTGCCCTTTCAGTTCCTTGGACACAGCATGAATTTGAGTTGGCCCAGTGGGCGTTCCGGAAATGGAAGTCTCACCAGTTTACTTCATTAAGGGACTTACTCTGGGGCAATGCGGTGTACCTGAAGGAAGCCAATGCCATCAGTGTGGAACTAAAGAAAAAGGTATGGGGGGGTGGGTATGGGGGACTTTTGGTATAGCATTGGAAATGTAAATGAGCTAAATACCTAATAAAAAATGGAAAAGAAAAAAAAAAAGAAAAAGGTATGGAGGGTGACGAGAAAGAACACAGTGCTAGAGGCACAGTGGGTCCATTTAAATTAATGGCCTTGAATTAACCTTTCCCTTGGGGAACTCAGCTGTTCTAGGCCATGAATCAGCTTTATTTCATATATGTGCCAGCACAACATAGGTCATAATTAAATATTTTATAACTGCTGTTTTCTGGCTCATTTTAGAAGTATGAGTATTTAAAGGGGAGCTGGATGATCTTATTAGTAGATAAATGCTTTTTAAATTTCTGGGAAAAGATTTTTGGTTTAATTTTAGTTCTCCATTTTTAGCTCGCACCTCTGAGAACTCTAAGCCCCTTGTCAACCAATTTGCTCCTCTTCTAGGGCCTGAAAGGTACAAGTAGGGACAAGTGTGTCTGCACTCAGACAGCGAGAGCCTAATCCAGAGCAGTTGAGTTGACCTATAGTTCTGTAGCTCATTTGGCTTGACAACAGAACCTGCCACAGAGTGAGATGAGCGACGACAGAGCATGGGCCTATACAGGCTGCACGTGCTAGACCTGCTGCTGGGGACTGAGCACAAGGCCCGTGCTTCCTAAGAAACACTCCCCTCTGAGCCAAACCTCCAGCTCCAAACAGCCTTGGGAAATCTCTGTCCTGTGTGCCTCACTGCTTCTCAGCTGCGGACTGAATTGTAGGCTAGGAGAAAATGCAGCCCGCCTGCCTAGCAAATTCATTGGCTGTTCCTAGGGCGTGTATTTCACATACCTACACTGGGATAGCTGTTGTCTTCACTCACCATCTCAGAGACACTTTTAATTACTAACCATTTTCTTCATTAAGTGGACTAAAGTCAGGAACTGTCTCTTCTTTTCTTAGTTCTGTACCTGTTATTTAATTAATATTTGTTGGTAAAAAATATAAGGTGACCTAGCAAGAAGTAAATGATGTGATGCGGTCACAACTTTGACTCCATGGTAAAGTCTAGAGGAGTGATAGTTGTCGTCCTCTGTGCTCAACTGCAAAGCTGCATGTGCAGCCTCTCATTAGCGAGTGACTAGGTCTACCTTTTGGTCTCTGTTTATGTTCCACAGGAGTCTTCGTTTGTCCACTGAGGTTTTAGTTTGTGGAAAAAACAAAAACAAACCACACATACACACATTGCCACTCCAGGAAAACAAAGTCTATATAAATACCCAAGTTTAAAATTAAGATTGTAGGCTGGAGAGATGGTTCAGTGGTTAAAAGCACTGACTGCTCTTCCAGAGGTCCTGAGTTCAATTCCCAGCAACCACATGGTGGCTCACAACCATCCGTAATGAAATTTGGTGCCCTCTTCTGGTCTATAGGCATACATGCAGGCAGAACGTTGTCTACATAATAAATCTTAAAAAAAAAAAAAATTAAGGTTGTTCCCTGAGTTTAAAATGTAGGTGGCCAGTTTTTCAGCTAGTCACAAGCTTCTTCTTGTTGTTGTTATCATCATCATTATTATTGAGTATATGCTCTGTATCAACCTCCTTCCCCTCAGCCATGCCATCGCCTTGTCTCTGAGTCTTGCCTACTGAGAGAGGGCCGTGCACGCTCGCCTATCCTCATCCTCTCATTGCAGGTGCAGTTCCAGTTTGTTCTGCTGACTGACACGCTGTACTCCCCTGTGCCTCCTGAACTGCTTCCCTCGGAGATGGAGAAGACGCACGAGGACAGACCTTTCCCTCGGACTGTGGTGGCGGTGGAGGTCCAGGATCTGAAGAATGGAGCAACACATTATTGGTCTTTGGATAAACTCAAGTAGGAAAATATTCATAAAAGATTATTTTTTTTAAAAGAAAAGGCCTGGCTTGGAGGCGCACGCCTTTAATCCCAGCACTCAGGAGGCAGAGGCAGGTGGATCTCTATGAGTTCGAGACCAGCCTGGTCTATAGAGTGAGTTGCAGGATAGCTAGGGCTACACAGAAAATCCCTGTATCAAAAAACAATAACAACAAAAAGTGAGTTGTTGAAGTGGATTCCCTCATCACAGCTCTCTCTGAGGATGGCATCAGTTCCTTCTCTGTGGTTTCTAAGTGCTGTGACCAGTTAACAATATTATTACCCATTCATCTTTTTCCTAAAGTCAGCAAAGCTCACCTCTCAGACAACTTTGATATTTGTTGATTTTTAAATTTACCTTTATAAATTTCAATGAGCCAGTTAGTTCTGTGTTTCTTTCTCTCTTGGATCTGGCATGATCCCTCTAACTTTAGTCCTGGGCTCAGGATCATCTTTGTAATAAACCAGGAAGTGATTGTTTCTCTCGCTGTGGAGCTATGTCTGAGATGTCAGCCACCATTGAGCTACTTTCTTCTGTGGCTGTAGGTTTAAGCAGATAGATCTCGCTCCCCTCTCCCTCCTCTCCCCTCTACCTCTCCCCCCCCTTTGCTCTCACGGGTGTGCACACACATGTTCTACTCTACGTTCTGCTGACTTTTGGTGGCTTTCTCCACTCCCGCGTTCTGGATGCTGAGAATTCGGGTTTCTGTGCTTCTGTTTATGCATTGTGCATTAAGTGACACGAGCAACCTCTTAAAATACCTGGCACGCAGATAGTTTCCAAAATAAAGTTATAGTGACGTCTCATGGTGTTAACTCAGTGTACCCCATATCCGCTCAATAGGCAGAGACTGGATCTGATGCGAGAGATGTATGACAGGGCAGGGGAGGTGGCCTCCAGTGCCCAAGATGACAGCGAGACGACCATGACCGGCAGCGACCCATTCTACGATCGGTTCCACTGGTTCAAACTTGTGGGAAGGTATGTCACAGTTTTGTTGTTTTTAAAAAATGAATAACAAGTACTTTTAACTTTTTAAATGTCAGTAGAAAGTATACAGGGGGAAGGGGTGCAAAATGCCCCTTCTCAGGCCAGGATGGAGCTCACCCCTGATGTTCCAGGTTCAGTTCCTAGTAGCATTGGAAAAAAAAGACAAACAAACCCAGAAACCCACCTTCTCTCTTAATGTTAATCAGAACCAATGTGTGGTTTAAAGTATTTACCTCCGTTTTACACAGTCTGCATAGTTTTTATGTCATACTTTGTAGCCAGCGTATTTGACAGCCATCCCGGACTCTTAACTTTCTCACAACATGTTTCATAGTTGATCAAGGAAAATTGAGAAGAAAAGAAACTGTTTCTGACTCCTGTACACTTTAAGTAGACATCACAGTGTGTGCTACCAGACTGAAGTTGTTTCCCAGAACCTGACTGGTCCTCTGTGATTTCTCTTAGAAGAGTTTGTCTTTCTGTAGTCATTGCCCGGGGCAGGTTAACTACACCCCAGGGTAGGCGGCCTCTTCGGGTCTCTGCCTCCATCACGTTCAGCGTTCTGTGAAAACAAAATGCCCCTGTGGAGTTCCAGAAACCTGGCCTTAAGAGGTTGAACATGTAAAAGCAAGGAATCGCGAATGCTTAAGAGGGTTTATTTTACTTTATGTGGATGGGTGCTCTGCCTGCATGCTGTCTGTGTGCCATATGCATGCCTGATACCCACCAAGGCCAGAAGAGGGAACTGAATCCCACAACTGGACTTACAGATGGTTGTGAGCTACTCTGTGGGTGCTGGGAACCAAATCTGGGTCCTTCCTCAAGAGCACCCAGTGCCTTTAACCATTCACCTTCTCTCCCAGTCCCAGGAAATGTGACCTTTGAGCTTCCTGGTTTCAGACTTTTGAGTTACTCTTTACTGTAAATGCCCTGTGTTGGTATGTAAGAAACCCAGAAATGGTGTTGCTGGTGTCAGCCTTTTCCACTCCACTCTGATAGCGGACTAGGGTTTGCAGACGTGGGCTGTGCAGACACAGCTCACTCAAGCCGCTTCAGCACACAGACAAGAGAACTCAGACACTTAAGGCCTTATTTTATTATCTCTGTCCTGAGTGGCTCCCGGAGGACAGGGTGCTCATCCTCTGTGTGAACTGAGAACATAAACATGTGTCGTGTGATATTTCCCTGAGATGGTCTACTCACGGATGCTCTTTGCCTTCCTTATTCTGAGGGTCTTTCCTTGTAGATCTCTTCAGCCTGCCCCGATCCCTTTGCCTGAACCGTGCAGCCTGTGTTCCTGTTGCTCTTTTGCTTTTTACCGTGATGATTCTGTCAGTGCATTCTGTCCTGTTGGCACCTGGGCATCCTGTTAACCGACTATTCCTCTCTCCCTGCCTGTGTTAATCGGCGTCTTACCTGGTGTCTAGCTCCCCTATTTTCCACGGCTGTGTGAATGAGCGCCTTGCCGACCGCACACCCTCCCCCACTTTTTCCACGGCCGATTCCGACATCACTGAACTGGCTGACGAGCAGCAGGATGCCATGGAGGACTTTGATGATGAGGCATTCGTGGATGACACCGGCTCTGACGCAGGGACGGAAGAGGGATCAGAGCTCTTCAGTGATGGGCATGACCCATTTTACGACCGATCCCCTTGGTTCATTTTAGTAGGAAGGTTGGTGAGGTCATTGTGAGAAAGGCCAAAAGGGACCAGCTCTTGTTCTAAATGCCTCTGTGCAATTTTGGCTAGAAAGAAAGCCTAGGCCTTATCTATCCATAAGGCACAATCTACTTAGTACTCTATACAGCAGCTTATGAAGACCACCTGGAGGACGGCTTGACCCAAATTGCCCAGTAATTTAGCTAAGACTCAGAGGTGGTTGTTTCAGTTAACGTGACTGTGGTTCAGATGTTTCATCTCTAAAAGAATGTGCTTATTGAAGCGTAAGGAATAGCACTAGCAGGGGCACAGCAAGCCCGAGGCCAGGCTGGGGAGTTTAGATCAGAAGCTAAAGGAATGCAGTGGGCTTGGTCATACAAAAGAATAGGAGTGCCTAGCTCTCTCTTGGCAATGATGGCTGCCGTGCTGTGTTCTGAGCCTATCTTGGGCTTCTGCCAGGAACAATTGGTTGGTTTCTGTGAATCTCAGGAAGTTATCACCAGCATCAGTATTTGTTGGCTGTACACGAGACTGCTTTACATTGAGGTCGTTGCTCCCGCTATTGCTGTGCATATCTCTCTGTCAGAGGCAGAGGTTCCCGGTATTTCTATCATCCGCATCCCCTCTTCAGATTAAAGTAATTTTAAATTTGACAATAAAATGCTCACTGCCATAAGCTGGATGTGGTGGTGCACACCCACAGTCTCCGCACTTGGCTGGGGTGGAGGCAGGAATATTAGGAGTTCAGGGTTGTACTTGGCTTCAAGTTATACCTGGTTGCAGCTAGCTTGGGATACATGATACCCTGTCTCAAAAAAAACAAAACAAAAAGATCAGGATTAACAATGCATAAGAAGCACAGAATGCTGAGCCCTTTTACAATAAAGGCTCTGTCACTGCTGGATGCTCAGCACCGGCTGCACAACAGCGCAGTGAGTCTCCTCACACGGCAGAGACACAGGACTAAAGCCTGGTTGTCACGTGGTATCCGACACCTAGGGGGACTCACTGTAGGAGATAATGGAAGAGTGGAAAGGAAAGCTTTCAGAGAAGTGAGCACCTAAGTTAATAAGGCAGTCTGCAGTTTACGCACAGTCCTCCATGAGCAAATGTGCTGAGATTACATGAGCACAAGTGTTGTTTGCTTGTGGGATTGCCAGTATTAGGATTTAGAGAAGTCAATTTATTTATATTAAAATTAAGAAAAGTATGTACAAATGGTGCTTCATTTTCTAGATTTCTGTGTCCCTCAATGTATTTCCATTCTATTCTATTCTTTTTTTTTTTTTTTTTTTTTTTGGTTTTTCAAGACATGGTTTCTCTTTGTAGCCTTGGCTGTCCTGGAACTTACTCTGTAGACCATGCTGGCCTTGAACTCAGAAATCTGCCTGCCTCTGCCTCCCAAGTGCTGGGATTAAAGGCATGTGCCGCCACTGCCCGGCTTTCCATTCTATTCTAAGGTGGCAGTTAGTCATGTCTGTCTGCCGTCTTCTACAGCACCACAGTGTGAGGAGTAGATGATGTCATCTTATGTGGCCTGGTCAGGAGAATCTTGACACAGTGGGTCCTGACATCTCTGTTGCTAACTCAGGACAAGCAACTCAAATGAGTTGGGGGAGGGAAGAAGGGTCTTAAGAAATCCTTTTTCCCTTCATCATTTATATTCTGTTACCCATACTAGCAAAATGAATGTAGCCATTAATACTTCTGCTTAGGACCAGGCATAGTGGCACATGACAGAGGCGGGCAGATTCCTATTCAAACTCCTGGTCTACATAGTGAGTTCCAGAAGAGCCAGAGCTACATAGTGAGAAAAAAAAAAAAGACTCCGTCTTGGGAGCATTTGCATCTTAGGTCAGCTTTGTGAAAGCGCTGAGGCAGACTCCTCCCCAATGGGGCCACTCACTAGGTTGAAGGACGTGTGGACTTTTGCGGAGCTATGGCCTCAGGAGTTGACTTTTCTGTTTGGATTTCTGGGTTCTAGAACTAACACTGTCTTTCAAAAAGGGGCTTGAGGTTTGGTGATGTGGCTGGAGAGAAGTCAGTGCTGATTTCCTATCACCACACAAGATACTGGGAGAAGGTGAGGTAACAGCAGTGAGTAAAGGGAAGAAGAGTTCTCCGTTTTTGCCCTCAGCCATATTTCTCCAGAAGAGCAGCAGCATTCAGCGGTGCAGTGGTGATGGCTGTGATGGGCGGTGCTGTGTTAGCGGGGTACCTCCTGTTCCTGTAATTCCCGCTGTGTTAGCGGGGTAACCCCTGGCCCTGTAATTCCCGCTATCAGCGATCCATATTGGCATACAACTATGATTCACTTATAAAAATTTGCATGTTTCCTTTGAATTCCATTTATAGGTTTGCTTCTTGGCCACGGCTGCCTCTGGTGAATCTTTGTATCGAGAGTAAAAGAGCTTGTCCCTTTAGCCACTCTCTATGGCATGCTGGGATGTTATGATCCATCATCATAACTTGGGATGAAATGTAAAATGTGTGTTAGTCTCTGGGCCAGAGGGGGCAGAGAATGGTTAGTCTGTGACCGTCCTCAGTACCTACATTGACCTCTTTTCCTCGAGTGTCACTATAATCATGCTGACTTTCTTTATGTTGACAAATTAGTTTTTCTTACTGATGTAACTTCACATCATTTTCTGCTAATGTATCTTTTCCATCTTCCCTCCTCTCATCCCGGTTCTCCTTCAGTCTGCTAGGTCAAAGTATAAGGATGTTCCCTACAGAGTTAATCATGATGCTCTCGTGTAAAAGCTGCACAGGAGATGCTAGATACAGCGTTGGGCTAAAGGCTGTATTCTGTTAACACGACAAAGAACTGTCTAGTGAGTGCGTCCATGCATCACAGGCCGGGTGCCTCTGCCTTGCCATAGACTCGTCCCTAAAGTTGGAAGTGTCCAGTAATGCCTTCAGTGCTGCTGGGTATGGGAAGCCTTTGCCATGGGTAGCAGGCTTCCTCCCCTTTAGTGTGCGGTCCAGCATTATTTGTATGATGATATGATGATATGCCTGTGGATGTGTGTTCTTAAAAACTCATAATCCTTGGGCTGATGGCACTGCCTGACCTGTCAAGGTCCTGCAAAACATAGGCATAACAGTGCTTTTATTTTCCCTGATAATTATACTTAACATAGTAAAATTAAGGAATGGCAGAAATGCTAAGTGCTCGGTGTAGTTAATTTCCATCATAACTTTACTCTTGAAAAATCATCCTAGTGTAAAGTTAGATGGCTTGCTTTCCGTCCCTTGCAGGACCTATTTTTCTGAAAAGCCTTCCACTTCTGTGTAAAGATAAAGGACAAGTAACAGGTCACATTCCTGGTTTCTAATTGCATACATATTCACTTACCAAACATTTATTGAGTGTATTTACTGTAAGCCACGCCCTCTGCAGATGGGTAAGCAAAACCAGAGATGGTTCACGTCCTCCCAGTCTTAGTCTGGCGAGTGATGAAGATACCAAGAAATAATCACACAAGTGCACACTGCACCACTGTGGAAACAGAGCTGTGTGAGCCACAGTGTTGGGAGGATCTCCAGTGAGATCAGAGCCCGGGCAGAGAGAGCATCAGTGCTGAGAGGACTACAGGGCTCTTACTGGTCCAGTCACTGAAAGGGTGGCTCTGACTGGATGCCCCTGAGGCAGGGGAGTGCCCTCTGTGTGTGTTGACTTTGGAAGTGAAATCAGCCATTTGGTTCCATATGCCTAATTCTTAGTTTTTTAAACTCAGTCACAGTAGTGGTGTTTGACCCTGCTTGTAATCCTCTCTAGATTACATGTTCATGCATAAGTTTCTGTTGAACCGAAGTTTAACCCTCTGTGTTACCATTCCCTCCCTTGCTTTGGAGCAGACTGAAAGGGAATTGCACACCATGATACTATTTCCTGTTCATTTGCAGCTATTTTTGTTCGCTTATCATTCATACTTCATTTGTGTTCCTAAATGTTATTACTGTGATGCGTTTTACCCATTTTGTAATTGCTTTTGTTGTTTTGAGTTGAAATCCCAGGCTTTTACTCCTTCATTCTTCTCTCCTTGTAACATAAATACATGTTAGGACAGGAATGCAGCAAACAGCTGTGTGTCTGGGTTAGATATGTTAAATTTCCTGGTGTGGTATTTTCTCTTTGTCTTTTTTTTTTTTTAATGTACAAAAATCAGCATATACCAAGTGAGAAACCAGGGGAACAGTAGGAATTAAATTCCACTTTTCTACCATTGAAACAAGAGCACTTAAGATCTGTGACTACTTAGTTCTAACTGCTTTAAAACACATGAATAAGGCAGATGAGAGAGCTCAGTTTTGACGTCATTTCCTACCATGTCAACCACCTGGCTTTGGTGCATGTGACTCACATGGTAGAAAGAAAGTACAGACCTTTCCACGGCTGTTTTCCATCCTCCACGCTCTGTGTGCACATTATCCCCTCACCTGCAAAACACACGCGCGTGCATATGCGCGGGCACACACACACACACACACACACAGAAGCAGACACATGCACGCACACATGTATATACAGTTGAGTAAGAGCATATTAAATTAAAAAAAAAAGAATTTCTACAAATTAATGAACCTTTTAAAAGCACAAACATGGTAGGACTTGTCTAGTTTGTTAGAAATATATCAAGTGTCAGCCAGGTCTGGTATCTCAGGCCTGTAATCTCAGTTAGTAGGAAAGCTAAGACAGAAGGATTGAGAATTTAAAGCTTGCCTAAGCCACGGAGTGAACTCAAAGCCAGCCTGAGTAATTTAGTGAGACCCTGTCTCATTAGAAGGGCTGGGTTTGTAGCTGAGTGTTGAGGACTTATATAGCTAAGTGTGAGACTCCAAGTCTCTCCCCCTAGGGCCCCAGAGAAGGAAATAAAAGGAGGCAGGAGAGACCTGTCAATTCCCTTTTGTTTATGATTTTGGTTTGAGGATCAAAGGCCAACTCTACAGGGCCAGCTGAGTCATCTTAGGATTTATCTTAATTCCCGTTCAGTCTCCAGCAAACTCACTTCACAGACACATCTGGCCACACAGGCTTTCTGCCTTCGTGGCTGGTTCTCACCTTTAATAGTCCTTTAAGTCAAACAAGACTCATAGTGCTGGGATGTAAAGTCCATTTTAGTGCTAGTAACCACTTCACTCACACTTCCCTGCCCTCACCTCCTGGTTTCTGTTGTGTGTGCGCCAGATCTCTTGGCGCATCTTCACTTCTGAAGAGTAAGCTCTTCAGTGGGCTCCCCTGTCCTGGGCGGTGCCCACAGCACGCGAGCCTTCACTTTACTCGTCACTCTTCTTCCAGTGGGGCAGCTTTTTGTAGAGTGATTTGGTCTTTGTCAGCTGCTCTGCCATGCTTTTTGCACTAGCTTTTGTATTGATTATGTATTGAAAACACACCTGGAAGCAATTCAAGAGATCAGAATTCAGAGGTGACCTTAAAAGGCCCAGAAGCCAGTTGAGTTTGGGGAGGCAGAAAGCCCTCCGCCTCCTCCTCAGATTTGCTGATGCTTGTCTCTGGGTTCTGTCTACAGGGCATTTGTGTACTTGAGCAACCTGCTGTATCCGGTGCCCCTGATTCACAGGGTGGCCATTGTCAGTGAGAAGGGGGAAGTCCGGGGATTTCTTCGTGTGGCTGTGCAGGCCATTGCAGGTGAGTTAGAAAAAGATGATCAAAGCCGGGCATGGTAGTGCACGCCTTTAATCCCAGCACTCGGGAGGCAGAGGCAGGTGGATTTCTGAGTTCCAGGCCAGCCTGGTCTACAGAGTGAGTTCCAGGACAGCCAGGGCTACACAGAGAAACCCTGTCTCAAACAAAACAAAACAAACAAAAAAAAAAAGAAAGAAAAGAAAAAGCAGGCTAAGGGTTGGAGTGATGACTCAGCAGTTAAGAGTACTGGCTGCTCTTACAGAAGACTCAGGTTCAATTCCCAGCATCCACATGGCAGCTCACAACTGTGTAACTCCAATTCCAGGAGATCTGACTCCCTCACACAGACACATATGCAGGCAAAACACCAATGCACATTTAAAAAAAAAAAAAACAAAAGAAAGAAAAAGAAAAAAGGCAAGCTAGCTTCTTGATGCAGGTGACACTTCAGTCGCATATGTAGGTGGGGGTATGCTTGTTCAGCTTGGGGAGGCTGCCATTAGCTTCCTTTCTGTTAGCTTTACCCCCCTCCCCAGCACTCAAGTGTCACTTCAGTGGGGGATATTGCTGTATCGGGGAAACTGGTGGGTAACATAAATAACTCTTGGATTGACTTGGTAGAAGCGACGAGCAGTTTAGACAGGCGTAGCGGATTGTGTTGTTTGACGCCAAGCTGAGCGCCAGAGTAAGCCCCTCCCCCCACGCGTACTTCCATTCAGTCCTTGCTGGCTTTCTTTCTGTTTAGCGGATGAAGAAGCCCCTGATTATGGCTCTGGAATCCGGCAGTCGGGAACAGCTAAAATATCTTTTGATAATGAATACTTTAATCAGGTAAGAAGTATTTGGGGAAGAAGGAATGAACACCTTGAGGAAACAAAAGGAAGTAAATGGACTTTTGAGGAAAGTATCCATGCGGGCACCAATTCTCTGGTCTAAAACTCTAGCAACTCTAAGGTGTTGGTTACACCACAGTTACTCAGTGAAATATGAGATGTGTCTAAAAGTTACAAAGATAAAAGTGCACTAGCACATTGCCTTTTCTCAGACAACTCTTAGTCCATTTCATTATTATTTTGCAAAAAATAGTTTGTTGTACAAACAGAAATCAGTTAGGAACTGGGAGAGCGTGTCCCTTACCTAGCCTGCCTTACTTTCAGAGTGACTTCTCGTCAGCTGCAATGACTCGTTCTGGTCTGTCCTTGGAGGAGCTGAGGATTGTGGAAGGTCAGGGCCAGAGTTCTGAAGTCATCAGTCCTCCAGAAGAAGTCAATCGAATGAACGACCTGGGTGCGTAGACCGATGACTGTCACTGAGGAGACTCTCCCTGGGAAAGCACTGAGTACACAGATAAGCAGCATGGTGGCTTTGGCCTACTAGACACAGGTAGAACGCCCGTTCCCTCCCTCCCTCCCTTTTATGTTACTTGAACCATGTGTCCTTTAACTCTTTAGATTTGAAGTCAGGCACTTTGCTGGATGGGAAGATGGTGATGGAAGGGTTTTCTGAAGAGATTGGTAACCACCTGAAGCTGGGCAGTGCCTTCACTTTCCGAGTCACTGTGCTCCAAGCCAGCGGGATCCTTCCAGAGTATGCAGACATCTTCTGTCAGTTCAAGTAAGCCACCCGTGTTAGTTCCTTCTCTATTGCTGTGACTGGACACTCTGACAAGAAGCAGCTTAGAGAAGAAAGGTTCAATTTAGGCTGTGGGTTCAGAGGGGCAGAGTCCATCATGCAGAGAAGATGGCATGGCAGTGTGAGCAGGAGGCTGGCTGATCTCATTTTCACTCACTCGCAGGAAGCAGAAAGAAAGAACAAGAATGGAGTGGGGCTATAACCCTCAAAACCTGCCCACTGGGATGAATCTCCCCAGCACGGCTCTCCTCTTCCATAACCCACCAAACAGCTATCAACTGGGACCAATGTCCATGATGGGGACATTTGTCATTCAGAACCCACACTGCCTCTCACGGTGCCGAGCGAGCAAGGTGTTAACGGCAGAGATGCTCTTCTCTCTGTAGAGATAAAACATGACAAGTCCCTGAAAGAACACTTTCGTCACTCAAGATGAGAATAATAGTCAAACCCTATGTGGGAATGAGTCAGGGCCCCACATCCCACTAGAGCACTCCGTGTTGTCCCCATATTCCAGGAACAGTGTCTGATCCAGAGAAGCCTGCTAGTTTTCAGTGCTTTTAATGCTGAAATGTCTTCTTAAAAAACAACAGTTAAACAAATGGTCTACCCAACAGTTTTACGTATTTAGCACTTTGTAAGTAAAAGCAACCACTGTATGAGTGTGTGGATGTTCTGAAGCGTTAGAAAGGACTTATCAGTGCCACTGAGAGGGTGGTTCCGGCTCACTAGTGCTCAGCGGGGCCTCTGGCAGCTGTGGTGTATAAGGCCAGGAGAAGAAAAAATTCAGTGGGGGTTGTGGAACAAGAAGGGAAGGAAAGGACAGGCCTAGTGAAAAGAAGGAAACAGACATACCACCTAAGGGACTGGAGGGAAGATACAGTGATTAAGAATACTAGCTGCTCTTCCAAATCGGGTCCAATTACCAGGCACTTACATAGGGGCACACAGCTATTTGTAACACAGTTCCAGAGACTCTGAGGCCCTCTTCTGGCACATGTGGGCACAAATGCATATCCATGAGCTACACCCGTCTTAGTTACAGTTTTACTGCTGTGAACAGACACCATGACCAAGACAACTCTTATGAGGACAATATTTAATTGGGGCTGGCTTACAGGTTCAGAGGTTCTGTCCATTGTCATCAAGGCAGGAACATGACAGCATCCAGGCAGGCATAGTGTAGGAGCTGAGAGTTCTACATCTTCATCTGAAGACTACTAGCAGAATACTGGTTTCTAGACAGCTAGGTTGAGGGTCTTATAACCCCACACACAGTGACACACCTACTCCAACAGGGCCACACCTTCTAATAGTGCCGCTCCCTGTGCACTATCACAACACCAATCACATAGAGTAAAATAATCTATACATAAAATAAACAGTTTAAAATGTGTGGGTGTTTGGGTTGTTTTAGTTTTTGTTTTGTTGGTTTTTTTCGAGACAGGGTTTCTCTGTGTAACCCTGGCTGTCCTGGAACTCACTTTGTAGACCAGGATGGCCTCAAACTTAGAAATCTGCCTGCCTCTGCCTCCCAAGTGCTGGGATTAAAGGTGTGCGCCACCACCGCCTGGCAAATGTGTGTATTTTTTTTTAATTATTTATTTATTATATGTAAGTACACTGTAGCTGTCCTCAGACACTCCAGAAGAGGGCGCCAGATATTGTTACGGATGGTTGTGAGCCACCATGTGGTTGCTGGGATTTGAACTCAGGACCTCTGGAAGAGCAGTCAGTGCTCTTAACCGCTGAGCCATCTCTCCAGCCCCCAAATGTGTGTATTTTTAAAAAGAGTTCAAAGAAAGATATTGCATAAGCCTGGGATGTGGAGTGTCAGTGATCTGGAGCACTGGGCAGAGGTACTGTCTCCTCAGACCTGGTGAACTGATGTGACAGTCAAGACCAAACTACTGATATTTTCCTGCTGCTCAAAATCTGTTCACCCTTTGGAGACTGGAGTCCGGCTCAGTGGTGAAGAGCACTTGCTGCTCTTGGAGAAGACCCAGTTCAGATCTCAGCAGACACAGAGTTCGTCGCAACGCAACCATTCTAAACTCCACCTCTTCTGATCACCGTAGGCATCAGGCATATATGTGGTACACATGCATGCATGTAGTACATACACATACACGCAAGGAAAACACTCATGCACTTACATCTAAACCATTTTTTTTAATGTATTCTTTTTGCCATTTGGCCGTTTAGAGTGTCATCTGTGTGTCAAGCCCCATGGGTGAATACTGCTATTTTCTGGAGAAACAGGCACACAGTGCATCTCTGTCACTTTTGAGAAGTAGGTCTCTGCTGCCATCAGAACACAAAACCATGGCGTTTATGTCAGGATACTTCCTGGAAGAGATGGCTTTTGAGCATCTCTTGTCTAGACAGTAGATTCCTAGGCCAGTTTACCATGGGCAGTCTTACTGTTCTTACAGAGGCTCAAATTTCCAAGTTTTCTATATATAGTAGGATTTCATTTTCAGCAAAACAAACAAATAAAACCTATGAAAGAACAAGTCTTTATTCTTTGCTAATTTTTTTTCAGGGGATGTGGGTGGGTTTGCTTGATTTGGGGGTCTTGGTGGAGTTGGTATGTTCATTTATTTTTTTAGGTTTTGGGGGTAGGTTTGTTCATTTGGGTTTGGGTTGGGGGTAGTTGGCTTGTTTTAAGATAGGCCTTGAGCTCTGCAGTTCTCCCTCCCTCCTCTCTTCCTGAGTGCTCGTCTTCCAGTCATGCACCACCACGTCCTGCTACAGGAGTTGACTTCTTTACTCTCAGTATCTCTGTAAGGCTTATAACTCCAGCTTGTATATATGTCCACTTACATCAATAATCAGGGTGCTTTAATTCCTCAGCCAGTTTTGAATCTGAAATACTCTCTGTCTGGTATGGAAAACGCTGACACACAAAGAGATAATCATTTGGCTCAGTAAAAACAAACAAAAAATGTGCTTTGTTAGTATGTTTCTACCTGTAGAGTGCAAAGTGAGCTCTTAAAACAGACTTTGCCAGACACAGTAGCACACTGTTTACCCTAGCGTTTGGAGGCAGAAGCAGACAGATCTCTGTGAGTTTGGGGCCAGCTTGGGCTTCATGGTCTGATGAATTTTGATGCAGTATTTATCTGTCTGTCTTTTTATTAAGCTTTTTGCATCGGCATGATGAAGCGTTCTCCACTGAACCCCTCAAGAACAATGGAAGAGGAAGTCCCCTGGGCTTCTACCATGTACAGAACGTGAGTAACCTGAATATTTTGCCACGTGTCTCTCAGGTTTTGTTAGCCAAGGGAGGATGGTCGTGTAAAGTGTGAGCTGTCCTTTGTGCTTGGATGGGGGAGCTCTGCAGAGAGAATGAGCAGTAGAGATGGTGGCCAGGACAGTGAGGCAGTCTTCAGAGGAGGAACAGCAAGGTGCTTACCAAATCATGGGGGCCACTGAGTGTGTACGTCTAGTCTCCCAGTGAAATGGTCCCTCAATTTGAATATGATTTTTTAAAAGATTTATTTATTTTATTTATATGAGTACACTGTAGCTGTCTTCAGACACACCAGAAAAGGGTGTCAGATCCCATTACAGATGGTTGTGAGCCACCATGTGGTTGCTGGGAATTGAACTCAGAAACTTTGGAAGAGCAGTCAGTGCTCTTAACTGCTGAGCCACCTCTCCATCTCCTGCCTTTCTTTCTTCCTTCCTTCCTTCCTTCCTTCCTTCCTTTCTTTCTTTCTTTCTTTCTTTCTTTCTTTCTTTCTTTCTTTCTTTCTTTCTTTCTTTTTTTGTACTCTATAAAGTGAAAGAGAGAGGCTGGGACTATGGCTGTAGCCCAGTTGGTAGAGTACTCACTTCACATGCACGAGGTCCTAGGTTTGAACTCCAACACTCCAACAAAAACAAAAATTTGAAATATAGAAAGTCAGAGAAAAAGGGACAATTAAAATAAAGCATGAACTTTGGAGGTAGAGAGATGGCTCTGTGGTTGAGTATGTGTCCACTCTTGTAGAAGACCTGAATTAGGTTCCCAGCCCACATCTGTTGGCTCACAACTGCTTATAACTCCAGCTGCAAGGGATCCAAAACCCTCTTCTGGCCTCTGAGGACATTCATATACTCAACATGCACACATCCAAATGTATGCACATACCTATAACTAAAAATAAAAGATATATTTGATGAATACTGATCAGCCATTTAACAAGCCTCTGATTCATAAAACCACAGAAGTCCCCAAGGAGCTTAGAACTAATAAGGAGAACTATAGATAGAGTATGGAGACCTGAGAATGAGTCAGTAAATTCAAAAGGGAACAGTTTTTTTTTTTAAGATTTATTTTATTAATATATGTAAGTACACTGTAGCTGTCTTCAGACACTCCAGAAGAGGGAGTCAGATCTTGTTACAGATGGTTGTGAGCCACCATGTGGTTGCTGGGATTTGAACTCTGGACCTTCGGAAGAGCAGTCGGGTGCTCTTACCCACTGAGCCATCTCACCAGCCCAGGGAACAGTTTCTATATGGGAAAATGTTAAGTTGCTTTCCTGTGTGAGGGAAAATGGTTATGTAGAAAGAGAAGGTAGAGAGAAATAAAGGGTGAGGAAAAAAAAAAGCAGGTGTGTCAAACTTGGCCTTGCCTTTGCTCATAGGCCACAGCCAACACGTGTTTTTCTTACCTCTTTTACCAACCACCTGGGCTGTGGGGGGAGGGCCTTCCCAGCAGATTCCTGGCCATTCCTGAGAGAAAGCAGGTAGAAAGAGCAACAGGCAAGTCGTGAAACAGTGAGCATCAGTAGAGTAAGGCCAGTTCTGCTGCACTGTGGAGGGTCTAAAATGCCAAAGCTTGGTTGTCTTAGTAGTTTAGGGTTTTACTGCTATGAACAGACACCATGACTAAGGTAACTTGTAAGGACAACATTTAATTATGGCTGGCTTACAGGTTAAGAGGTTCAGTCCATTATCAAGGTGGAAGCATGGCAGCATCCAGGCAGGCATAGTGTAGGTGGACCTGAGAGTTCCACATCTTCATCTGAAGGATAATAGCAGAAGCTAGGATGAGGGTCTTAAAGCCCATGCCCACAGTAATATACCTACTCCAACAAGGCCACACCCTCTAATAGTGCCACCCCCTGGGCCAAGCATGTACAAACCATCACATTGGCAAAGTGACATTGGAGTGAGGAGCAGAGGAAAGCCTGTCCTGTGTGGTGGGACGCCCAGCATGCCCAGGATGCTTCACAGTACTGAAGGCTGCTGGAAGCACACCCCTGTGCCCCCCTGTCACCATCCTACCCTAAGCTCACCTCACGGTCTTCTTCCTAGATTGCGGTGGAGGTCACAGAGTCGTTTGTGGACTACATCAAAACCAAGCCCATTGTATTCGAGGTCTTTGGGCACTACCAGCAGCACCCACTCCATCTGCAAGGACAAGATCTTAACAGGTCTGAGGGAGACGGGCAAAAACTTTCTCCTCGCTGTTTGGGTTTTAGTTCCTTGCTTCCTGGAAAAGAACTCTGGGGGGTTTTTTGTTGGTGGTTTTTTTTTTTTTTTTTTTTTTTTTGGTGTTTGGTTTTTGGAGACAGGGTTTCTCTGTATAGCCCAGGCTATCCTGGAACTCACTTTGTAGACCAGGCTGGCCTCGAACTCAGGAATCCGCCTGCCTCTGCCTCCTGAGTGCTGGGATTAAAGGCATGCGCCACCACACCCAGCTTGGAAAAGAACTCTTAAGGGATGCAGAAGAGTTGTCACTATGATTTTGTAGCTAACCAATCACTAAGTTAACTTGATGAAGAGCAAGCTGAATTCTGTCCAGATGGCTTTAGGCACCTTCCTTTTGTTATAAGAAGAAAAGTTTAATAGAGTGGAAAGTCGGTCCAGCAGAGCTAGAATACACATGTGGTTGTTTCTGACAGCCTTTCTTCAAAATGCAGAGACTCACAGTGGAGTCATTACAGCTCATGAGATCAGTGGCATAACTTTTGTTTTTGTTTTTGAGACAGGGTCTCTTAATATAGCCTTTGTTTTTGAGACAGGGTCTCTTTATGTAGCCTTTGTTTTTGAGACAGGGTCTCTTTATGTAGCCTAGGCTGTCCTACAACTCACTATGGAAGACCAGGATGTCCTCAAACTTAGAGATCAGTCTGCCTCTACCTCTGTCTCTGTCTCTGCCAGTGAGTGTTGGGATTAAAGGTGTGAGCCACCATACATGGCAGTGACGTGACCTTTTATTGGTGGAAATGGCAGTGCCAGTTGAAATTTGCAGGAGGACTTTTATCAAAATGTGTTGGTCTCTGTGTGGGGTTGTGTTGGGCATCTCTTTTCTTAAGAAGATTTAAGCACAGAATGCAGGGGGAATGGGTGCAAGCCTTTGATTCCAGCCCTGGAGGGAGTCAGAGGCAGGCAGATCTCTGTGAGTTCAAGGCTAGCATGAAAGAAAACAAAAGATTTAAGCATGCATGCCATTAATCATGGACACTCACCCCATTACCTCACGATGCTCTCTTCCTCTCTTTGCAGTCCACCTCAGCCATCTCGGAGATTCTTCCCCCCACCCATGCCACTCTCCAAGCCAGGTGAGCAGCCACTATGCTCTCTCATGCGCACACATCTCTTCTGAAGAGTTTCCAGACAAGGTCACACTGGAGTTCCTTCTCTGTCTCCTTGTGTTCCTGTCTCCTTGTATATTTCTAACAGGAACAGGAGTGCTTGGCTCCTGATCTGAGATGAGGTCAGAAATAATTAGGCTCTGTCTCTCTGCTCATCTCATCCAGACTTGAATATTTTCCCCTCCTTCTTAAATCTCTCTGCTTTATATGTGATTACTTCTGTCAGTAAAAACATTTTTTGGCCAGGCGTGGTGGCACACACCTTTAATCCCAGCACTTGGGAGGCAGAGACAGGCGGATTTCTGAGTTTGAGGACAGCCAGGGCTACACAGAGAAACCCTGTCTCAAAAAATCAAAAAAAAAAAAAAATCTTTGCATATTAAATTTATTCTATATGTTTAATTTTGTTGTTGGGACTTTTATTTTTGATTTATACATAGTAATTGTATATACTTATGATATAGGATGATGCATTTGTAACTATATATTTTGAGGAACACATATACACTCACACACACACATACACACTCATATACATCTTAGTATAACTAGCATATCTGTATCTTAAGCATGTCTCATTTGTTTGTGGTAGATATATTCAATTTCCTTTCTTGTAGCACTTTGTAAATGATGACAGGTACCCTATTATACAATAGAATGCCAGAATTTGTTTCTCTTCATTTAGCTTGTTTTCACTTTATTTTTGTTCTTTTCCCTTTCTGCCCACTTACCAAATCCCCACCCCTGCCCTGCACTCATTCTCCTCCCTCTACCTTTCCCATCCCCATCGGCCTTCAGAGCATGAAAGAAAGATTGAGCTGATACGGTTTCTCATGGCTGGCTATGTGAATGTGCATGTGTTGGATACATTCTCTGAGCACGCCAGCGTGCTAGCTTCCTCTGCTGTTGCCACCTTCCAGAATGAGGCTGGTTCACTGCCGCCTTTTCTCTTTCCGCCAGCTCCCAGCTTCCAGAATGAGAGGGTACCCAAGCAATATGGTTAGTAGCTAAACTAGCCCTGCCTTAGATGTAGAACCAACTTGGACATATGTGAAGCACTGATGTCTCTGTTTGTTCCCTAGCTACCGTAGAGCTCTTCACATTGTCAAGATCACATCACAGTTACTCCAGGGAGGCTGTAGGGAATACCTCTTACCTCATCTCTTTCACCTCTCCCTGAGGATAAGATGCCTTGATTGTCCCCCAGAGACAAGGTCTCTAGTCCAGGCTGGTCTGAACTGCCTCTATAGGTGTGGATGATCTTGAGCTTCTGGCCCACCGGTCTCATCCATAGAGTTGCCTGCACAGTGTGCGCCTCCTACCCAGTTCAGGGAGTGCTAGGGATTAACCCTAGAACGTCATCTGTACCAGGCAAGCATGCTTCCTGCTTACCTACATCTTCACCCCTCCTGATACTTTTGTTTGTATTATTTTGCAATAGTATTTCATATTGTGATTTTTTTAAACTAGTAGTTGAGGGGTTTTTTGTTTGTTTGTTTGTTTTTGTTTTGTTTTGTTTTTGTTTGTAGTGTTAGGAATCAAACCCTGGGCCTGGAGCCTGTTAGTCATTTTATCACTGAACTATGGCCTGGAGCCTGTTAGACAGTCATTTTATTACTGAGCTATGCTCCGTCCCTCTTCTTCTCTTCCATCTTCCCTGCCCCTCTTCCTTTCCTGAGTACTTGGGTTTGCTTACGGAGATGGCTGCCAGAACAGTATCCAGTTTCCTTATTAGAAGCCCCAGCACATGTGAAGCACAGCTGATGACTTCCGCCAAGAGGCTGTTCATTTGAGAAATGCTCCATGATTGTTGAAGCTCCTTCATATACGTTATGCTAATGAGTCTTCACAATACTTTTCAAAGTAGGGGGCTAAATATGACCCACGAGGCAGAATCACACCCACCCAGAGGCACTATGATTTGTTTCACTGGGGTGTGACCCTCGATTTTACCATCTTTAAACTCTTGGTGATTGTTATATAGGTGGAGGTCAGGAGATGTGGGTTGGCAGACGACCCCAGTGACACGCAGGCCCTCCCTGGTGGCTCCTGAGCATCCTCTCCCCATGTGGCTGTGATGGGATAGATACCGTGTGATGGGATACCATGCCCCCAAACAGGAAACTCTAGAAAACAAAGGATTTTTAATGATTTAAAGCACATTTATTTTATTTAACAACAACAACAAAAGAGCCATTTTCTCATGTTTAGAAACTGTTTTGAGAAGGAGTCAGTGCTCTGGACTGGAGACACTAATGACACTTAGTGTGGAACTTTCCCTGCATCTATCCTCACATCTATCCTCTTAAAGACTGACACTAAAGATGCTTACACTTTTGTTGAGTTGACTAGGAACAGATTTTGACATGTTATAAACACTTTTTTTAAAGTTCCAGCTACTAAGTTAAACACCATGAACAAAACCACCCTTGGGCAAAGCATGAGCAAGTACGACCTTCTGGTTTGGTTTGAGATCAGTGAACTGGAGCCTACTGGAGAGTAAGTCCAATTTTAAATACATTTCTCAATAAAGTATTTCAGAATTAGAGAGATAGTTTTGAGCCTGTTTGGGTCCCTGCATCGTTGTCCTGTCCAATTCCTCTTTGGATTGAAAGTGGGTGCCTTGCTACTTGTCTGTGAGTGAGGCATTTGCCAGAGGCCGTCGAGGGGGATTGTGTAGCAGCAGCAATGTGATGGGTACCAGATGCACCTGCTTGTGAGGGAAGACAGCAGCATGGTGCTTCTACTAAGACTGCTGAACAGATTGGAGGAACAGGCTCCAGGCTCAGATGGAGGTTTCTGGGGGCTGGTGAGAAGGCTCAGCACATCTGGGCACTCGCTGACAAGCCTGACGATCTGAGTTTGATCCCTGGGACATACACGGTGGAAGGTGAGAACCAACTACTACAGATTGGCCTCCCTCCACACATGTGCCCTGGTAGTGTCACACACACACACACACACACACACACACACACACACACAAATGAATGAATAAATAATGCAATCTTTTAAAATTAGAATACCAATCCCAATGAGGCCTGTGGATTAAGATTTTATTTTATTAAAATGTAATCCCTGGATTAAAATTTTCCACCTTTCCAATATTGAGACCACTATGGCATTGTAGGATGTTTTGCAGTACCTTTGGCCTGTACCTGTATGAAACTCCCTTCAGTTGTGTTGACCAAAGATAGCCCCTAAAAAAGAGCCACTCCCCTAGGTTAAGGGGATCCACATAAGCTTTCTTGTCTTTGTGAGCTGGGTTAGAATAAATAATTAGTGCAACTGTTGTTTATAGTTGTTTCTGAAATGCCTTGGGAAAAGCACAAAAGAGAACTACTCCTGAAAGACTCAAGCAGCTACAACCATTAGCCCAGATTAGGGAATAACTGTTAGTGTAGTGTTCCTCTGGGTATCATGCAGTGAACCACCGTCAGTGATGATCAGCTCCGTTAACTGCTAGTGTCTGCCTGCCGGGCGTGGTGGTGTACGCCTTTAATCCCAGCACTTGGGAGGCAGAGGCAAGCAGATTTCTGAGTTCGAGGCCAGCCTGGTCTACAGAGTGAGTTCCAGGACAGCCAGGGCTATACAGAGAAACCCTGTCTCGAAAAAGCAAAACAAACAAACAAAGGAACGAACAAAAAAAAACCTGTTAGTGTCTGCTGTGCTTATGACCCTGTGTCAAATAGAGTTCTGTTACTCCTCAGTTGACAGTCGTCTGAAGACTGTGGCTTTCCATAACCAGATGTGCAGCCTTAAAAGTTGTTAAGTGATGGTTTCTGCTGAAGTGATTGCTTTCTGGAGCTTTATAGTTAGAACTGGAAGTTGTCTATTTCCAATTTTCACTCAGTTCTGTAACATTCATTATTTACTGAATTATTATGCAATAGACAGAGATGGAAGAAAAAATATGGAGATCTTTTCACACTCCAGTCAAGCAGAGACGCTGAGATATAGATATGTACACGTGACTCTGTGGTGACATGCCTCACGGGGTCAGATGTGGAGCAGAGTGTAGAACAACAGAGATTTCTCTTGGCTACAACCCAGGAAGACTTGGCAGGTGAAGTAGTTCTAACTTCTGTCTTTTGTGTTTTATTTTTACAGGTATATTCCAGCTGTGGTTGACCATACTGCAGGCCTGCCCTGCCAGGGGACATTTTTGCTGCACCAGGTACTGACATCTGAGACAGAACAACAGATTTCTCAGTTCTTCATCTATATTTGGAGAGGAAAATGTGGAAGGACATTTTTGTTTGTC
This sequence comes from Mus musculus, assembly GCF_000001635.26. NCBI lineage: Eukaryota > Metazoa > Chordata > Mammalia > Rodentia > Muridae > Mus > Mus musculus. Next base: position 149,202,420 of record NC_000070.6, on the reverse strand, counting down.
CCCCCCCCCTTTTTTTTTTAAATCAGGGTAGGAAATAGCTAGGAATTGAATACAAAACATCAAATACTGTTTCTGTTTGTATTAGTCAGAGTTTTGTCGAGTAATAGAACTTATAGAATCAGTTGAGAGAGAGACACAGATAGAGACAGAGACAGAGAGACAGAGTGAGAGAGACCCAGAGAAAGGAGGTTTATTAGAATAACTTGTTTTTGGTTTTTTTTTTTTGTTTGTTTTGTTTTTTGTTTTTGTTTTTCAAGACAGGGTTTCTCTGTGCAGCCCTGGCTGTCCTGGAACTCACTCTGTAGACCAGGCTGGCCTCGAACTGAGAAATCCACCTGCCTCTGCCTCCCGAGTGCTGGGATTAAAGGTGTCCGCCACCACGCCCGGCTTTATTAGAATAATTTGCATGCTGTGGTCCAGCTAGTCCAATAATCCAGCAGTTGCTCAGTCCACCAGACTGGATATCTCAGCCGGTCTTCAGCATACTCTGGAGTCCACAAGAAGTAGTGTGTAATGCCTGTGAAGGAGTGGCCTTGCTAGGAAGGGCAAGAACAAGCAGGCAAAAAACAAGGCTGCCTTCTTCTGTGTCTTTCTAGAGAAGATATGGTCCAGAATACATGCGTGTCTTCCCAACTTTAAAGATCTGGAATAGCTGGCTAGTGGTGGAGCAAGCTTTTAATCCCAGCATTTGGGAGGCAGAGGCAGGTTGCTCTCTGTTAGTTGGAGGCCTGCCTCCTGATCTACAGAGCTAGTTCTAGGACAGCCAAGGCTACAAAAGAAATCCTGTCTCAAAAACAACAACAAATCTGAATTAAAGGTGTTCCCACCTCAAAGGAGTAGATCCTCTACTTCAGATTATTTAACTAAGCAAAAATATGTGTAAATATATTTTAGATTAGCCATTGTGAAAAAGGGTCCGGGGGAGGCCTCCCTCCAAGGCCTCATCTTTGACAGTCACTCTTAGTTGGTGATTGCTACTGAAGTCTCTCTCCTTTATGGATATGAATACAGGTAAGTGGTCCCTTCCCTGCAAAATGACCCCGCACCACACAGTGTTCAGCACTTATTGGCTGGTGAGTGTTGGCAAGAAAGGAGGATGTGAAACTGGGAGGGTGACAGACAAGTGGGGCGTTAGGAAGAGTGGAGAGAGGCAGTGGTAGATGGCTGTGGTCAGAACACATTGTACCAAGGTATGGGGACAATGGAGTTCAATGACATCTCAATACTTTTCATAGCTTGTGTCTCACTGTCGTTTAGTTTTGTGTTCTTAGTCCATTTGTGATGGATTCTTATCCTGTCCTCCAGCTGGCTTCCAACTCCTAGGGTGACTCTCAGCCTCAGCCTTGATCATGGGGTAGCAGGTCTGAGCCACCATAACCTGACAACATTTTTTGTTTTTAAAATTTATTTATATATTATGTATACAGTACTTTGCCTGCATATATGCCTGCAGGCCAGAAGAGAACACTAGATCTCATTATAGATGGTTGTGAGCCACCATGTGGTTGCTGGGAATTGAGCTCAGGACCTGTGAAGAGCAGTCAGTGCTCTTAACCACTGAGCCATCTCTCCAGCCCCCGCCATGGGGGCTTTTGATTTCCTTGTTTTGTTTTGTTTTGTTTTGTTTTGTTTTGTTTTGTTTGTTTCTTCTCTTGTTTGGTTTTGACTGTAGGCCATTAAATCTGAAGCCCCTTTCGCATTAGGCAAGTTCTCTACCACTGAGCTATGTCCTTGACACTGTATTTTTGTAGCAGAGTCTTGCTGTGTAGCCCAGGTCCTTGAATGTAAGAGATCCTCCTGCCTCGGTCTTCCAAGTACTCAGATTACAGGCATGTGCCCCCAAGACCAGCCAGAAGCTCCCCATGAGGTCAGTGATGAAAGTCTGAACAGATTAAAAACACACTTTGTAAATGTACACTGCTCATTTGGTAAAATAATATTCAAGGCCTGGTGTGTTACTACACTTATAATCTCAGCATTCAGGAGGCAGAGGCAGGAGGATTTTGAAGTCAATGTCAGTGTTGGCTCCTTAGTAAGTCTTGGCCAGTTTGAGCTACATAGCAAAATCCATTCTTTAAAAAAAAGTGGGGGCTGGTGAGATGGCTCAGTGGGTAAGAGCACCCGACTGTTCTTCCGAAGGTCCAGAGTTCAAATCCCAGCAACCACATGGTGGCTCACAACCATCCGTAACAAGATCTGACTCCCTCTTCTGGAGTGTCTGAAGACAGCTACAGTGTACTTACATATAATAAATAAATAAATCTTTAAAAAAAAAAAAAAAAAAAAAAAGTTAGCTGCATATGTATCAAAAGATGGCCTAGTCGGCCATCACTGGAAAGAGAGGCCCATTGGACACGCAAACTTTATATGCCCCAGTACAGGGGAACGCCAGGGCCAAAAAGGGGGAGTAGGTGGGTAGGGGAGTGGGGGTGGGTGGGTATGGGGGACTTTTGGTATAGCATTGGAAATGTAAATGAGCTAAATACCTAATAAAAAATGGAAAAAAATAAATATTTTCTCCAAAAAAAAAAAAAAAAAAGTTAGCCAATGCTCAAAAGTATTTCTTATTTGGCTGAAGAGATGGCTCAGTGGTTAAGACCAACAACTGCTATTCCAAAGGTCCTGAGTTCAATTTCCAGCAACTACATAGTGGTTCACAACCATCTGTAATGGGATCCAATGCCCTCTTCTGGTGTGTGTGAAGGTAGCTACAGTGTACTCAAGAATAAAAATAAATAAATCTTTTAACAAACAAACAAACAATTTCTTGTCCAGGTATCCATGTTGCAGGGAGCTTCATTTCCCTAGAGCATATTACAGGGTCTCAGTCAATCTGTTAGTCTATCTCTGCTTCCCCACCTTTGCGAGTGTATCTGCCTGTCTGTCTGTCCCAGCCCCACCCCTGCCTCTCTTTCTCTCTCTATCTCTTTCCCAGGATGTATGAATTCATCTGGCCTCAAGCTTCATACTGTGATTACAGGTGTGAAGCTACAAAGGGTCTCTTAAAACCAGGTCAGCAACTGGCTTGTTCATTTTCTAACACATTCTCCTAAATTGTAATCTTGTTCCATTGCCCAGGGCATCCAGCGACGGATCACAGTGACTATCATCCACGAGAAGGGCAGTGAGCTCCACTGGAAAGATGTCCGTGAGCTGGTGGTAGGTGAGTGCATTCCATCAGCTGAGGGAGCCTGGCGTTTTAGAAATGGCATCATTCTGTGCTCAGTGCAGGAGAGGTATGGAAAACTGGAGAACACAAAGTGGAAAAAATAAATACCTTGAATTTGAAGCTCTCTCTCTCTCTCCTGATGGTGGGGAGGAGGGTCAAGACAGGGTTTCTCCATGTAGTCTTGCCTGTCATGGAACTCTCTTCTAGGCTGGCCTCGAACTCATAGATCTGCCTGTCTCTGCCTCCCAAGTTCTGGGACTAAGGTGTGCGTCACCACTGCCAGACATGTCGGAAGCTCTCTTGAGTGCTGGGTTTGTGGCTCAGGAGGAGAATGATTACCTGGTATATATATATATATATATATATATATAGAGAGAGAGAGAGAGAGAGAGAGAGAGAGAGAGTGTGTGTGTGTGTGTGTGCGTGTGTGTGCGTGCATGCAGGTATGCTAGGCAAATGCTCTTCCACTAGGATACAGTACTGATGATTGAACCAGGGGCCCTGCACATGTTCTACCACCAAGCTACTCCCTCGTACGTTTTTTTATTTTAACGACACTATGTAACTAAGCTGCCCAGGCTGGCCCTGAACTTGTGGTCGTTCTGCTGAGTTGTTAAAATGATAGGCCTGTGCCACCAGACCTTTTGATTTAACAAAATTATGCCTTATTTTTTAATGTACTTATCTTCTGGTTTCTTTTATCCCTTCTTTTAGGTCGGATTAGGAATAAACCGGAGGTAGATGAAGCTGCAGTTGATGCTGTTCTTTCCCTGAACATCATCTCTGCTAAGTCCCTGAAGGCTGCCCACAGCTCCAGCAGGTAGGATAGACACCCTGAGCAGCAGAAGTGTCGGCCCGGTGTTGTGTGACGGGCTCACATTAAAACCCCGTTTCTAGCGACTATTGGTGCAAATGGAGAAAGGACTTTCCTTTTTACTTCAGAAACTCTGCTGTGGTGCTGTTCCCCTTTAATCCCACGTTTGGGAGACAGAGACTAGAGGATCTCTATGAGTTCAAGGCCAGCCTGGTCTACATAGGAAGCTACAGGACAGCCAGGACTACATAGAGAGATCGTGTCTTTAAGTAAATAAGCAAACAAATTCTGTTTTCAGAGCTGGAAAAGTGACTCAGTAGTAAAAGTGTTTATTGCTCTCATAGAGGACCCAAATCCCATTCCCGTCCCCCATCATGTGACTCAGGGCAGCCTGTGATTCCACCTCCAGGTCAGGTTATTGTCTTGGAGAACACTGCCTTTGCATTATGGAATTAATTCTCTGCTGCTTTATGCCCTGGAAAACTTGCTTATGTGAGTGTTGGGAAAAGAGGGGGGTGCGGGAATAAGACAGGCAGAAACAGAATGAATAGTTTTGGGCCAAGATTAATTTTTTTTCTTATATCGCAGTTTTGTATAGGAGAAGGAAAAACAAACAAACATGTTTTTCTGCATGTAAGGAGAGCTGACAGGGCCTGTGAGAAGGGGGCCGAGTGCGAGTGGGTGTTGTATCTGGGGAGAGGGTGCCATCGCCTCTTCCTGGGCAGACCATACATAATACCATGTCTCTGAAGTCAGCAGAGACACCTCACGCCTCACTTGCCAGTGTTCAGATGGCATTCATCACTGTTGCCTTCCGCTGCTAAGGAGATGGTGTTGGGTTGAAACCCTGACGGGGCTGGACCTGCTTACTCTGAGATACCCTTGAAAAGTCCTCCAGCCTGAGCCCAGCAGCAGCTCAGGTGCTATATGAAGTGAATTTGGCTTCAGATAAGTTGGCTAAAGTTGAGAATAATGAAAGATAGACACCTTGAACTTTTTAGATCTATATACATTTTACTTTGTGTGTATGTGCAAAGGGTGTGTCAGAGGCCACACACCCTGCTGGAGTTGGTTCTCTTCATCAACAACATGAGTCCTGGGAGGCACACTGGGGCCCTCGTCTGCTGGGTTATCTCTCCAGCCTCAACAGTGTTTGTATTAATTGAAGCTTTGAGTGTACACATTAAGTTATCAATTCTTTCAGTAGATCAAGTCTTTCCTTTAATTATGGGGTTATTTGTTGGACTACTGACTATCTTTCACTCCTACTGTATCGTGTGGTTTTACAGTTGGTGGAACAAGAACTGGAAACCAAAGGGAAGAGGGTTAGAGGATTGAAAGTCAGAGCTGTTGTGGGCCACAGAGTGAAAGTCTGTCTCAAATTCAAGAAAAATCTCATCTAAATTCAACAGCTATTAAACAATTCCACTTTTCGTGTTAGGAAAAATCATTTAAGTTGGTCTTCACAGAAAGTTCTTTTTACCTTTATATTTGATTGATACGCCTAATATCTAATTAAATGTAAATTATTATAATAGTAAACACAATTGACATAAAAAGATTTAAGAAGGCTAGAGAAATGGCTCAACAGTTAAGAGCATTGACTGCTCCTCAAGAGGACCCAGGTTCAGTTCCCAGACCCGCACTGCAACTCAGAACTTCAGTTGCACTGCCCTTTCTGAGCTCCCCTGGCACCACACACACATGTGGTACACTTACTTCATGCGGGAAAATACTTATATACATTTAAAACAATGTTTAAGAACAGGTATATTCTAGAACTCTTAAGCAACCCAGTTTTTAAAATTAATTGTCTAGGTATATGACACACCTCTCTAGTTTAGAATTATTCCAGTTTGGAGACAGAGAACTGTTTAGTCACTTGTCTTATTGCTATGAATAAGGAAGGCGAAGTTGATTACAGCTCCAGAATATAGGCTGTCATGTAGGCAGCCGGAGCCTGAGGCAGCTGGTCTCACTGCGTCTGCAGCCAAGGAGCCGAGATCGGTGAGCACTGGTGTTGAGTGTGGACTGCAGCCATGGAGTGGCACAGGTCTCATGAGGGAGGCTCTTTCCACCTCAGTTCACTTGGCCTGGACAGTCTCCCACGCGTGCCTGCAGATTTGTCTCCGAGGAGATTCTAGGTCCTACCAAGTTAACCCAGTGTTCACCATCTCAGGCTCATAGGTTAATATGGTGAGTTGCTGTTGAGGTTATTTAAGGGCTAGTGTTGAAAGTAATGTATAGATCTGCAGATTGGTTGTACTATATATGTGCCTCAGAGGGCTTCTCTAACACATTGAAAGTAGAGAGTAATTGACAAAATCCTGATTCCCTTTCTGTCCACACCTGCCCTTGCGTTAACCAAGCCTTGGCTTTCTCTTAGCTCTACAGCAGTTGCTTACCATATCCAGTACTAAGTCACAGCTTGTGTGTGTGTGTGTGTGTGTGTGTGTGTGTGTGTGTGTGTGTGTAGGGGGTGTCATTAAAGATTTGATCTCCATATTCCTTTGTAGTCCATCTTTTTTCTTTTTTAAAATTTTGCTTTTTTTAGACAGGATTTCTCTGTATAATTGTACTGGCTGCCCTGAAACTTGCTTTGTAGACTAGACTGGCTTAGAACTCACAGAGATCCACTTGCCTCTGCCTCCTGAGTGCTGGGGTTAAAGGTGTGTACCACCATGCCCAGCCATTTTTTCTTAATGAACCTCTTGAGAGAAGGATTCATGTCACTTTAAGTCCCTTATCAAATTGTGTCCTAGAATTCTCCGTTCATTGTTTGTCCTCTGAAATTCAGTTCGCTTCTTAGCATTATTTTGCCCTTTTTAAAAAATATTTTTTCTCTGTGTGTTTCTATTTCTTCGTATATATTTGTTTGTTTTTCTTTCTGTCTGTCTTTTGGTTGCTGGACTAACGAAGGCATTTTCTGTTTCTGCAGGCTCTTGCTTGATAAGGATATTCCTAGGTACTTTCTGTTTGCTTTTTTTTTTTTTTTTTTTTTTAATTTATTTATTAATTATATGTAAGTACACTGTAGCTGACTTCAGACACTCCAGAAGAGGGTGTCAGATCTCGTTACGGATGGTTGTGAGCCACCATGTGGTTGCTGGGATTTGAACTCCGGACCTTCGGAAGAACAGTCGGGTGCTCTTACCCACTGAGCCATCTCACCAGCCCCCTGTTTGCTTTTTTGCTCCTAGAGATTCTAGTTTACCAGCTTTATGTCTTCTGTTGCTTTGGTTCCTGTTTTAATCCAGTAGTTTCTTTCCTGCATAAACCTAAGCTTTACCTAGAACAGAGCACGACCTTTTTTGTAGCCTAAGAATGCCCCCAGAGCTGTCTGTCCTGATGTGTGTACAGCTTCGGATGTAACTTCTCCAATGACTTAGTGCTAAATTATTGTCTCATTCCATTTACTACATTTTAAACACCTCTTCAGGTTGTTCTTTTTTACATTCTAAAATAGAATCTTTTACATCTCCCGTGATATCTCAGGCTTTGTTTTCTGACATTCTCTCTTCCTTCCCCCTCGCTCTACCCCACCTCTTTCATAGCTTGGAAAGTTTGCTGCAGATCACACTTACTTCATTTTGCTCTGTGCCTACTCCACGGAGAGCAGATTGACTCTTTAGGAGTTGAGTCTGCAAGAAAAAATGTTGTTAGTTAAAAAAAAAAAAAAAAAACATAGTCTCACCGGTTAGACCAGGTTGGCCTTGAACTCCCAGGATTCTCCTGCCTCTGTCCAGAGTATCAAGGTTAAAGGCTTGTGAAAGGCATTCAGGGAGGCTCATGCCACCTCAGTTGACAGGAGAGTAGTTCCCCTCCCGACCACATCCCCCACTCTCTCTCTCTCTCTCTCTCTCTCTCTCTCTCTCTCTCTCACACACACACACACACACACACACACACACACACACACACACGAGCGCTTGCATGCCAGCATAAAGTGTAACCATATGTAAGAAGCTGGTGCCGCCATGCATGGTATCAGGGCACTGAGGGGGCAGCAGCAGGCAGATCTCTGAGTGTGAGGCCAGCCTGTGCAGTATCGATGGCATTTCCCGTTATTAGAATTTCTATAACTAAGTTGAAATACTTAGCTTTTAACCACATTCTGAGCACATGAAGGTGTTCTGCTGAATCGCTAAGCCATGGAGAAGCTTTCCTTGTCCGCCATTTTTGTTGTACTTAGGGTCACTTGATGACCCAAATCTCACTGATTATTGCTGTGTGCCTTCTGAGTCTGGATAGAGAATTTTCTTGTCCCACACTCATTGCCGCAACAACTTGACACTGAGAAACAGTCACATTCCAGAAAAGACCTGAATTAGGACATCTGCAGATGGGCATGGCCACGCCTCAGCTCTGGGCACTGGAAATATGAGCTGTGGGCAGGGGGTTCCCTTTCAGAGAGGTTTCTCTGCCCTTGCTTTCTGGAGGAAGATGCATAGGGTGTGCTTAGAGAGAAGATATGCCCGTTAGTTGCCCTTGGGAATCGAGAAAGACAGAACTAGGGAGGTCAGCATTTGGAAAGGTGGAAGGGAGAATGAGGTTGGCAGGCAGTAGGTACATAAACAGTCTCTCTATGTGAGGTGGATGAGCTCTGCTCTTCCTGAGAGTGAACGTTGGGAGGGGATGGGGTTGGAAGAGCAGCTTCCCCAGGAAGTGTCCGAGTTCCAAGAAGAAATGACAGAGGCCTGGGAACTGATGTGCAGCCACCAGTGCGGTGTGTCTGTCTGTCTGTCTATCGCCAGGAGAAAAATCCTCAGACTGGAAGAACTTAAAGCAGTCTGCTAAATTTAACTTATGATTATTTCTTAACTATAAGGTTGATTTTTCAGATACATTTAGAAGGAATGAATGATAAAACCTACCTTTAGTGTTATAAAATTCCTCTCTACTATTAATAATAGATCAACTTGGGTTTGTTCGCTGAAATAATGTTTTTCATAATTCGATTCTGCCTGTTCCCATGGAGCATCTCCGGTATTTAAAGTGTCTCTAGGAGTCTGCAGAGGCAGCCAGTGAAGTTTAGATCTCTGGGATATGGGACGGAAGCCTACCTGCTACTGAGTCCTTACTTTTTCTGTTTGTTTAGTTGGTTTGTTTGGTTTTGTTTTTTTGAGACAGTGTAGCCCTGGCTGTCTTCAAACTCACTCTGTAGACCAGGCTGGCCTTGTACTCAGAGATCTGACTGCCTCTGCATGCACACACACACACACACACACACACACACACACACACACACAATCTCCGGGAATTAAAGGTGTGTGCTGCCACGCCTAGCTTAGTCCTTCTTACCTGTTATTAAAACAGACAGGGCGGCTCACTTGGACTTCTTTCAGATTCTGTCTACATTCTTCTTACTCCTTTTAAATGTTCTCATAGTTTATGTTGACGGTGGGGCTGGCTTTGTTTGAGAAAGAGTCTTGTGCTGTGTCCTTGCCAGTCTGGAACTTGGTAGACTAAACTGGAAATTGGATCAAACTCATCTCAGACTTGCGCAGTCCTCCTGCCTCTGCTTGAGTCTTGGGGCTGCAGCCGTGTACCCCATTCCTGCCAGTGTTGCCACTGTGGTCATGTTAGCAGTCAAAAGCTTTATCAAAAAGCAGGGATGAGGCGCTGCCTCTGTTAGGGTGTGATAAATGGAGAATGGCAGTGATTGGCATGGGATTCCTTAGAACACTGCCAGTAGCAATCCCTCTGCTACCATTGGCTACTTCGGGTTGACATTGTCTTTCTGACCTCAGGACCTTCTACCGTTTCGAGGCAGTATGGGACAGCTCCCTACATAACTCCCTCCTTCTGAACCGAGTGACACCCTATGGAGAAAAGATCTACATGACCTTATCTGCTTATCTGGAGGTAAGGGACCCATAACTTGAGCAGACCCTGGGAAGCAGGCAGTGACAGGAGCAGTCAGCAAAAATCCAGCTTGCTTTTTGATCCCTTCCCCTGGGTATTCTTTGTTTTGTTTTTGTTTTTCGAGACAGGGTTTCTCTGTGTAGCCCTGGCTGTCCTGGAAATCACTTTGTAGACCAGGCTGGCCTCAAACTCAGAAATCCTCCTGCCTCTGCCTCCCAAGTGCTGGGATTAAAGGCGTGCGCCACCACGCCCAGCTTCCCCTCCATATTCTTAAATGGTTTATTTGATTTTACTTTGCTAGCTGTTCTAATTGTTTTAGATTCTATTCCAGGGCTCTATTTAGTCAAAATAGCACAGCTTTTTTGATCATTTAAGCTTCAGGAAACCAATCACCAGTTAAGACAGCTTCATACCATGTTTTCCTGTTCGTAACAGAGACTAGTTCCAGGTCTTGGAACAAGCCTGAGTCCTTCTGTTTTTTATTTCTTTGAGTCTCTGTATCCAAGGCTCGCCTCAAACTTGCTGTGTAGCTGAAGGTGACTTGTTGCTCCTGTTTCTGCTTTCCAGGCACTGGGATTACAGGCATGCGTCATCATGCCTGATCTGAGCCAGATTCTAACTTTTGCCCTGTGTCCTCTCATGAGCTTCTATGTCTCACTTTCGTTTATTTCTTCCTCCTCCTCTTCTTCCTCCTCTTCTTCCTCTTCCTCTTCCTCCTCCCCTTCTTTTCTTCAGCTTCCTTCTTCTTCTCTCCCTCTTACTCTTCCTTCCCTCACCCTCTTCTTTCTTTCTCTCTTTATTTCTTTCTTTTCCTGTTTTATGTTTTGTCTTTCAAGACAGGGTTTCTTTGTGTAGGCCTGGCTGTCCTGGAACTCTCTTTGTAGACCAGGCTCGCCTTGAACTCACAGAGATTCACCTGCCTCTGCCTCCTGAGTATTGAGATTCAAAGCAGTTGACATCACGCCTGGTTTCTTCATTTTTAAATAGTGTGCAATGATAGGATTTTCCCTCAAAAGAAAATATGCATTTATCATATATATATGATAAATATATATATGATATAAATATAAATATATATACATATACCTTATATATACCTTATATTATTATATATACCTTATATATACCTTATATTATTATCTGTTGAGTGGCTTTAGAAATCATTGAAGCAGAAGCCTACCTCTCTCCACAGCTGGAGCCAGCTTTCCTGATCTGCTGCTGCTTTCCTTATCAGCCTCTCACCACAGCTGCTCTCCTTATCATTCAGCACTTTATCTTGTCTGTTTGCAGTTGGATCATTGCATCCAGCCGGCCGTCATCACTAAGGATGTGTGCATGGTCTTCTATTCCCGAGATGCCAAGATCTCACCACCGCGTTCTCTGCGAAACCTCTTTGGTAGTGGCTACTCAAAGTCACCAGACTCGTAAGTTTTTGAAACAGGCTTAGTTTCCAGTTTTGTCCTAGTCTAACAGAAACACCAGGCCTTAGGTACCCCAGCTTCTGTTGCAAGTTAGTTTGTCATCTATAAACATTTAAGTCACTGACATCTGAATAGAGACGACTTGCATGGTAGCATTTCATACAGTGTTAGAGATGAAGGAAGAAGAATGTTCTGTGTAAATCTTCTAAAGCAGGTTAATAAGGACTCCTTGTCACTATGACTCATATTTTTAGTAGATTGCCATTGATATTTTCTTCTACGTAAGAGTTGTTGTAGGGCTGGAGAGATGGCTCAGCAGTTAAGAGCACCCGACTGATCTTCTGAAGGTTCTTAGTTCAAATCCCAGCAACCACATGGTGGCTCACAACCATCCATAAGGAGATCTGATGCCCTCTTCTGGAGTGTATGAAGACAGCTTCAGTGTACTTACATATAATAAATAAATAAATCTTTTTTTAAAAAAAAGAGTTGTTGTACATATTTAAGGCACACAAAAATATACCTTTGAGGGCTGGTGAGATGGCTCAGTGGGTAAGAGCACCCGACTGCTCTTCCGAAGGTCCGGAGTTCAAATCCCAGCAACCACATGGTAGCTCACAACCATCCGTAACAAGATCTGACTCCGTCTTCTGGAGTGTCTGAAGACGGCTACAGTGTACTTACATATAATAAGTAAATAAATCTTAAAAAAAAAATTAAAAAAAAATATACCTTTGAGACTGTGTGGCCTGGATACTTGAATATCACCACTCATCTTTACGAATAAATAAGAATGACTATAATGTAGTAAGGTTGAGTCCCTTCCTGCAGTGTCCAGAATTTGTTGCTAATCATTTCCTTCCAGTCAGACATTTTCTTCTCTTATGTCAAGAAAAGTTCATAGTTTTCTCATTTATGTTGTAGATTTTTCTAGTATACCCTGTTCTGTTCATCATATTGAGATAACAGTGATCAAAATCATACTGAAAATAGGCATCTCCTAAGAGAAAAAACGTAAATAAGCAAACAACAGTTAGCGATAAAAAAATAATCAGTGTCCTAGGACCAGAAAGATGGCCCAGGGTGAAGGGGCGTGCCATCATGTGGGCGTGCCATCCGCCTGAGCCGCGGAACCCACATGATGGCACCAGAAACTAACTCCCCAAGCTGACCATCAACCTACGCATGCGTACAGAGGCAGACACAGACACACACACTCACAGATAAATAAAAGTGAAAATGGTGTGTATCTAAGTGTGGAGTTGTAGCCATCAAGAAGACATGCTCTTTATTAAGTAAGCAAACCCAGGGTTTTCCCAGTTTGTGTTACAAGAAACTCACCAGCTGTTCTACTCTGTCTTCAATAGCAACCGAGTGACTGGGATCTATGAGCTGAGCTTATGCAAAATGGCAGATACTGGAAGCCCAGGTAAGCTCTTACCACACCATATTCTTCAGGAGTATTACTTAAAAAAATTGGAGACTCATTCATGTTGGGAGGAAGAAAGTCTTTTAGTATTTTACAAGCCAGTTTTATAGTGGTGGAGTGGTAAGATACACTATTTGATTTATGGCATATGATGTGATTATAAAAATGGTGTCCAACAAGATACACTAGGCTGTGAAATATTAACTTGTTGAGAGAATTAGAATAACTTTGGCTTAGTGGGGGTGTGGTGGCACACACCTTTAGTTTCAGCACTCAGGAGGCAGAGGCAGGTGGATCTCTGCATTTGAGGCCAACCTGGTCTACAAAGCAAGTTCCACAGACACACAGAGACGCAAAGAAACCCTGTCTCGAAAAACAAAACAAAACAAGAAAATCTTTGGCTTAGAAAGCATTTCTTTTTTTACATGTTTAAAGATTTGTTTATTTTATGCATATGAGTACACCATCATTGCTCTCTTCAGACACACCAGAAAAGGGCACCAGACCCCGATACAGATGGTTGTGAGTCACCACGTGGTTGCTAGGAATTGAACTCAGGACCTTTGGAATAGCAGTCTTGGAATAGCAGTCGGTGCTCTTAACCTCTGAGCCATCTCTCCAGCCCAGAAAGCATTTCTTTTTTTTTTTTTTTTTTTTATTTATTTATTTATTTATTATATGTAAGTACACTGTAGCTGTCTTCAGACACACCAGAAGAGGGCGTCAGATCTTATTACAGATGGTTGTGAGCCACCATGTGGTTGCTGGGAATTGAACTCGGGACCTTTGGAAGAGCAGTCAGTGCTCTTAACCTCTGAGCCATCTCTCCAGCCCCCCAGAAAGCATTTCTTGAGATTGGATTTTGTTCAAGCCTGCAGCCTACAACAGCCCCTTGCCTTCCAAGTGTTAGGATCATAGGTTCTGAGCCACGGAGCCTAGCTATTCAGAAAACCTTACAACTGCTTACTACACTACCTTAACAAAGATCATTTCTCAGCCTCATACCATTGAGCAACAATATCAGCTTTGCCAGGGAAATTATCAGAAATCCATGTTTATGGCTGAGATACAGGTTAATAATGATAAAGCATTTGTTTACTTTTCACAAGGCCCTAGGTCTGAACCCAGCATTTTTTGAGTTTTTAGACAGGGTTTCTCTGTATAGCCCTGGCTGTCCTGGAACTCACTTTGTAATAGACCAGACTGGCTTCAAACTCAGAGATCCACCTGCCTCTGCCTTTCAAGTCCTAGAGTTAAAGTCATGAACCACTACCTCCTAACTTTTTATTTTTTAATGAATTGTGTGACTATGTCCCCCAGACTAGTATGGAACTCAGTGTTTAGACCATGCTAGCCTCAAACTCACAGGGATTACCTGCCCCTGGCTCTTCCATGCATGGATAGAAGATGTGTACCACCATACCTGGCATCAATTTTATTAATAAATAAAATCTCATAGGCCACATTTGGTTTGCTATTTTAAAATGTGTAAGAGTAATTTGTTTTGACTTAAATTGGAGCTAGATTTTTCTCTGGGGTATTAAAAAAACAAAAAAAGCACGGTTTTTCTTCTGTTAGGCATGCAGAGGCGGAGGAGAAAAGTCTTGGATACCTCAGTGGCATATGTGCGGGGAGAGGAGAACCTAGCGGGCTGGCGACCTCGTGGAGACAGCCTCATTCTGGAACACCAGTGGGAGCTGGAGAAGCTGGAGCTGCTGCATGAGGTACCAAGGGCAGCCTGGGCCACGTCAGGGACTCAGGCAGGACAGCATCCACCCGGTCCTACCCTGCCTTCCCTCTGTGACCCCTGGGCGCTTTGACTTCCTGTGATGAAAGCATAACTGCATGTGGAAACGCTTACTGGGCTCAGGTAACGATGTTCCTCTTGTCAGGTGGAAAAAACTCGCCACTTCTTGCTGCTTCGGGAGAGACTTGGTGACAGCGTCCCTAAGTCTCTGAGTGACTCACTGTCCCCCAGCCTGAGCAGTGGAACCCTTAGCACCTCCACCAGCATCTCCTCTCAGATCTCAACCACCACCTTTGAAAGCGCCATCACACCGAGCGAGAGCAGTGGCTACGACTCGGCAGACGTTGAAAGCCTGGTCGACCGGGAGAAAGAGCTGGCTACAAAGGTGGAGAATCCCTTCTGTTTTTGCTTAGAGTCCCTACCAGCAGGCACGGAGACATTCTCTCTGTCCCATCATTCGCAGCAGCTGTCTTTGAAGACACTGATAATACTCATACTGAACATATGAAATAATAAGGGTCAGTCCTTACCTTCACAGGGCTGTATCCTATAGAGTTGGTATTGTGAGCTGGCCTCGGAAGCACATGTTAGGGGTATTCAGTGGCTTAGGGAAGTCATGGGATAGAGTGACAGGAAATGGAGTTGATCCTATTTGGGCATCCAACACTTCACAGAGGCCCAGAGGGTCCCGGACATGATGTAAATATTTCAAATGGTGTTTATTTGTTCCTGCATATTTTAAACAAGATTACAAATTCTTTAGTAGGACTAATGGTCTATAGCTCAGTGGTAGAGTACTTTGCCCAGCACGTGCAAGGCCCTGAGTTTGACCGTAAGTATGCCAAAAATACATTAAGCTAATCAACAATAAGTTTTCTTTAGCAGGAATAAAATGGATAGCTTTGTGAGACTGAGGAAGGGAGCTCCTTGTTACAGTGGTCCACTCGGAACGCGGGGCCTCTTCAGGGAGGGGACGGGGAGAAGGCAAGGGTTCAGGATGGCTCCTGGCTGTGCACTTGCCGTAGTCGGCGACAGAGGACAGAAAACTTAGATGGCTTTGTGTGTGTCTTGTCTTAGTAGTCAAGTGCTCTTCTAGTGTGCTTAGGAAAACATGTCCAACCAGAAGGGTTCATGGTTTTGGTTTTGGTTTTCCAGTGTGAGAAATTGAACTTAGGTCCTCATGTATGCTTGGCAAATACTCTACCACCAAGCTACATTCCCAACTCAGGTCTTTTATTGAATTGAGAATTAGAAAGATGTCAATTCTTTTGTATTTCTGAGACAGTCTTCCTGTGTTGCCTTGGCTGACCTGAAACTTGTTGTCTAGATCAAGCTGACCTTGAATTGGCGGCAGCCTGTGCCTGGCTGTCTGATGAGTGCTGGAATTAGAGGTGTATATTGCCATGTCTGGTTCTGCTGCTATATTCCTAGTGAGATAGGGTTTCTCTATTATGTTACCCTTGCTGTCCTGAAACTTGCTATATGTAGACCAGGCTAGTCTTGAACTCACAGAGATCTGTCTACCCCTGTTTCTCTAATGCTATCATGGGCCACCATGCTCTGCTCCTAAGCACTTCTAAGCTATGTCAGTAGTCATTTGCTTTGGTTGTATTAAGGATGATTGTTGAAATCCATTTGCTTTTTACTGCCTTAACTAGACACATGCTAGCTTTCCTTAGCCTATTCGTAGGTAGCATAGGTATAGGACTTATTAGTTCTCCTTGTATACAGGACTTCATTTAACCATTGGAAGTTTATGTTCAGCCCTGACTGACTGACTCTCTACCATCTCTCATTTCAGTGCCTGCAGCTTCTCACCCACACTTTCAACCGAGAATTCAGCCAGGTGCACGGCAGCATCAGTGACTGTAAGGTGAGCACGTTGAGGCCATTGCGTGTCACGGGTGTGGTGTGGACCGTTCCCTTTTCAGCTGTCCAAATTGTCACAACTTGTGCTGCTTTTAGAGGCTGCGATGGGTGTAGACTGTATCTGAAGGGGTGTGACATTATGCTCTGGCGTGGCTTCTGATTTTGTCAGAACACTGACTTCTGAAGTTGACAGATGCCTTCTAGGATGAGTAGGATTGCTGTCATAGGAAATATTTAGGTGTTTGTTTGTTTGTTTGTTTGCTTTGGTTCCCTTTGAAGAGCTTGTGATGTTGGGCAGTACTAAGCTTTTGTGTGAAATGAAAACATGAGCTGTTGGTGGCATTGGACTTAATGCGTTGAGCAAAAGGTGATAGCTCCTGAGAGAACCTGTGTGTCCTCCATGGCTTGACCCTTTGGCTTTTCCTTCAGCCTTCGCAGCTCCTGCCTGCCTGGGTCTCTCTGCACCTCACATGCCTTCTTCCAGACATTCATTCCCATGCTTGCCTCCCTCATCATTTCTGCTTTCTGCTCCACCATTGCCTTCTTGGGAGTGGGCCTCTTTCAGCCCCCACAGCAGGCCAGCCACCCCCTGAAACATTTGTTTATTTTTCCTCTTTATTATTTTAATTTTATATGTATGGGTATTTTGCATGCATGTAGCTCTGTGCATCGTGTTTGTACCTGATGCCTGTGGAGGTCAGAAAAAGACGTTGGATCCCATGGATCTGAAGTCCCAGATAGTTGTGAACTACTGTGTGGATGCTGGGACTCAAACCCAGGTCCTATGTAAGAGCAGCCAGTTCGCTGGGCGTGGTGGTGCACGCCTTTAATCCCAGTACTCAGGAGGCAGAGGCAGGTGGATTTCTGAGTTCGAGGCCAGCCTGGTCTACAAAGTGAATTCCAGGACAGCCAGGGCTACACAGAGAAATCCTGTCTCAGAAAACTAAAAAAAAAAAAAAAAAAGCAGCCAGTTCTCTTAACCACTGAGACATATTTCTGACCCTACTATCTGGTACTTTTTGGTTTTGTTCTATTTACTTATTCATTTGTTCATTCATTCATTCGTTCGTTCGTTCATTTGGGTTTTTTGCGACATGGTCTAACTGTGTATCATGGGCCTGACCATCTGGCACGTTTTGAAAGTCTGTCTCCCTTCTTCACTAATGTATGCTCCGCTCCATGAGTGCAGGACTTTGCCATGTGCTTTGAACAATAGGTGCTTGGCGTGTGTGTGCAGGCTGTGTAATAGCAGGGAGAATTAGAGACACATAGAGCTTCTCATTCTTTCTCTCCCCTCCCTCATCTCTCTCCTTCCTCCTCCTCCTCTTCTTCACTCTGGGGACAGAAACAAGGGTTTGGTGCGTTGCCTATGAGCAGTAATAATTGTGTTACAGAGGCTTGTTTTCTTTAATGACTTTGAATCAGCCTTAAAAAAGATGGCTATCTTAGACGACTTTTGCTGCTCTCTGTGGCAGAGGCAGACGTAAAGTGCTTGTCATATAAGCATGAGAACCTGCGTTCAGATCCACAGCGCCCGTGTAAAAAGAGTCGCCTCTGATCCCAGGGTTGAGGCGGCCGAGACGGCAGATCCTGGGCTTGCTGCTGCCTAGTCTAGCTAACGTTGAGCTCCGTTGTGCTGCTGCTGCTGAGTCTCATTGGTGCTGCCTTTGTTGTAGTTGTCTGACATCTCTCCAATTGGACGGGACCCCTCTGTGTCCAGTTTCAGCAGTTCCACCCTCACGCCCTCCTCCACTTGCCCCTCCTTGGTGGACTCCAGGAGCAGCTCTATGGATCAGAAGTGAGTACTCAGATTTCACAGAGACAAAGTACCAGTTTTTCTATAGTTCTGGATTCAGCTCAACATCACTGTCCTATTCTGGACAACTCTAGAGTGTGTGGGCACTTTCTTCATTTAAGTTTATTAACTTTAGGTTGTTATTAGATGTATGAAATTGTTATATGTGCTACTAAGAAAGCAGAAGCTAGTTAAAAACACAAATCAAATGTAAGATGGATCCAAAGAAATGATAAAGCATAGAGGCCCACCGAGATGGCTCAGATGGTGAAGCGCTTGCTGTGCCAGCATGAGAACCTGCGTTCAGCTCCCCAGCATCCGCATAAAAAGCATCTGCAGGGGAACAGGACTGGTCTCAGTGCTGAGGAGGCTGAGACAGGTGGATCTAAGAGCTGGGGGACGGGAGGAGTGTCTTCTGGATGTGGTCACCTGCCTGAGACCTGCATAAGAAGAAGCCAGCCCATGGATTGGGAGGGGCTCAGGGGGCCCAGTTCCTAGCTGAGGAGCTATTGGCAACTGATGGCTGCTGGGAAAGAGTCCTTTTTCTTTGTGGCATGGCCACTGGTCCGTGCTCTAGTATCTGGCCCACGCCTGTGTGAGTGTAGACAGCACTAACTGAACTCACTGGATTACTGACATGAAGCTGGAAGGGCTGTGTGGTGGTGGAGATGACCAAAGTACATTGTATAGGGTATAAAACTCACAGAATAAATAGATACTACATAAAAGGTAAAAACTTAGCACAATTAAGTGGAGAATGATAGAGGAAGGCATCTAGTGAGAGAGGAAGGCTTCCACATGCATGAGCTCATGCATACACACACACTCACACACACACACACACTCAAACACACACACAAACATACCCATGCACACATGTACGCACACACACACAAAAATAGTAAAGCTTGCAAAATGAACCTTTTTTTTTTTAAGATTTTTTTATTTTATGAGTACACTGTAGCTGTCTTCAGACACACCAAAGAGGGCATCAGATTCCATTATAGATGGTTGTGGTTGCTGGGAATTGAACTCAGGACATCTGGAAGAACTATAAGTGCTCTTAACTGCTGAGCCATCTCTCCAGCCTCAAAATGGACCTTTAGAATCAGAAATATACAGAATCATCAGGCTAAGCTATTCTAGGAGACCCCTAACAACCAGAACAGAGGCCTAAAGAATGATGGCGTTCACTACTCTACTCCTCTGCTCTTAGGAGCCTTCTCAGCTAGGTCCAGGTTCTTCTTCATTTGTTTGCTTTATCTGCTATCCACAAGATGTGAACTTTTTTTTTCTAAAGGATTTATTTATTTATTAAGTACACGGTATTCTGCCTGCATTTATGCCTGCAAGCCAGGAGAGGGCACTCGTCCTCGTTACAGATGGTTGTGAGCCACCATGTGGTTGCTGGGAATTGAACTAATGAGAGTCTGGAAGAGCAGACAGTGCTCTTAACCTCTGAGCCATCTCTCCAGCCCAAGATGTGAACTTTTTAAAACCCCTTAGAAACTTGCTATAGCACAGTGGCCAAGCATCTTCCTGTGTCTCTGACTGGGCAGTCTACCAGTCCCAGAGAGAGCTGCTGCTGTCAGTCAGGGGCCACACTTTGAGACCCACTGTGTCAGTTCTGGCCATGAGACTGATAGGACACTCCTGAGGGAACACAGTTCCTATCAGATGCTTGTGTTCTCAGGACTCAGTGGCCCCAGTGTCCTGTTCCACGGAGAAGATGCTGGAATGAGGGTTACCTTTCTGACACCAGCTTCTCTTAGCTGACCTCTGAAACTGATGTTTGCCTCTGGCACTTGGGCAGGCGCACTGTGTCTGGTGAGGTCATGTCCACAGTGGCTCTGACCTAACTGACGTGCTTCTTACTCTTTGCTTCCTCTGTAAGGACCCCAGAAGCCAACTCTCGTGCCTCCAGTCCCTGCCAAGAATTTGAACAGTTTCAGATCGTCCCAACTGTGGAGACACCCTATTTGGCCCGAGCAGGGAAGAATGAATTTCTCAATCTTGTTCCAGACATTGAAGAAGTCAGAGCGGGGTGAGTCCTGTGGCATGCACCCTTTCTAGCTCTGCTGTGCAAGGCTGTTCCAGCCTAGAGCACAGGGCTGTGCTGCCGTGTGCGGTGGGCATCTGGGCCTAGCACATTGTGCTGATGTGACCAGTGATGATCTAGGCCAACTGGATCATTTTCCTGTCCTGGTGCATCTGAGGGCTCGCCTAGTGGAAGCATGTATCGATGGGTCGATCTCAGCTTACTACTGTTTACTTTAGGAGAAACTGACTTCTTTTACAATGTCCTTTCAGATCAGTGGTATCTAAGAAAGGATACCTGCATTTCAAAGAGCCACTTTCCAGTAACTGGGCTAAACATTTCGTTGTGGTTCGTCGCCCTTACGTCTTCATCTATAACAGTGACAAAGACCCAGTAGAGCGTGGCATCATTAACCTGTCTACAGCACAGGTGGAGTACAGCGAGGACCAGCAGGCCATGGTGAAGGTCAGTCTCTCCTGACTTGGCTGTCTGATGCTCCCTGTGTTCTTCCCTTTTGAGTCTGGCGTTCTAGTCTGTGGCATGGATCCTAGTTTATATCTGGGTTGCATGAACTTTCGGTGTGAAGTGCTGTGCACCCTGTGAATTTGGCAAGATGTTCCTAACTGTTCATTCTCTCCAATAACTTTCTTCTACCTAATGTCTCTTCCCAGACACCTAATACTTTTGCTGTATGCACAAAGCACCGTGGGGTCCTTCTGCAAGCTCTCAATGACAAAGACATGAATGACTGGTTATATGCCTTTAACCCACTTCTGGCTGGCACAATAAGGTCAGATACTGTTCTTTTGCTTCATTTCCTCATGCTGAGACAGTCTCACTGTATAGCCCAAGCCAGATTCTAAGTTCTCCACCTCATCCCAAGGACTGGGTTTACAGGTGTGCACTACCATGCCTGGCTCGTGAAAGCTCTTTCTCACATTTACATGAGTAGGAAAGATGTGTCGTTCTAACTGGGATGAAAATGGAAAGGAAGGCAAGGGTACGATGATGAGTTACAGGGTGAGACGAGTGCCCTGCTTCCAGTGCAGTGTCGTGCGTCCTCAGCCGTAAGGACACCACCGGTCCTATCCTTCATCTCCTTTAGGTTTCAGTTTTCAGGAGGTCTGCAGAAGGCCCAGAGCACCGAGTAAAGGAGAAACAGTGCTTTAATGGACTCCCATAGTTCAGGCTGTGTGAGAGGAGCGCATCTCACAGAGTCCCCAGCGTAGGAAAGACCTCATAGCTGTCCCTGGGCTACTGTTAGGAGTCATAATGTCCATATGTGCTCTGCAGGCTATCTGCTCTGCGACCCCTGTGAAAAGGGTATTCAACCCCCAAAGGGGTCTCGAGTTGAGAACTGCTGGTCCAGCCATTTGTTTAGGAGCGTAGAAGCCTGGCCTGCAGAATCGGCTGGGAGAGACCAGCATCCACTCTTCTAACGCTGCCTCCTGTTTTTCTCATAGGTCAAAACTCTCTCGCAGATGCCCGAGCCAGCCAAAGTACTGAGCGTTCTCCTGAGCCTTGCTCACCTTCGACAGATAAAGAAAGTGTTACCTCTCATTCTCTTTGTGATTCTTGACAGTTATTCTTGTATGTAATCCTGTGGCTTAACGACTTTTCCCTCCTCACCCTGCACTTCTCTAGCTCTCTGTTCCCTCTCCATGGCTCTGACTCTTCTTATTCTTGTGCTAAGACTTGTAGCATGTGGCCTAACAAGGGGAACAAAACCACTACACGTCCATACACACTCACACTCACACTCACCCACACCCGAGGGGACCCAGCACATCTCCAAATGATTCTCCTGTGTGCTTCAGCTTCCTTTGGATGTTAGGTCCCCTTCACGGTCACTGTCCGACTGTTGTCTCCGTAGCTCTGGTTTTCAGGGTAACTTCTCTGTCTCTCTTTTTCTTTCCCCTTTGTTTATGATAATCTTCTTTTTTCTGGGTGGTTTAGAGACTAAGGGAGGAGACATTTGGTATTGTCAGCCAGGAGAAGAAAACTTGTTAACTTGTTTCTCTCTCTCTCTCTCTCTTCCTCTCTCTCTCTCTTCTCTCTCTCTCTCTCTCTCTGTCTCTTTTTCTCTCAGTGTCTGTCTCTGTCTATTTGTGTGTGTGTCTGGTGTCTGTCTGTCTCTCTCTGTGTCTGTCTCTGACTCTCTCTCTTTCTCTGTATGTGTGTGTGTGTGTGTCTGTCTGTCTCTGTCTCTCTTTCTCTTTCTCTTTGGTGGCTAATCCATGTGTTTCCATTCAGGGAAAGCACTGTGGGAAGCTCAGAAATGGGATTTAAATTCTCTGTCTAAATCAGGGCTCGGAGCATGGATGTATAGAGTGGAAGATGCAGAGGGGCCTTGTGATTGGCCTGCAACAGAGGCTGCTGCTAGCCCTTTAAGACTCGGGCTGCTGCAGTAGATTGGGCAGTGGGTCACAAGGGTGACTGTAGCTCCTTACAGCAGGGTCCAGCAGGCTTGTCTCCTCCCTGGGAAGGAGCGTTTGTCTAGGAGTTTCCCAACTCTAGTCTCAGTGTCACTGTTTGGAATTAGGTGATGTCATGAACAGATTTCCCACAAGAGGGACTGGGGAGTGTTTGACTTTCTGGTGATATGGACCATTGTTGCTTTGAGAGTGCTGAGTGCAGCTTGTGATTGTTGTCGCTCCCTTTGATCAAAGACTTGTAGCTTCAGCATAAATCTTGAGGTCTCCATCTAAATCCAGTGGCCATTTCCAGTAGTTCTCGTCTCCATATGAACAAACATGGCATTGTTTTCTGGATGCCAGAACTGACCAGTCCTTACCACCACTCCAAACAAATCAGAAGGCATTTAGAGTCGAAAAAGATTGTCTCCCAGCAGTTTGCTACTGGATTGTGAAATGCCTCCTCTGTGACATGCCCCCTTCCCCCACTGTCCTCATCTGGTTTGGAAATACTCCCTTAGGAAGAATTTCCCTGCTACCAGTTTCTGTGGCTTCTAACAAACCAGGCCTCCGGGTTTAAGAGGTTATAGAAAATAACGCTCTTCCTCCACCGGCCAGTAAGTGTCGGGGACTGAGTGGGGCACAGAATGCCCGCTGGGGCTACTTGAGTTGCTGTGCCAGTGACTTGGGGAGCATTCACACTGCTGTTTCCTGGCCTTGCCAGCCTGTTTCAGCATCACTCACGCACACAGGAAGGCATCTGCTCACCTCCAGTCTGCGAAGGCTCCTGGCTACCTGAGGGTAGAGAAGGAATGGATTTCCTTCTGGTGGAGAGCCCATCTCCACTGCAGAGCAGCCACTAGGGAGGCGAGCATGCAGCCCCTTGCTTCTCTCTGAAGAACAGGACTCCCAGCTTCCTTTGTTACAGTTGCCTTGCAAAGAAAGGAAAAGTGGACCATGGAGAAAAGGAAAGGAAAGGAAAGAAAGCAAAAGAAAAGAAAGGAAAAGGCAGAAATCAGACTGTTCTTATCTAAAAGATGCTCAGCTCTGGTGGATTTTTAAAACTTTCTTTCTCTCCTTAAAGTATAGGTTACTAACTGTAATGTTACTTGTTTTCTAAACATATCTATGAGATTTTTAATGTAGTTAGAAGTCTCTGTTGTCTAATGGACACAGCATGTCCTTCTGGTGTATACTCAAATTCAGCAGACTCTGTCTATGCCTGTAGACAGTTTCCTGGACCGGAACTAAATCTAATTTCAGGGAAACGAAGATCAAAGGTCGCTTTTAAACTGAATCACTGATGTTGCTGCTGTTAGGAAGGTAGGCAGAAGGATCCATGTCTGTGCCGAGAGGTGTGACGCCTGGGGGAGGGTGGCAGTGTGCGGCACACTAAACCCTGAGATAACTTGTTTTCTTTTAACTCAAACAAAACTGGTTTAGAAAGTCTTTGCTTTGCAAATATCAAATGTTAGCATGAGCCAAACTGGACCCCGCCTTCATCAGAGGCCCCTTAAGGAGACCTCATTAGAAAGCCAGGGAAAGTAAGGTTGGAGCTTGGGCACCTGTGCCTCTCCCTGCTGTCACTGGGACCCCTCCTACTGTAAAGCCCAGGATCAGGTCAGAATCGGAGCATTTGGGGGCTTTATATTCTGTTTCCAGACAAGGTCACCTGCTCCGAAGCTCTGAAAGAGAAAGGGTTTTATGGCAGGACCTGTTCATGAGATTTTTGTGATTGCCATAGTAGCAGGAAAGTTAAGAGAACTAATCTTTAAAATAAGTATTTTTAAGATTTTTTTTTAAATTTTCAAAGCACTCCTTTAAACAAACAAACAAACAAACAAACAAAAAACCTACAAGGAAAACATACAAATTACAGAAAAGTGAGTGCTGGTTAAAATGAATTAGTCTCCCCCTTCCTTTATGTCTTTATCCTCCTTCCTCCCAAGCAGATATAGCCTCATAACTGTCCCCCGCCAGTGCTCAGGCCTCGCCTGCTTCTGGGAGACGACCCTGGGAGTCAGTCAGCTCTCAGTCCCAGACTGTCAGGGACCAGGCAGTCCCTGCACAAGGCGAGGTGGGAGCACAGGCCAGACTGCTTCTGAGCAGGCCCTGATCTCCAGTCCATAAATGAGAAACTTGATGAGGTGAGAGCTGAAGGTTCTTCAGCTAAGAAACCATTATTTTTTTTTCTCTTCAGCTATGTGGAATTTGTATATCTATCAATTTTTCAGGTTTTTTTTTTTTTTATCTTGTTTAGATGAAGGAATGAATGGTTGTGAAAGGTGTTTGGGGTCTAAAACATGATTTTTCCTGGCACATATTTCAAAGCATAGACTTTGTTACCTGCTGCTTCTTGTCTAATTTACAGGGATATTTAATTTTGTAAGGTATTTGTATATTTATACAACTGTAATGAATTGCACATTGGACTGAAAGGGGAAGGCTCTGCCCTGTGTGGCTCCTGCTGGGACTCTAGGTTGCTGTGCTTTGACTTTCCTGAACAATACCAGGGGGGTGTGGTTTGTTTAGCGTGGGTCCATCACTTTTCATTTGGGTTCCTTTTGGAAAATGTAATCTTTAACTTGCTCTGTGAGAAGAAAAGAATGATTGTGTTGCTGCTCTTGGAAGGTCTGCTGAATGCTTTTGAGTGACCTCTGGCACTGTGTACTGCCTGTGATCCACCAAGAGTGAGTAAGACCACGACCGTGGAGCAAGTCAGAGATCGTCAGCCGAGAGATTATTGCTGTTACTGTTCAAAAGGCCATTTATGAAGTAGATATTTGAGCTCTTTAAAAAAAAAAATTTAAGAGAGCCCCTAATTACTTAAAAAAGAAATTTAAGAAAGAAATTAAGAGTTGATACAGAACCGGTGTTAAAAACTCACAGCCAGAGGTTAGGGGTGTTGGTTAGTGGTAGGGCACTTGGCAACTATATGTGATGCCATTGGTTCAGTCCCGGTTCTGAGATCAGACAGAAAGCCTCACGGTAGATAGCTGCTCAGACAAAGTCCAGGCAGAGGTTGGTCTTGTGCCAAACCCTGGATGTTCTATGTTGTCATGTCCTTAACTGATTCTTTTCATGCTGTGTATTCTGACATCAATTCACCGAAGGGACCCACCAGCCTCCTCATGTTTAAGCATTGTCGTAGACTTTGTGGCTCTGACATACTTGTCTGTTGAGAGTGGCGTCTCCTGTCACCATCCCCATGCTATAACAGAATCCATGAAGCATAAGTGGCCTTTTTGAACCAAGACTTTGCAAACTGATCTCTCCCCAGGGAAGGAGTTGAGCACAAGCAACAATGTACATTATTAATTTTGGATTTCATTTTCATGTTTTATTTTGTAAATATCTAATGTTTGGAGCTTGAGTATACAAAATGTAAATACAGTTCTTGTATTTGTACTAATCCTGATTCTTTTGCTGTATAGCCCTAGATGTGTAATGCAGACATTATCTAACTGTGTATGGTAACCTTGCATCACAGAACTGCTAGTGAACGAGGTAAAAATAATAAAGGTACAACCAGTGCATCACACCATGCGTGCTTTAGTCTTTTGTTTTGGTTTCTGGAGACAGGGTTTCTCTGTGTAGCCCTGGCCATCCTGGGCCTTGAACTTGGATCTCACACACACACCACCACCCCACCCCCACCCCCGCTGCCTCCAGGGTACTGAATTAAAGGAATTTACCACCACCTCCAGGCTTTTGTACTTTATTCTTTGCCCTTTGGAAAGCCATTGCATACTAATTAAGATTCTTACAGAGCCTTTAATCCCAGCACTTGGGAGGCAGAGGCAGGCGGATTTCTGAGTTCGAGGCCAGCCTGGTCTACAGAGTGAGTTCCAGGACAGCCTGGGCTACACAGAGAAACCCTGTCTTGGGGGGGGAAAAATATTCTTTTTTTAAAAAAATATTTATTTGTTTGTTTGTTTGTTTGTTTATTTATTATATGTAAGTACACTGTAGCTGTCTTCAGACACTCCAGAAGAGAGAGTCAGATTTCATTACGGATGGTTGTGAGCCACCATGTGGTTGCTGGGACTTGAACTCCGGACCTTCGGAAGAGCAGTCGGGTGCTCTTACCCACTGAGCCATCTCACCAGCCCGAAAAAAAGATTCTTACAGAGATAATTTAATTTACATATTTACCTGTGTATGTATGTATGTATGTATTATTTTTGGTTTTTCGAGACAAGGTTTCTCTGTGTAGCCCTGGCTGTCCTGGAACTCACTCTGTAGACCAGGCTGGCCTCGAACTCAGAAATCCGTCTGCTTCTGCCTCCCAAGTGCTGGGATTAAAGGTGTGCGCCACCACTGTCTGACGTATCGTATCGTATTTTCCGGGGAAGGTTGGGGAGGTTAGTAGCTTGAAATTTGCAGTGAGCTTCCCCTTGTAAGCAGAGCACAGGCCAGGGACTGTGGTCATGAAGTCTGTACCTAGGCAGAAGCAGTGATGTGGTCAGGTGTGGCAGTGCACACTATAATCTCAATGCATGGGAGGCTAAAGCAGGAGGATCAAGAGTTCCAGGTCAGGGCTGGGAATGGAGCTCAGTTGATAGGCTGTTGGCTCAGCATGCACAGAGCCTCTAGCAACACCTAAACCAGGCGTGGTGGTGCATACCTGTAGTGTCAGCCTTCAGGCAGTATAAAGGCTGGAGGATTAAGAGCTCAAGTATTTCAAATTCCAGGCCAGTCTACCTTACCAAAACCGAAAGTGTTGTGTTCAACAGATATTTGAGTGTCCATCCAACACTTGGGTACTGTCTGAGTGCAGTATTTCCACCACAGACAGCATGCAGAGACACTCATGGCCTCCACTGCAGTGAGAGGTATTCAAATGTATAGCACTAAGTGAATAGTGTTAGCTATAGTAATGCAGTGGTCAGATCAAGGAAGGAGGCTGGCCCAGAATTACCTTTTAGAAATTCGGTTTATTGGAAAGAGGGTCTCAAGACCAAGATCAAGCCATGAAGTGAGAGGGAAATCATTAGAAAAAAAAGTTGTATTTGTGTGTGTGTGTGTGTGTGTGTGTGTGTGTGTGTGTGTGTGTGTGTGTGTGTGTATACATGCTCTCTAATACACAGAAGTGAGGCAAAAGTGAAAGGGGCCTTAAAAACCTAAAGAGGTGCTCTATTAAGAGTAAGAATAGGGCTGGAGAGATGGCTCAGTGGTTAAGAACACTAGCTGTTCTTCCAAAGGTCCTGAGTTCAAGTCCCAGCAACCACATGATAGCTCACAACCATCTGTAATGGGATTCAATGCCCTCTTCTGGTATGTCTGAAGACAGCAATAGTGTACTCACATACATAAAAATAAATCTTAAAAAAAAAAAAAAGAACAGAGAATAAAGCTGAGCCTAGTGGTACATGCCTTTAATAATGCTAGCACTTGGGAGGCAGAGGTGAGGGGATCTCTGAGTAAAAGGCCAGAGAGAAGAGGAGTAACTTTGACAAGCTGTCTTTTGACCTCTACTTACACACCCTGGCACCCATGCCTGCACATGTATACATACACATAAAATAGATGTAATTTAAAATTTTTTCTAATGAAACTAGGGGTGGGTGTGATGGTTCATGTTGTAATCCTGGCATTTATGGAGGCTGAGACCGGGAGATTTTGAATTCAAGACATGTCTAGATTATATAGTTAAATCTCATCACAAAACAAGAAAGACCACATTTGCTGAAAATCTTCATGATGGTGTAGAGAAAACGGGAGAGTTGCTTACTATTTCTGGGCCTCAGCAAACAAGCATTGCAACTCCCTGGAGCGTTAAAGATAGTAGAACATTTTAGTGGAGGTAAAAGGTCCCAGATAGGCAAGGAGACCTAAGGCTGAGTGTCAGAGCACTTCAATGCATAGAGATCAGGAAGAGGGACCTCAATACATGAAGGTCCCACGGAGAGGAAGGGGAATGACCTTGTTGCTCTCTAAGTGGCACTTGGCCACCAGAGTAAGAACATACTAAAGAGGAAGGGCTCAGTTGCTACTCCCGTAAGACGGATAGACCAAAAATAAAGCCTGAGCAATGACCACAGTGTTGGGCAACAGGAGGTAGTACGGAGTTTGAGGGAGCCCCTCAAGTCCTATCCTTATCTCGCCCTATTTCAGAGTCAACTGGGAAAAGAGAAAGGTAGATGGAGGCCACATCAGTCTGTTTTTAAATTACATTTCCGTGTGTGTGTGTGTGTGTGTGTGTGTGGTGTTCACATGTGGTGTTCGTGTGGGAAGTGGGAGGACAGCTTGTAGGAGGCCATTCTCGCCCATCATTCAGGTCACAGGCATCAGATTCCAGGTTTTCAAGTTGGGTGGCGAGTGCCTTAACCCACTGCACCATTCTGCTCCGCCCCAGTCACTGTTACGATGAATAAAGCTACTGTTAGAGAATGCAAATTAGGCTTGTGGCAAATATATGTGGTTCATCTAAATCTGACCTCAGCTGAGGAGTCGAGGGGTTGGAGCATCTCTTTGTTTTATTGTTAGAACAAGAGTCTCCTGTAGCCTAGGATGGCCTTGAGCTGCTATGTAGCTAAAGATGGCCCTGAACTCCTGATCCTGCACCTGAGACTTCAGCCCTGCACTACCTTGCTCAGTCTAATATGGTGTGGGGGGCCAACCCCAGAACTCTGTATACTAGGTATACTCTTACCAACTGAGCTATGTCCTATGTCCCCAGCCAGTCCCTCACTTTTTGGCACTTTGAAGATCCTGTTAAAGCATAGATTGGGGGAGGGGTGCATATGTGTGGTATGGTAGTTTGGTTGTTTTTTTTTTTTTTTTTTTTGTGCCACATGCATGCCTGGTGCCTGAAAAAGGTTAGAAAAGGGCAACAGATCTCCTGGGAGAGGAGTTGTGAGCCTGTTTGTGGATTCTGGAATCTTCCCAGGTCCTCTGGAAGAACAATAAGTGTTCTTAACCACAGAGCCCTCTCCAGCCCAGGGGTGACTTACTTTCCTAGTGCTTAGGTTAGCCATGTGTGTGCTGCCATGCCTGGCTTTATGCTGTGCTGGGACATGAGCCAGGGCCCTGGAAGAGCAGCAGTGTTTCTCTCCGTCAGCCAGCTCCCCAGCTCCCTGGCCTACAAGTCTCAATCTTCCAGCCTTGGCTTCTAGAGTGCAGGGAGGGATTGCAGATGTGTGCTATCATTCTCCGCTTTATTGACAGTTCCTGCAGAGATTTTTTTTTTTTAATTGCAAAAGAGAGAAGAGAAACAGTGTAACAAGAAGGGGCTACTGGAGCCTGGAGGGGAGAGGTAAACCA
Source organism: Mus musculus (assembly GCF_000001635.26). Classification (NCBI taxonomy): domain Eukaryota; kingdom Metazoa; phylum Chordata; class Mammalia; order Rodentia; family Muridae; genus Mus; species Mus musculus. The sequence continues at coordinate 149,172,593 of NC_000070.6, read as the reverse complement.
AGTGTGTCTGCGGGCTCTAGTTTGAATTTAAGCTCTGCTAGACTTCAGTTCGAACTGAACAGCCATCTTTGAGTTTCTTTTCACTAGGGCTCCACTGAGAGCAGGAGAGCCAGGCAGCCTCCTGCAACTGTGCATTTGCTGGTATGTATGTATGTATTTATTTATTTATCTTGGTATGCGTGTGCACTCCTGTGTCTTTTCCCTAGTACTTTTAAATGTGTTTGTTTGAGACAGGGTCTCCCATGGGCCTGGACCTCACTGACCACTGGCTTGGCTGACTGACCACCACCTGACTCCACCCACCACCCAGCACAGGAATTACAAAAGCCACCACGCCCACCTGGGCCTCAGCCTCAGGATTGCTCAGCAAACACTGCGCTATGTTCCAGCCAGTTTTCTGATATTTTTTTTTTCTTTTCTTTTTTAAAGATTTATTTATTATTATATGTAAGTACACTGTCGCTGTATTCAGACACACCAGAAGAGGGCATCGGATCCCATTACAGATGGTTGTGAGCCACCATGTGGTTGCTGGGACTTGAACTCAGTGCTCTTATCCGCTGAGCCATCTCTCCAGCCCTGTTTTTTTTCTTAACAGTCTATTTTTTATTTGGATGGGAAGGTTTCCCAGTCTCCCTCTGGAACTGACTTGTTCCCGCAGAACCCTGAGCACCTCTTGTTTGTGAGCACTCCTTCTGTGGGTGTGTGGGTGTGTCTGTATCTGTTGTGTGTCTGAGACTGTTTGAGTGTGTGTGTGTGTGTGTGTGTGTGTGTGTGTGTGTGTGTGTGTGTGTGTGTGTTTCAAAACTGCTTTCTCCCTAGCCTGCCCCCAGCCACTGGAATTCAATTATAGGAACTACACAGCATGCTTGGTGGCCGAGCTGAACTGTTGAAGTCTGTACCAACTAAGTCATTGCTGACACATCCTCTTACGAAAGTTAAACAGAGGGCTCCGCCCTGGGAGGATTTACTCCAAGGGACAGGGTTGTGTCTGGGATTTTTATTTTCCTTCGTTTTGTTTTGTTTTGTTTTTGAGGTTTTAGAGACTGAACCCAAAGACTTATACACGGTAGGCAAATGCTCTACCAGAGCTACACCCCCAACCCTTTCCTTTTTGAGGGAGGGTCTCTCCAGCACAGGATGGCCTCATCTTCAGTATTGACACAGCCTCCAGAGGGATGGCTGTTTCTCATGTTTCAGTGGAGAGATCAAGCCAACGTTTTTTTTTTTTTTTTTTTAAAGATTTATTTATTGGTTATATGTAAGTACACTGTAGCTGTCTTCAGACACTCCAGAAGAGGGAGTCAGATCTCGTTACGGATGGTTGTGAGCCACCATGTGGTTGCTGGGATTTGAACTCCGGACCTTCGGAAGAGCAGTCGGGTGCTCTTACCCACTGAGCCATCTCACCAGCCCCACGTTTTTTTTTTTTTAACTAAATTAAGTTTGAAGCATTACATACAGCATGCTTGTCAGTGTGACCAGGGCCACAGGCCACTGGCCTTGGTCTGTTCTTAGGTCACTCTACTATAGTTTTCCAATAATCCTGGGAAACAGTACTTTCCCCTAAGTACCTTAACATAAACAACCACAACAAACCCTGAGCCATCCAAGTTAAGGTTTAACAATGGTAAATTAAGAAAAACAGCTATTTGATACCTAAGTATGTGTGCATAAAGTAATGTTTGTTCACTGTGACTTAGGGAAGTCCAGATGTTTAGTCACATTGACTCAGCATAATTTCTTCCTTGTTAAATCTCAGACTAGAGCAATCAACCCATCCCTGCAAGGAAATGTATTAGCAATCTTGTGTTGGAATTAAGCCCAGGGGAGGAGGAAGAAGTTGCTGTACCTCGAAAGGTACGCCCCGCCCCATCACCAGGGCAGGGCTTTTAGTAGAGCCATGCTTCCCATAGGTGGGTCTCCTCCCCAGCTCCTCGCTGAGAAATATAAGGCAGCCTTCCATTTGAAGTCAGCTAACCTCTCTGATACACAGATGTAGGCAGTTTCACAAGTTATAAGTAGGCATGATCGTGTCGTGCTGATCCTATTAAGAAAGAGTCCAGGACTTAGTCCCAGCTGGGCCCAGGGTTAAAGTTCAGTCTCACTACTAACTGGCTGGGCAAGTCAGTTCCCTGAGCACTCACACAAGATAAGATTCGTCTGCTCTTCCTGTGTCATTTGTACTTGAATGGACAGATGTTTTGCCTGCACGTTTGTCTGTGTGCCTGGTGTGTGCAGTGCCCACAGAGGCCAGAGAAAGGCTCCAGATCCTCTGGAACTGGAGTTGCAGAACTTTGTCCTCGGAAGGTGGCAAGACAGGCAGGAGCCACAGTCACAGCCTAAGAACAACTGTGAGCTCGTGGGAGGCTATTGTTTGCCCTCTGTCAAGCCGTCTCCAAGATTTTCTGAGCCATGGTTTATCCTTATTTGCTGTAAGGCTAACATGCCAAGTCCAGCCTGTAAGAAAGAAAGGCCTGTGGCGGCATCACCAGGGCGCATGGCCCATTGGACTTAAGAAGGAGGCTTAAGAGCTGGGTGTTGGGCTGGTGAGATGGCTCAGTGGGTTAGAGCACCCGACTGCTCTTCCGAAGGTCCAGAGTTCAAATCCCAGCAACCACATGGTGGCTCACAACCATCCGTAACAAGATCTGACTCCCTCTTCTGGAGTGTCTGAAGACAGCTACAGTGTACTTACATATAATAAATAAATAAATCTTTAAAAAAAAAAAAAAAAAAAAAAAAAAAGAGCTGGGTGTTGTGGCACAAGTTTGTAACTCCAGGAGGTGGAGGTGGAAATTGCAAATCTGAGGCCAGCCTGAGCTATACAGTAAGATGCTGCCTAAAAAACAAACAAACAAACAACAAAACAAAAATCAGGAACTATGGCTGAAGAGATGGTTCTGCGGCCAGGAATACATTCTACTCTCTCATAGGACAGGAGTTTGGATCCCAGCAGCCCTGTTAGGCAGCTCACAACAGCCCACAACTCCAGCACCTTCTGGTTTTCTCAGGAGCCTGCACCACTTGCCTGTACACATACACAGAAATAAACAAAACCAAAATCACGGCAGCTAAGGCCAGGGCCGGTGACATACCTCAGTGGGTAAAGCTGCCAAACCTGGTGACCTGAGTTTGATCCCCAGTGCAACATGGTAGGGAACATGGCTCTGGCTCCTGCAAGTCAGACTACCAAATACAGGCAAGCACACAAAATAAGCCAATCGGGAGGGGGCACGGGACAATAATAACGACAGTAATTACATAGCCTTTGCATGACCCTGGATTGGGGAGGCCTCAACTGTAGACTTACAGTGCTAAGACCGGAGCGGATTCTGTAAAAACATAAAGCTGAACTTGATGGTACATGTCTGCTGTCTCAGCACTGGGAAAGCTGAGGCAGGAGGACTGCTGCCACCCTAGGCTACAAAGTAAGACCTAGTCTCAAAAAAATGAAAATACTCTGTGATAGCTATACCTGGTTGTCCATTTGACCACATCTGGAATGAACTACAATCCAGAAATGGAGGGCACACCTGTGATTCAGTTCTTCAGGCTGAAAGACACAGGCTTTTGATTTAGATCTTGAGGCACAGTGGCCATGAAAAGCTTAGGCCCTAGCCGGGTGTGGTGGTACACACCTTTAATCCCAGCACTTGGGAGGCAGAGGCAGGTAGATTTCTGAGTTCCGGGCCAGCCTGGTCTACAGAGTGAGTTCCAGGACAGCCAGGGCTACACAGAGAAACCCTGTCTCGAAAAACCAAAAAAAAAAAAAAAAAAAAAAAGAAAGAAAGAAAGAAAGAAAGAAAGAAAGAAAGAAAAGAAAGGTTAGGCCCAGGCAAGGAAGGTAAGTGTCTCCTTGTCTCCTTTAATCCCAGGAGACAGAGGCAAGCAAATCTCTGAGTTCAAGGCCAGTCTGGGGCAGAGCAAGTCCCAAATCCAGGCATGGTGGTAAACATAGCTTCTGCTGGAGACCTGCATAAGGACAATGGGAAAAGGGATGGTTCACTCTTCTTTGCCTGCTTGCTTTTACTTGCCAGCACAGGATTCAAGCTTATACAGAAGACCAGCTAAAATACCCAGCCTCGTGGGACTGAGCAACTACCAGATTCTTGGACTTCCCATCCATAGTTGCCCATTGTTGGGTTAGTTGGACTATAGACTGTAAGTCACTCCAATAATTTCCCTTAATATATAGAGACATTCCATAAGCTCTGTGACTCTAGAGAACCCTGACTAATATAGAAGTTCAAGATTCAACACCACAGCAAATTTAAAAACCACAGCCAAGGCTGTGGACTGAGATCTTGTCTTTTTTTTTTTTTTTTTTTTTCTGGTTTTTCTGGAAGCTCGTCCACCCCCGAGCCTTGTACCTGATAAGACAATGGGCTGACTCTTAAGACTCTTCCAGGAGCTCTTACCTAGTACTCCCTTGTTCCCACCCTTGTTTTGGAAATAATGGTCTAACCAGCTCAGAGTTGGGATAAATGTGTGTTGGTTATAGGGGGCTGGAGGAGTAGGGACATTAGGCATTTATCAGAAACAGATACAGACACAGAGAGAAACAGAAAGTCACTTAGGGCCAGGCAAGGGATATAGCTCAGTGGCAAAGCACTTGTCTAGAATGCTCAAAACCTACGATTTGATTCGTAGTACTGGAGTGAGGGAAAAAAATTCAAGAAGCTGGTGCAAGCCAGTCTTTTCATTTACCATCAAGCGTTATGTCTATGTGCTGTGTGCAAAACTTACAAAAGATAAAAGGAATTCATTGAAGGACATGATAGCCACTCCTAGAGAGAGAGTAGGCAATGGAAAGAACCTGAACCTAGCCAGGCGTGGTAGTACATGCCTTTAATCCCAGCACTCCGGAGGCAGAGGCAGGCGGATTTCTGAGTTCGAGGCTAGCCTGGTCTACTGAGTGAGTTCCAGGACAGGCAGGGCTACACAGAGAAAAAATCCCGCCCCCCGAAAAAAAAAAAAAAAAAAAAAAAAAAAAAGAAAAGAAAAAAGAAAGCAGCGCACCAACACCTGAGTCTGAATGGAAAAGTAAATTGAAACTAAAAGTGTCTGACCAGCGGGCGAAACAGCACCCCAGACCTCCAGCGCCGGAAACTGTAGTGGGGCTGAGGAAATGGTAGAGAAGAGTGCTTGTGTTCCGCTACAAGCACAAGGAAGAACTCACTTCCAGTCTTGCCTCCCCGAGTATCGGCCACGCACGAGGTACACGGACATACATGCAGGCAAACCAATACACAAAAAATAAATAATTATGAAACCACCCCCCCAAAACCCCTCAAGCCTCTCCTCCGCTTCGTTTTCTCTTTCTGTGCGAGTGGGCGCACGCGCCACTGCTGCACGTGGAGGTCAGATGCCAACTTTGCGGAGTGGGTTCCACTTCCACCCGCTTGGCTCTTTACTTGCTGACCGTCTCGTCTTAGTTTGCACCGCTGTTTCTTGACCTGCAAAAATGGTACACACTGAGGTTCCCACAGATAGGACAGACTTGACTCCTGCCTCAGAGTTGAGGGACAGTGAAGGGAAGCAGCAGCCATGGATCAAAAACGCCAGTGGGCTTGGTAAGGGCTGCACCAAGCCCTTAATGTCTTCTCTTTCACGCCGAGCTGCAGACCCGAGCTTCCGCACGAGCGGGAGGCATCGTGCAAGGTCCCGCTAGAACACTTAGAAGAAGCCCTTTAAACGCTCCTAGAACACTTAGAAGAAGCCCTTTAAACGCTCCTCTCCAGCTCGAGGTGCCATCGACTGCTCGGCGCTCTACAGATCTGGGCCCCGGGGGTGGGCGGGTCCGTTTGCCCTCAGGTGGTATAACAGGCGCCGCAGAGACCCAATAGCGTGGGGCATCGGCCCACCCCTGTCTTCTGATTGGCCAGCGTCTCTGTAAGCCTCTCGAGGCGCCGGGAGCCGGACTTCACTGTACTTGCCTCGGAGCGCTCGGTCCTTCGCGTTTCTTCCTCCTCGACTCTGCTTCGTCTGCCTCCGCCATGGCCCAGTGAGTGACCGACACGCGCAGTCGGGCCCGGGAGACTTCCGGGGCTGAGCGTGGTGATGGCGGGGCTCTGCTCAGTTGTCTCCCTGTTCTCCTCAGCCCCGGTGGTCGCCTGGGTCTCCTCGCGCAGCCCTGACCCCTGCACCTCAGGGTCCCCGCCATGGCCAGCGCAAGCTCCGCCACCCCTTCGTGGGAGCTTGCGGCTGCGACGGGCTCGCGGGGAAGGAAGGCCGCGCTGGGTCGGGGACGGCCCACGCCCCTTGTGCTGGCCAGGCCATAAGGAACGACGGGCAGGGCCAGGGGCAGGGCATGGGTGGCTTCGTGTGCCCGGACGCCCTTTAGAAGGAACTTCCATGGAACTGTGGGGTGCAGGGTGCGGTCGATCCTAGGTGCATGGTGTGAGCCGAGAAGGGTGCAGGCTGCCAGTCCTAATAAAAGCCACTAAGTAACACTAATATCCTTTCTTTGTGTTTGCTTTATTGTTTTTTTTTTTTTTTGTCATTTCAGAGCTGACATTGCACTGATCGGACTGGCTGTCATGGGCCAGAACTTAATTTTGAACATGAATGATCATGGATTTGTGGTAAGTAGTGAGGACACGTTGCCTTCCCGCTGAGAGCTGTGATTTGTTTTTCAGAGATCCCAAGGCATCACTCAGTAAGCACTGTTTGGTGTCTTTGTAGAAGAATTTCTGCTTTAGTCGTGCTCCCTCTGTAGTTAAGGGAAGAGCCTCCTTGGATAGAAATAAATATAAAAGCAGTGGTTCTCAACATTATGATTTATAACACTAGCAAATTACAGTTATTGCGTAGTTATGAAAATAGTTTTATGATTGGGGGTCATCACAACACGAGGGGCTATATTAAAGGGTCGCAGCGTTAGGAAGGTTGAAAACCATAGATGTAAAGGGACCCAGATCTTGGAAGCTGTAGCTAGGAAAACTTGGGGTACATGGAGATTGTTTTTCTTTGTAGACAGCAGCTTGTCTCACAGTGTTGTCACACTGGAGTCTCAGGGCCCTCTCATCTCAGCTTTCTGAGTCCAGGGTCAGAGGATCCTCCTGCCTGTGGGCTCTGAATGTTCTTTCTAAATAGTAGCATGGCTTAGACACCAGGATTACCAGGGACAAAGGACCCAGGTAGTAGTGACAGGCTCAACCTGATAAGCAACAAGTGGCAACCGCCTTTCCCTGGGCTCTCTGCTGTGACTGGACTTTGCAGAGATTGCCTAGCACTTAAAAAGAAAAGGCAGGTCAGCTCTCGCTAGACCTTGGACAGAGTAGACGTTTCTCTGTTGCTGCATCTACCACCCGAGGGTCATGTGTGTGCCAGATCCTCTGACAGGCCTTTTGTCCTTCCAGGTCTGTGCTTTCAATAGGACAGTCTCCAAAGTCGATGACTTCTTGGCCAACGAGGCGAAGGGCACCAAGGTGGTTGGTGCACAGTCCTTAAAGGACATGGTCTCCAAACTAAAGAAGCCCCGCCGGGTCATCCTGCTTGTGAAGGCCGGGCAAGCCGTGGATGATTTCATCGAGAAATTAGTAAGGCCAGCTCGGTTCTCGGATGCCGCCCGCAAATCCCTCTAACTGTCTCACTTCTGAGATGGTGGTCTTCAGTGTCTGAGTACAGACTGATGGGTTCTGATAAAGTGCTTGAGTGTTTCAGGCTTGGTTGCCTTGACAGGCACTTATGGAATAGTATTTTTGTTTTGTTTGTTCTTAGTTTTTCAAGACAGGGTTTCTCTGTATAGCCTAGGCCTTCCTGGAACTCACTTTGTAGACCAGGCGGCTCAGACTCATAGAGATCCCCCTGCCTCTGCTTCCTGAGTGCTGGGATTGAAGGTGCGTGCCATCACCGCCAAGTTGTGTTCTCTGTAGAGAGGGGTTTTTTGTTGTTTTTTTGTTTGTTTGTTTGTTTTTTCATTTTATTTTATATAAATGAATGTTTGCCTGAGTGTGTAACTGCACCACATACCTGAAGTGCCTGATGAGGCCAGAAGAAGAGAGTCAGACTCCTTGGAATTGGAGTTAGTGGGCAATTGTGAGCTGCTATGTGGATGCTAGGAATTGAACTCAGGTCCTCTGCAAGACCAGCCAGTGCTCTTAACCCTTGAGCTATCTCTCCAGCCCTTATTTAAAATATATATATATATATTTAGTATTTGTGTGGGGGTAAGCATGACACATTGGATGTGGAAGTCACGGGGACTTTTTTTGTCGGAGTTGGCCCTCTACCTCCACCGTGTGGTTTGTGGAAAGAACTCAGGTTGTCTGGCTTAATGGCAGGTGCCTTTGCCTGCCGAGCCTTCCCACTGGGCCAGGGTTTTATTTTATTATTATAGTGTGGGGTCATGGGAGCATGCAAGTGGGGGTCAGAGCACGACTCTGTGGAGTCAGTTCTCTTCAGTCTTTGCTTTGGCTCTCAAGCACCTCAGGCTTGGGCCATGGGCTTGTCCAACAGTGCTTTCCCCACTGAGCCAGTAGTGGCCCACAGGGAGCTATTCCTGGGTGGTCGTAATTCTAGGACCGTAAGGACATTTCAGTCAGATTTGTGAAGAGGAATAGCACTTGAACAATAGTCGTCTATTAATGTCTGCCTATCTTTGACAGTCTTGTGGGTCCCGGTGGGGTGGGTGTGTGTGCCCTGTGTTCCTGTTGTGTTCCTGTTGTGTTCCCAGGCTCAGGTGCTAGAGACCTGTTGTAGAGCCTCGTGCATGTCCATGCCAGGGAAACACAAGCACCCTAAGCCACATCCCAGCTGCTTTTCCCTTTTGCTTGTTTTTTTCCTTCTTCTTTATTTTTGAGACAGTGTATCACTGTGTTGTTTGGGGCAGGTTGAAAACAGTGTTTCCCTTTGCAGCTCTTACTGTCCTGGAACTCACTCTGTATACAGACCAGGGTGACCTCAGGCCCACAGATTTAGAAGTGTTGCAGTGTTTCTCTTAACCTGGCTAGCCCAAATAATTGAAACTAGACTGTTAGGTTTATTTTACAGCTTTAAGGGGAAGCAGTTGATCAGTATCACTCTATTTTAATGCTCTAAGATAATCTATCTACCTCCCAGCCTTATGGCTGCAGTACTTGGATTTTAGTACTGACCTGGGTGTATCTCCTGGACACACTCCTCCTCTAGGTGCCTTCTCCCTCCCATGAATGGGAGGAAGTCCAACCCTATTCTCTGCCCTGCTCAGTCATTGGCTGATCAACTTCTTTATTGGCCAATCAGGGAATAATTGGGGCCAATGCCTACACATCATTGAGACAGGAGGTTCTCAGAGTAAGGATTGAAACCAGATATGGGGTCCCAGAAATCGGCATTTAAATAATAAAAGGATAATCTTTACACAGTGCATAATAACATGCCTACACCCCTGCCTCCCAAGTGCTGGGGTTAAAGGCTTGCACGTGCACCACCGCCCGGTTTACTATGTATTTCTCTTTCTATTTCTATTTCTCTGGCTTGGTATGAACTGGCTTTGATCATGACAATTTTTCCTCCTCAGTGGACTTAGTGTTACCATGCCTGCCTGTGTTTTCTGTTTTAGTTTTGGTCTTGAGGAAAAGAACCCAGGTCCTTCCACCTTCTGAGCACACACTCTCACTGAGATGTATTCTCAGCTCTGGTGTCCTGCAATATTGACTGTGATATTTATCTATGTTTAGTGCTAGTCCATAGTAACCTTTGTGTCCACACTGGGTTTTATTTAGACATGAATTTTCTTCCTTCAGTACTCCTATAAAATAACAGTTCTCATTAATAGTTGCTTTATTTAGCACCCTTGTATCAATTTGTTGGCTTTAATAAGACTATCTTCTGAAGTGCTGGAGAGATGGCTCAGCCGTTAAGAGCACTGGCTGCTCTTCCAAAGGCCTTGAGTTCAATTCTCAGTATCCACGTGGTGGCTCACAACCGTGTGTAATGGCAGCTTTAGGGCCTCCCAACGAATGCACACAAGTAGCAAACATTCACACACACCCCTACATACATAAGTAAAAATATTTTTAAAAAAGAATATCTTTGGAAGAAAAAATATACTTCTGAATGAAGGGGAACAGGTCGGAAGAGTTTATTTCGGCACTCAGAAATAACAGTAGAGCAAGCAGTGGAGTGACACAAGGGACTGCTGTGGAAGTGATGTAAACAGAACTGTGATCCCGAGGGGGGGAGGGTTGAAGTATGTTAGGCAGAGTGGTGGTGTGGAGATCTGTACTGAAGACAGAGGAAACTGACCAGTACACTACTGTTTAAGAGGCTTAGAAAGGAAGGACGCTGAGGTAACTCCTGTGCTGCAGGCTGCCAGGCCGCCCACCGTTGGCTCCCACACAGTGGGCTGCAGGCTGGTTGGTTGGTTTTATTTTTTGTTTTGTTTTTGTTTTTTGTTTTGTTTTGTTTTTTCAAGACAGGGTTTCTCTGTATAGCCCTGGCTGTCCTGGAACTCACTCTGTAGACCAGGCTGGCCTCAAACTCAGAAATCCGCCTGCCTCTGCCTCCCCAGTGCTGGGATTAAAGGCGTGTGCTACCACTGCCCAGCGGTTGGCTTTTCTACAGCCTAGGAAAGTACTGAAGTGATCTCAGGTGCAGCCTTGGAAGGGGGACACTGAGCAATAAAGAGGAAAGTCAAGCATCGATTTGGGGAGGGGGAGGAGGAGGAGGGAGAGGGAGAGGCAGAGGCAGGCTGGGTCTGTGATCGAGGCCACCCAGGGCGGCACAGTGAGATGCTGCCTCAGGTGAGAGGGATGGAGGAGAAGGGAAGAAGGTGCTGTGGAAGCTGCCACTAAAGGAAAGATGTGGTTCCATCCAAAGCGGATTCTAGAGTCTACATAGTGACTGCTTTCCCACTGTTTATCTGGGATTTATTTTTGTTTTGGTCCACCCTAAGGTAGCGTTTGTTCACAGGTACCCTTGTTGGACACGGGTGACATCATCATCGATGGAGGAAATTCTGAATACCGGGACACGACAGTAAGTGTTCCTCAGGCCAAACTCTTTCAGGTCTTGAGAACATTCTAGAAAGAAATACTAGCATTGTTCATGTGGCCAAAGAGTGGACTGTCTTGTGATCCTTGGGGATTGGTCCTGGCACCCTGGATCTCAGCCTTTTTCTGCTAAGACACTTGATGGGTGAGATGATGGCTTAGACACCGCAGGCTGAGGGCTTCTTGCGTAATCTCCACCTTCTGCACTGCACGGCCTGCTAAATCCCTGCCCTTACTGTGTCAGATGCCAAAGCAAGTCACGTGGGCTAGCGTGTGAGACAGCATTAAGTCACCTCCGCACCTCTTCAGTGCACTTCATCCTATAAGGTCTTCTCCATCAAAATGGGACTGTGTGTTCAGGAATTTCTCCTAGGGATGGTGCAGCTATCTCAGAAATTCAGTTATTCTTTTAAACTTTTTACAGGAATTTTTACCTCAGAGTTTTAATCCTCCTGTTCTAGCCTCCTTCATTTAAATTATAGGACTCTATAACATCCTTTGAACTGTAACTCTGAATGTATAAACTGTCTGGAGTGGTTGGCTGCTCCTGGGTCCTTGGGTCATTTACTTGCAAATGTGAGCTCTTGATTCCTGGCCTTGCACCTCCTCAGAAAGAATTTATTTTGTGAGAAAACCCTGAAACTGTTTTTCTCTCTTTTAGAGAAGATGCCGGGACCTCAAGGCCAAGGGCATCTTGTTTGTGGGGAGCGGAGTCAGTGGTGGTGAGGAAGGGGCTCGGTACGGGCCGTCACTCATGCCAGGAGGGAACAAAGAGGCTTGGTGAGTTCAGCACAGGCCCAGCTAGGCGGGAGGTGTAAGGGTTCGATGGGAGGCCTCAGCCCCTGTCTCTCTTGCGTCAGGTGTGGTCTTCCTTAGTGCGGTCCTAAGCGTTGGTTTTGCAGGTGTCAAGGTTTGGGGTCTGTACCAAACGTTCTTGAGAAGATGAGCCTTTGTTTGGTAGGGGGAAGGGCCTAGCGTTTCCTCTGAGCCGTAGTGAGGTGGGATGAGATGAAGAGTTGCTCCAGATGAGAGCATCTCTTAGAGTACTGCACAGCGCTGGCTTCTCTCTGATCCAGATGTGCAGAGCCATGTTGTACCTGGTGACAGACAGCCGGATGGTGAGAGTGTCCCTGAGATGTTCTTGTACTGCTTGGTTTGGGTCATAAAGTGGTGGGACCTTCTTCTCCTGTTCTGAGGGGGTCAGTGAGGAGCTGGGGATGGAGCCCGAGGCCTCGTGCATGACAGGTGTGCACTTTACCGCCGAGCCACACCCCTCGGTCTTTGGTGCGTCTGCCCTGCCTTTTCCTTTGTGAATTGGCTGTCTCCACTCTGAGGCCACACCGGGTGGGTGGTGCACGCTTGTCAGCAATGACACCAGAGTGTCTCTGCAAAGTTTCGCACAGCCATTACTCTGAGAGTGGCGTCCCTGCATGGCACTGAAAGCTCGGCCCTCTCCTGTTGATTGAACTCACTTCCCCTTCCGCAGGCCCCACATCAAGGCGATCTTCCAAGCCATCGCTGCAAAAGTGGGAACCGGAGAACCCTGCTGTGACTGGGCAAGTTCTGGGCTACCCTTTGACGACGTGCACCGCTGAAGACAGACCACCTTGGTCCCAGTGGTTAGCTCTGTGCTGTGAGCCTCTCAGTCTTAAGTCACTGTCCCAGCTTGTCCCTGAAGTACATCCCCGTCTGTCTTCATGTCCTTGTAGCTGAACCAGCCCTTGAGAGCCCGAGGTTACTGTGCTAAAAGCAGCTTCCTCAACCCTACTAACAAGGATCATAAATAGGATCAGGAATGGTGAAGGGAAGTCAGAGGTCTCTGTAGCTGTTTACTTCATGGCCAGAGGATGCAGGAGCTAGTGTGTGGGTTAGCCACCTTGTCCCAACAGATGCCTCGGGCCGTGCGGGTGGAAGAATCTTTGCGTAGCCCAGGTTTCCGGTTTTCTGTAGATGTTCCCCAGAGCTCAGGCACCTGGCCATCGGCACTTTCTTCCCCCGTTTGCTGTTGCTGTGAGAATCAGTACCGTGGACTGACTGGAAAGCCCATCAGCTGCCCTTAGGCTTCTCTGTTAACTGACGGCTGGCCTAGGACAGATCTCTGTAGGAAGGCTTCTCTGAGCAACAGCTAAGCTAGGTTATCTCTGTTCTTAACAGCTTTTCTTCCTCTTTCTTCCTTTCTTCAAATTTATTTTCTTTTCTTGTTTCCCTTTTCTTCCTCTCAGCCTTCCATTTTCTCTGTCTGTCTGTCTGATTTGTACTTCTCTCTCTGGTGTATATGCTGGAAGGTGATAAAGCAGCTGCCTGTCTGTGGAGGTCAGAGCACAGTTTGTAGAGTTGGTTGTGTCCTTCTGTCATGTGGCTGCCTTCAGGTCTGGCAGCAAGCACCTTCACCTGCTGAACCATTTTCTGTCCCCAACACCGAGTGTCTCCTCAAGACTGGGTCTCCTGAATTACAGGCCTGTGTACCACCACACCTAGCCCCCTTTCTATACCTGCTATTTTTATGTGCTCACCTTATTATTTTAGTAATGTGTATGATTAAAAGTAGGGATGCATAAGGCTCCAGGCATGTGGGCATTCGGGAAGCTCTCCCACTGACCTGCCAGCTTTGGTGGCTGCCTTTCCCCAGGGGCCAGTGTCCTTCCTTGGTGGCAGACAGCTACTTCCTTCTAACTCCCTCTAGGACAGAGTCAAAAGGAAAAGCCAAGCTTGCACTCTTGGGCCTTGACTCTGCCATAGTCCACGCCTGTGGCCTAAGGCTTGGGTTCAGGTCGTAAGGATAAGTAGTGTAGACTGCAAGTGGGTGAGCCTGGAGCAACAGGAAGGGGGAAGTAAGATGTCTTCATACGCACAGTTAGGAAGGGGCAGGCCAGTGATGAAGGTAGACAGGCAGCCTCTGATGAGCAGTGACTGCCAGGGAAGACTGTCCAGCTGCCCTGCTGTGGAGGTAGCTACTTGTGACTGTAAGCCTGGAGGCACCGTGGACTGACTCTGCTGCCTTCTTCCATCTCCCTGTCCATTAGACAGTGTTCACAGAGTAACTCAGCTGAAAGACCCTCCCTAAACTCCCGCTGACAAACTGATAAGCTGGATACATCCTACCAGATTACCTTGCTTTCATAGGACCATCCGAGAATGCACTTCTGCATTTAAAAGGTCAAGGCCAGACCTTGATAGAAGTCGTTTTACCCTCAGTATCTGTTAGAAACAATTGTATTACATTTGAGTCTAGGGAGTAATCTAATCTATTTTACAAGTAATCTAATCTATTTAGCCAGCAGTTGCCAGAAGACTGGTAACATCAAGACCATGGAGACTTTAGTGTGGGGCTGGGGTCCGGGAGTGGGGAGTAGTTTTTAATAACGAGGGACAGTGGGAAGTTGGGCTAAAGGTTTTGGATGCTGGGAGGTTCCCATGGAACCATACTGTTTCCTCATGTTATTTTTCTGAAGTCTTTCGTCTGCGGAGACTTCTCCCCTGTAGTTTGCTGCTCTGACGGCTCTTGTTTGTCGCCAACAGGTGGGAGATGAGGGGGCGGGGCACTTTGTGAAGATGGTGCACAACGGGATAGAGTATGGAGACATGCAGCTCATCTGTGAGGCTTACCATTTGATGAAGGATGTTCTGGGCATGCGGCATGAGGAGATGGCTCAGGTAAGTCCTGGGCACTGCCGCCACCTGGGTAATCACCTCCCAAAGGAGAGAGAGCTTGCTACTGACAATTAACCCTTCCTCCTTCCTGTTCACCTGCCTGTCTGGTGGCCCCACATGGACTCTGCCTAATGTAAGGGAAGCCACGGTAATAACATCATAAAGTGTGATAGCCGGCCATGAAGCAGTAATCGGCCATGAAGCAGTAATCGTAGTCTGCAGTTAGTGAGCCATGCTTTGTCAGGCACCGTGTGTGACCTCATATCCATCCCTCCCCATAGAACACAGAGCCTGGCCTTAGGTGTGGTAGATGAGGACTCCCCACAGAGCCCATCCCAGTCCTTCTTTTGTTCCTACCTTTGTTCCATACAGGAAGTAAGTAGCTGGCTTTGTTGACCAAGTAGGGGGCTCAGCAGTTGAGAGCACTTGTAGAAGACTGGGGCGAGTTTCCAGAGCCCATCCAGTCATGTCCTTCTGACCTTTGTAGGCCTTGTATGCAGTGGTACATGTGAATACTTGCAGGCAAAATACCCGAACACATAAGAAATAAATATAGTAATAAATCTTTTAAAAGAATTAAGTTCATCCCAGTGGGGAAGCACAGACATCCTCAGCATTTTATTATGAAAATATTAAAATACATAAGAACCACAGTATGAGCCAGCCATGGTGCTGCACACCTTGATGCCTCCTAGGGAGGCAGATCTCTGAGTTCCAGGCTAGCCTGGTCTACAGAATGAGTTCCAGGGTAGCCAGGGCTACACAGAGGAACCCTGTTTTCAAATCCAATAGGAAGAAAAGAAGAAAAAAAAAGAACCTCACTGTCCACCACTGAGCTATGTATGTCCAGTCCCAGGAGGTGGGGTGTAGGTACGACAAGAAGGTGATATTGTGCCTAGGCCCAGATGACATGAGGGGCTTGACTCCAAGGAGAGGGGACAGTCTCAGTGCTGAGAAATTAGCCAGGCAGATACTCAACAGAACTTCCTGACCTGGGAAACTCAACTCACTGGGCAGGAATAGGAGTCTTCAGGCCACTAGGAGGAGGGTTTGCTGTCCCTATGTGCTCTGCAGTGAGGGCACCAGCTACAGACAGAAGCAAGAATATGGCAGATGAGCCAGGGTGCCCACAGAACCCTCTCACTGGGCTTTCTCCTCTGTGTGTAGGCATTTGAAGAATGGAACAAGACAGAGCTGGACTCATTCCTGATTGAAATCACTGCTAACATTCTCAAGTACCGGGACACTGACGGCAAAGAGCTGTTGCCAAAGATCCGGGACAGTGCTGGGCAGAAGGGCACTGGGAAGTGGACCGCCATCTCGGCGCTGGAGTACGGCATGCCCGTCACCCTCATTGGTAATATGGCAGCTTTCCCCTTCTTTGTGTAGTTGGTTCTTGAGACAGTCTTGATGAGTAGCTCAGGTTAGCATTGAACGTACATCAGTCTCAGCCTCCTGAGTACCGGAATGTAGGCCTGCCTGCCTTGTTGGCTGTTGGTTGTTTTTATAAGATTTCTTTGATAATGGGTTCAGTAAGCCGGGCATGGTGACGCACACCTTTAATCCAAGTACTCGGGAGGCAGAGGCAGTTGGATTTCTGAGGCCAGCCTGGTCTACAAAGTGAGTTCCAGGACAGCCTGGGCTATACAGAGAAACCCTGTCTCGAAAAACAAACAAACAAAAACAAAATCAAAAACAAAAATGGGTTCAGTAAGAAAAGTTCACAAACACATTTTGCTTATGTAGTAGTCAACATGAATTCTCTGGGTTTGGATGTCTGTCTGTCCGTCCTCCTCCTTTATTTTATGATTATCCTGGCTCACCCTGAGGAAGACCAGTGGGTGGTGAGTCCTGCACAGATAGGAGGAAGTTGGCTGCACTAGGGCCAATCCCAGCAGTGCAGAGAGCATCTGTCCACCACCCACTTAGCTATGCGTATCAGGGTTCCTGCCTTCAAAAGCACCCTCCTCCATCTTAGAGACTGGGTTCCCTCCCACTGCTAGGGTGGACGTGGTCCTTTCCTACCTACTGAACTGAAGAAGGAAGAGGTCTCAGCTGGCTCCGGTATGCCTGGGAGGATTTGCCACACTTGCTGTTGCACAATTGTCTTGCAGTATTTCCTTCCACAAGTGTGAAGTAATGCAGAGAGGAAGGACAGCGGTCGGGTCAGGGCAAGCCGGCCTCAAGTTATGTCTAGAGTCCTTTCCCCAAAACTAAAATGCTGTCTTAGTTCCCAGAGATCAACCCACTTTGTTTAGAGGAGAAGAAAAGTCATTTATCTTAAATAAATTGAGCAGTAGTCAGTCTGCCACAAGGGATGGTTTGTTAAAGTATTAAATGTCCTAATGTACTGTATTGAAGGATATTGTGAAACCTAGGATTATGGGTATTAAAACCAGCCTAAGGGCTGGAGAGATGTTTCGGCCGTTAAGAGCATGTATTTTTTAATTAATTAATTAGTTAGTTAATTAATTAATTAAATATTATTTTATTTATGAGTACACTGTCACTGTCTTCAGACACACCAGCAGAGGGCGTCAGATCCAATTGCAGATGGTTGTGAGCCACTATGTGGTTGCTGGGAATTGAACTCAGGACCTCTGGAAGAGGAGTCAGTGATCTTAACCCCTGAGCCATCTCTCCAGCCAGAGCTTGGCTTCCCAGCACCCACATCAGGTGATCACAACCCCCTGAACTGCACCAGGCGGATCTGACTCCTGGTCTCTGAGGGCTCTCGCGTTCAAGTGTACGAACCTACACTCAGACACACACACATATAAATAATTAAAAATAAGTCTTACAAAAAGAAGAACACTAAACCTGGGAGCTAGTGAGAGAGATGGCCTAGTAATCAAGAGCGCTTGTTGCTCTTGTTGATCTGGGTTTGATTCCCAGCACCCACGTGGTTGGATCTTGCGCCCTCTTCTAGCCTCTGAAGGCACTGCAGGCAAGTGATGCATATACACATGAAGGCAGACACCCATAAACATAGAAATAATAAATTAAAAATCAGCTTTCAAAGCTGAGCATGGAGGTGTACACATTTAACACCAGAACTTGAGAGGCAGGGGCAGGGGGTGCTCTGAATTCAAGGCAAGCCTGGTCTACATAGTAAGTTCCAAGGCAGCCAGGACTACCTGGAAAAACCCTGCTGTCTCAAACAAAAAATTAATAAACGTCTTTTTTTTAAGACAATAAATTGCATCTTTGGTGAGCACTTAATTCTCACCAGTCAGGTGTGGAGCATAGCTGTAATCCAAGCCCTTGGGAGGAAGAGGCAGGAGGACCTGTGGGTCAAGGCCGTCCTCTGCCGTATTGTGAGTGTGAGGTCAGCTTGTACTTATGCAGTCTTGTCTCACAACAGTTAATTTCTTCTTCATAGAAACTGAGGTTTTACTCTTGGGTTAATATTGAGTTGTTCTGTGCAATCCTTGCCTTACCTCTCTCACCTCGAGACGTCCCTTTGAATTCCGAGTTGATCTTTGTAGTTGAATGCCTGCGTCTGTGTGGAGAGGCTAACTTGGTCTTTCAGTTCTGGAATGAACAGAGCTATGTGGCCCTTCCCCATAACCCAGGTCAAAGCACTCAGCCCTTGGTGCAGGCTGGATCTCTTGCCCCTGTCCTGGCCTCTGGTTGGATCCCTGATCGGCCCTGTCTTCCCCACCAGGAGAAGCTGTCTTTGCTCGGTGCTTGTCCTCTCTGAAGGAGGAGCGGGTTCAGGCCAGCCAAAAGCTGAAGGGTCCTAAGGTGGTCCAGCTGGAAGGCAGTAAGAAGTCATTCCTGGAGGACATCCGTAAGGTGACTGCCCCTCACCTCGTCGCCTGTGGTGGGGTCTGTAGAGGTCCTCCAATTCCAGCCTTTCCCGTTCTGTCACCCTCTCTCACGTCTCTGAGGTGCGAATGAAACTGGGACATGGGTGTGGCTACTCCACCAACCACAGCTCTGAAGTCCTGTGTCACTTTCCAGGCCCTCTATGCTTCCAAGATCATCTCCTACGCCCAAGGCTTTATGCTGCTCAGACAGGCAGCCACTGAGTTTGGCTGGACCCTCAATTATGGCGGCATTGCCCTGATGTGGAGAGGGGGCTGCATCATCCGAAGGTAGGTAAGAGGCGAACCCGGGACTGCAGTACACTGCCCAGCAGTGCGTGCCTTGCCCTGTAGCCGGGACAGCCACCCTGCCACTCAACACTGCAGCGTGTGGATCCCATTGTCACCGCTTATGCAGTACTTTTGCCTTATGCAGTACTTCCTTCTGCATAGGTGTCCACTTTAAAACAATTGTGGTTCAAAAGGTTAGAAAAGAATGAGTCGGAGTGGCACACACCTTCAATTCCAGCACAGAGGCAGGAGGATCTCTGAGTTGGAGGCCAATCTGGTCCACAGACTTAAGTTCCAGGACAGCCAGGGCTACACAGAGAAACCCTGCCTGGGGGGCAGGCACAGGTGGAGGACACAAGTAAACAGTGTGTACCGCACTTGCTAGGCCCTTTAGAAAAGGCAGTGAACATTTGGAGACCACTTTTCTCAGCATGGCTCCCCAGGCCGTGCCGGGAACCTGCTTCACGTCCCATCCACATCACTGTGAGCATTGTAGGCCCGCCGGACGGTGCACTGCACGGCGTCTGTGTGGGTGGTTTGATTGACTACTCTGGGGGAGGAGCTATAGGTGCCAGGCCCGTGTGGAGGTAAGCAAGACTTGTAGGAATTCTGCTACAGCTCAGTGTATCTATCCCAGTTGTACATTCTGGGACTGAGGGAATAACCAGAGGCTGAGTTTAGGAAGCCGCTGACCTGCTGTGAGTTTAGCTTCACTAAAACTCCATTAAACCTGACCTCCACAGGACCTGCCTTAGCCGGAGGACCACAGAGCTTCTTGGGCTCTCCTAGAACTAGGTTGCCTCAGGAAGTCTGATTCTCCTCCACCCCAGCCCCTCAGTGAAGTTTCCCTTGTAAAGGGCTGCAGGTCCTCCTTTATTCACAGGGTTCTAGGTCTAGAAATTGGTCCAGGAGCTGGGAGTCCATCTTGTTGGGATCCCTGTAACCTTCCTTTCACAGGGGCTTTTCTTCTGCTGTGTCTGTTTCATCCCTGGAAACCCCACAACAGAGTAGCCAGCACCCGAGGTCTCCACAAACCAGAACACCATAAATCACTATGGTGTGCCCATTACAGTACCCACACATCACAGTGCTCACACCTCACAGTGCCCACACGTCACAGTGCCCACACGTCACAGTGCTTACATGTCACAGTGCCCACACATCACAGTGCTCACACCTCACAGTGCCCACACAATATAGTACCATACATTACAGTGCCCACACCTCACAGTGCTCACACCTCACAGTGCTCACACCTCACAGTGCCCACACATCACAGTGCCCACACGTCACAGTGCCCACACCTCACAGTGCCCACACATCACAGTGCTCACACGTCACAGTGCCCACACCTCACAGTGCCCACACATCACAGTGCTCACACCTCACAGTGCCCACACATCACAGTGCCATACATTACAGTGCCCACACATCAGTGCCCACACATCACTGTGCCCACACATCACAGTACCCACACAACACGTTGCCCACACTCCCCTCCATTTCTTTCTGTGTGCCTTCTGGGGCTTCAGGTTTTGCAGCAAGCCCCTTTGCCACTGAGCCATGTCACTGTCCCATTAAGTACTAGGATTAAGTATGAGGCTAGTTCATGAGGGGCTTGAGCTCTCAGGAGTTTTGACTGAACCCCTTCTCTGGGCTTGACTCCTGGGGGCCACTGCCTTTTTGTTTGATAGGAGGAAGGGCCTCGCACAGCCCAGGCTGACCTTCAGCTGACGGGATCCTTCCGTCTCCACCTCATTCTCTGTACTTAAAAAAAACTTTTTAAAAATAACTTTTATGTGACTAGAGAGATGACTGAGCAGTTAAGAACACAGGCTGCTCTTTCATCAGAGAACCCAGGTTCAATTCCCAGCACCCCCATGGCAGCTCTCAACCATCTGTAACTCCAATCCCAAGGGGTACAATGCCCTCCTCTGGCCTCCTTCGGCACTGTATGCACCTGGTGTACAGACATGCATGCAAGCAACACACACACACACACACACACACACACACACACACACACACACACACACACACACACACTCTGTCTGTCTGTCTGTCTGCATTTGCAGGGTGGTACACATGGGCCACAGTTGTGTGTAGGTCTCAGGAGCCCATTTGTGGGGATGCCAGCATTTGGGGCCAGGAATGGATTCAGATTGTCAGCCTTGGCCAATAGCTTCACCTGCTGAGCCACTTCACTGGCTCCTCAGGACTTGTAACGGTCGTCCTGCTGGCTCTGGGGCACGGGAACTGTGACTCTGCACCCAGGACTTGTAACAGTCGTCCTGCTGCCTCTGGGGACGGCACGGGAACTGTGACTCTGCACCCAGGACTTGTAACGGTCGTCCTGCTGGCTCTGGGGCACGGGACGGGAACTGTGACTCTGCACCTCTGTAGAGTATGCAGGGCTTATTCCCAGATGTTTAGCCTGCTACTGTTTTTTGTTTTGTTTTGTTTTTTGTTTTTCGAGACAGGGTTTCTCTGTGTAGCCCTGGCTGTCCTGGAACTCACTCTGTAGACCAGGCTGGCCTCAAACTCAGAAATCCACCTGCCTCTGCCTCTCAAGTGCTGGGATTTAAGGCGTGCGCCACCACTGCCCGACTCCTGCTACTGTTTTAAGATTGATTTCTTGCAAACTATTTCAGTGTGTTCCTGGGAAAAATTAAAGATGCATTTGAGCGAAACCCAGAACTTCAGAACCTACTGCTAGATGACTTCTTTAAGTCAGCAGTTGACAACTGCCAGGTACGTGGTTGGCAATGGGTGGTGCTGTGCTCTCTGGGTCTCAGTAGCATTGACGTCCCTGAAGTGTGTCCTGTAGACCGGAACCTCAGTGTCTCTAGGGCAAACCCAGCTCCTGACCTTCTGCTCTCTGCGCTCAGGACTCCTGGCGGCGGGTGATCAGCACTGGGGTGCAAGCAGGCATTCCCATGCCCTGCTTCACTACTGCCCTCTCCTTCTATGATGGGTACAGACACGAGATGCTGCCAGCAAACCTCATCCAGGTGAGCGTGGGGCGGGTGGTACCTTCACCTGGCTGGTTCCGTGGGCCTGAGTATCACCCTGACCCTGACCAACTGCATTCCTCCCTCAGGCTCAACGGGATTACTTTGGGGCTCACACCTATGAACTCTTAACCAAACCGGGAGAATTTATCCACACCAACTGGACGGGCCACGGGGGCAGTGTGTCATCCTCTTCATACAATGCCTAGTAGGCCTGTGGCTTGCCCTCCCTCCCAGCAATAGGACAGCCCCGTGGCGCTCAGCACCCCCCCTTTGCCCTAGTTCCTGCTCTTAGCCAAGTGTTGGCTGTGATTGCTGAAGAAGTCACCGAGGTCTATAGTTTCTGAACCACCACATGCTCCACCTCCGTCTCTGTGCTGCCCAGGACCTGACCCTGTGCTGCCACTGCGTGACCTGACCCTGTGCGCCACTGCGTGACCACTCCCTGACTGAGCCGTGCCATGTGGACCAGACAAGCTGCAGCTCTTAGCTCACAGAGGGGGTGGGTGTGTGGGATCGTACAACCTGGACGTGGACCATGCGTGTGGGCTCTGCTGTCCTCCAGTCAGTGAAGTGTATATGGTTACACTCTCTGGGTGTGCCTGGCAGAACGATCTGCACTGAGTTCACTATTGCAAATTGATTTGTTTTCCTTTAGCCTTGTTCACTTTTAACTCCGGCTTTTTTTAAAGACTCCAAATAAAACAGGACAGGTAGTGAGTAAATCTGGAGGGAGGTGCAGAGCCGAGGAGTCGGTGGGCAGAGGCTCTCCTGTCGGGTATTTCTTACTGGCACAGTAGGTACCTGGATGTTCACAGAGCATCCGCCCCGTCCCACTTGTAATAAACTTTTAGACTGGTTTGGCTTCTTTGTTTCTTCTCCTGCACCAATCCTTCGAGGTGCCACCCTGCTCTGTGATGGGGCTTTCAATGCGGTCAGTCTGTCCCTGAGGCTTCTCATCTGTCTTGCTTACTGATTGCATTACCTGGCCTTGGGCCATCGCACTGTTAGGCCAGCAGGGAACTCTGCTCTGTGACGCTTTTTCTGGACTGATTTAGAGTCAGTCCCAACAGTGGCCTGCGAGCAGAGCAGAGCAAACAGCGCCTGTTTGGACAGCTGGGACAGGGTCTGTCTCTGACTCTAGCCTCAGAGGCTCTCGGGGAAGGCAGAGCCAACACAGAAAACATCAAACCCTCCTGTGTTTGGCTATTTGAGAACCAAGACCCCTCTGCCTCAAGCCCCCTGGAGTAGAGAGTGCATCCCTACACACTGCCAAATTGACTCTTAAACCTTCCTAGACCTAAGGGCCACCAGGGTTTACCTGTCCCAGCCCCATGTACAGGCTGCTTTGCCTGCTGTCCTTACTCTAAGGCAGATGGTTACTTGGAGAATAGAGGAATTCTGAGGAGAAACTACAGAGAGGCCTGAGGGTGAGCAAGCCAGGGGTCGGCAAGGATGAACGCTAGCCCTTTCTAGTTCACCCTCCAAGAAGCCGTGGAAGGTAGGATCAGGTCTGTAACCCAGCCCCGTTTCTTACCAGCTGTCTAACAGGAGTATCATTTCCTGCCCATGGTCTGTTTTCTCACGGGGAAACCGTGGTGAGAGTCTCCGTGAAAGCGATAGCACTTGGTATTCCACACCCGTGCAGATGTGGTCTGCCTTGTACCAGGGATATGCTGTACTGATGGTGGGTTCACTGTACAAGTGTTCAGAGACCTCTGGCCAGTGTCCTGTGTGTAGCACACAATAGGTATACTAATTAAAACAGCTTGGGGGGCTGGAGAGATGGCTCAGCAGTTAAGAGCACTGACTGCTCTTCCGAAGGTCCTGAGTTCAAATCCCAGCAACCATATGGTGGCTCACAACCATCTGTAATGAGATCTGATGCCCTCTTCTGGGGTGTCTGAAGACAGCTATGGTGTACTTATATATAATAATAGATAAATTTTTGGGCTGGAGTGAGCAGAGTTCTTGGTTCAGTTCCAGCAACCACATGATAGCTCACAACCGTCTGGACAACTACAATGTACTCATATACATAAATAAATAACAGATTGGAACTTCTCATGCTATCCCACCATCATGGCATCCCCCTGGAGAGTGTGAAAAAGTGCTCGTTGGGGTCTATCCCCACATTCTGCATTTCCAACAAGATCTTGGTTGGTGTCCATGGTTTTGGGCACACATATGAATCAACACAAGCCCACACAAAAGAAAAACAAGAAGCGCTGGCCAGTGGTAGCGCACACCTTTAATCCTAGCACTTGGGAGTCAGAGGCAGGCAGATTTCTGAGTTCGAGGCCAGCCTGGTCTACAGAGTGAATTCCAGGACAGCCAGGGCTATACAGAGAAACCCTGTCTTGGAGAAAAAGAAAAAGAAACCAAGAAGCAAAACTGCCAGAGGACCAGTGTACAATCTTGTCAGGACTGTGTGTCATTAGGCCTGAATTTAGAGCTGTCCTGATAGCATTTCCTCCCTCATGCAGCCAGGCACTGTCACGTGTGTTCATGAGCATGCTCACAAATGTGGAAGGCCATTGGGTTTTTGAAATGAGGTCTCTCACCGTCACCCAAAGCTCACCCAATTCAGCTAGGTGCTCCTGCCACCTCCCATAGCACCAAGATTTCAGGTACATGCCTGGTGACCGATGGTCTGTGCTTTTTTATTGTTGTTGTTGGTTTGTTTTTTTTTTTTTTTTTTTTTTGGCATGGGCTCTAATCCGACCCAGCTCTTACTAAGCAAGCTCTAACTGATAGCAGCAGGATGGCTCAGAGGGGAAAGGCTAAGCCTGACCACCTGAGCTTGGTCTCTGGGGCCCAAGAGGAAGAGGCCTAGGAGATTCCTGAAAGCCGACCCCTGGCCTCCACCTTCGTGCCATAGTGTGTGAAGTGGCCTGGACACCAGGAGCTAGAAGCATGAGGGTGGAGAGTTCAAGGCCAGCCTACGCATACCAAGACCCTATCTCAGACCCTTACCTTCCTCTAAGTAGAAGGCACCAACAGAAAACCTGTTGGTCTGGTAGTGTGATTCAGCCATAGAGCTCACCTTGCACAAGGCCAGAGAATACCTGCAATACAAGCCAGCGAAGAGAAGGAAGTGCGGTGGGGGATGGGGAGGGGCGGGTTTTCTGGTTTGTTAATTTTTTTTTTCAGTCTCTTTTTATGTAGGCCAGGCTAACTTAGAACTCTGGTTCACTCTGCCTCTGCTTCCCAAGCGAGCGCTGGGATGACAGGCTGACCACCTGAGATCAGGAAACTATTTTGTTTGTTTGACAGTAGCGTGTGGTCCAGATTGGCCTCAGATTCACAAATGGAGCTGAGGATGGCTTTGAGTTTATTTTTATCTTCCTGCCTGCACTTCCTGAGGTTAGGGTTAGAGATGTACAGCCATACCACATCTACAGTAACTCTTTGCTAGTTAGGAATCTCTAAATTAACTGCTGCCTGCGGGGCAATAGGGCGTGGGGGAAATAAAGGTCGTGGGAGAGATAACTCGAGTCCCACCAAAGCGGTGGGGTTCTGGACGGGCAGACTGCCTGGGGACCCCACGGAACCGTAGCGGGACGGGTGTCGGGCAGTGTTAGGCCACTGGACCCCACTGGGAGGCGGGGGAGGCACAGTCTGGCACCACTGACCACTGGGAGAGTCAGCTCTGGGGTCTCTGGGACTCACGGAGGCCAGAGACAACAGGTTCTCAGTCTCAGACACCCCAGACACCGCTGGATGTCGCGGAAGAGCTGAGAACAAAGTGAGGGTCCTGGGGGGGCAGCTCTGTCAGCCCCAGGACCGAAGGGAGAAGGGGCGGGGGTGGGGGGAGGCTCTGGGTGGTTTCTGGGCAGGCGAGAATCTGGCTCGCTCTAGCTCGGGCGGCTTGGGTTGGCTGGCGGCTGTGGCTAGAGCCCAGGGAGGCCTCCTGGAGGGAGGTTAGAGGCCTTTAGAGTGAAACTGCTCCATTGCTTTAGCCCAGTGGATCCTGATGAGAAGAGGCAGTCCATGGTTTCAAGGTGTTCATTGTAGAAAGGCAGAGAGAGAGAGAAGAGTAGACAAGTAGAGGCCGGCCATGGCCACGGAGAGAGGGGGAAGAGAGAGCAAGAGGGCTAAGGAGAAAGTAAGAGAAGCAAGAAAGGCAAGAGAGAGGAGGGGCCAAGAGGCTCCTTTTATAGTGGACTTGGCTACCTTGCTGTTGCCAGGTAACTGTGAGGGTGGAGTCAAGGCAGCCTACATGACTGATGGCCACAGAATTACGGAGCTGGGTTCTCCTGCCAGGAGCCCATGTCTGGGAACATGGCAAACGGGCCTTCTGTCCCTTGCAGATTAATCTGCGGGGTCTCTGGAGTTTGAACCTAGCTCCAGAAAACAGAACCAGAAAACAGGCCGCCTTTCGCAATCCCACAATTGCGCACTGCCGAAGAAGCCTGTTCGGCCAAGGCCGAGAGCATCGCAGCCTATGGGAATACACATAAATACTTAGGTTTTCCACATGTTTACTTAGTAAAACAACAGAGGTGGGTTTTCCCCAGAGCCTGTGGCCTCCTAGCCTAGGCTTGCTTGCTTGCTTATTTATTTATTTATTTATTTAAATGACAAGGTTTCACTGTGTAACTCCTGGGTTGTCTGGAACACAGTAGACCAGGTTGACCTTGAACTTACAGAGTTCTGGCAGCTTCTGCCTCCCAAGTGCTGGTATGAAAAGGTATGTGTGAGCCTGGGGAATCCAGTGCCCTGTTCTGACCTCCATGGCACAGAGTCAGAGGCAAACAGACAAGGCACACATATATGCAGGCAAAACCCCCATATATATAAAAGAAAATCTTTAACAAGCAAAGTTTGCCGGGCGTGGTGGCGCACGCCTTTAATCCCAGCACCCGGGAGGCAGAGGCAGGAGGATTTCTGAGTTCGAGGCCAGCCTGGTCTACAGAGTGAGTTCCAGGACAGCCAGGGCTACACAGAGAAACCCTGTCTCAAAAACACCCAAAAAAAAAAAAAAAAAAAAAAACCCAAAGTTTAAGATCACCCTGAGCTATATAGCCAGTTTGAGGTGCAGGAGACAACATTGTCTCAAAAAACCAACCAAGCCAAATAAAAACAAAAACAAAAACAGAGAGGGGGGAGGAGAGGGAGGAGAGGGAGAGAGAGAGAGAGAGAGAGAGAGAGAGAGAGAGAGAGAGAGAGAGAGGTGATAACTGGACAATCTCAGACCAGAAGTGCCTGTCAATAGCACACATTCTGCAATCTTCAGAAAATCCCACCGGCCAGCAAGGTAGCAGTGGTAAACCCTTTAATCCCAGCCCTGGGGAAGCAGAGGCAGGTGGATCCCCCAGTTTGGGTCTATCCTGGACCACAGAGTAACCCTGTTTCAGAAAAAGAAGGGAAGAAAGGAAAGAGAAAGAAAATACCACTTGCCAAACACACCTCTCCCAGAGAGGAAACTTGGATATGTGGCTGAGATGGGGAATGTGTGCCTCATCTGGGATTTCCTGAGGTCACATATGTAAGACAGTGTGTGTCAGGCCTAAGTGCTCCACATGTTGAGTGACTGGTTAGTCCTCTTGCTCTCTCTGAACTCAGCGGTCTCATCATCTCAGACTGTCAGATGGGTCAGAAGAGGTTAAGCTGTCCAACCAACATAGCAGGAGCCTGAATCCCGGCAATCTGATGCCAGGGGCCGGACAATGAGACGGCCCTCTCCTTATGTACAAACCAGATATTTGTACATAAATGCCTCTCAGTCGTTTGTCACAAGAAGTGTACACCTACTATGTGCTAGGTGCCATTTCCCCAGTGGTGAGAGAGACAAGCAGGAAATCCTGACTTGCTATTTGTTAATGGAGACTGCTTTTCAAATCCGTACTTTCCAGTTCAGTGTACGGGAAAACCAATTAAAAAAAAAAAAAGAGGTTTAATTGAGCTGATATTTGCGGTTTCCTGTTAATGCAGCTAAAAGGGGCTCAGGAAGTCTTTAGTGTCTTACGTGTGCTAAGGATGCTGGGAAGTGAGCAGAGGTTATGAAGGTGGACATAAGAGCTTGGCTCTTCAGGAGCAAATCTGGCCTCTACCCACTTGCAAGCAGTTTAATCCTGTGAAGAACTCTTTTGTCCCTGTAGCTATTTCTCCTTGTGAAGTGGGCCTCACATAGGCAGATGAGACAGAAAGCCAGCGCCTAGGATCATGAGGGAACAAAGCCAGCACTCTCTGCTAACTACAAATACCGGGCAGCCCCAACTTTGATCACAGTGGAACAATGGTGACACCTAGTGGCCATTCTGGGATCCTGGGCCATCAGTTGGAAAGTGGGCCAGCATCCTGCAATAAGCTGCTTCAGAGTTTTATACTCTCAATTTCCACAGGTCATCACAGTAATGTTCACTAGCCCTGGGAATTGACCGCTTCAACACGAGATAGCATGTAGGGGACACAGAGTGGGACTGGCTGAGAGGTGATAGTCACTGATTTTGTCTTTCTGAGACCATTTTGCTCAGGTAGCCAGAGCTGGCTTTGAGCTCACTATCTCCCTGCCTCAGCCTAAGGTGTTCACCACCATCCTGGCAATGTAGATGATTTTCATAGGGAGACGCTGCTGAGGTAATGGGGAGACTGGAGTGATTAAGCCCTCCGGAGGTGCCGGGTGGTGGTGGTGCACGCCTTTAATCCCAGCACTCGGGAGGCAGAGGCAGGCGAATTTCTGAGTTCGAGGCCAGCCTGGTCTACAGAGTGAGTTCCAGGACAGCCAGAGCTATACAGAGAAACCCTGTCTCGAAAAAACAAAACAAAACAAAACAAAACAAAACAAAAAAACAAAAAAAGAGAAGACCTCCAGAGGCTTAAAACATGGATGATCAAACTTAATGATCTGGGGTCCTGCTGCTGTGGAGAATGGAGTCTAGCTCTAGGTGGAGACAGACCCTTGTCTCCTCTCTTAGGGCTGACACAGTGGGACAGCTCAGGGACCTGCCAGGGGACACTCCTATGGAGGCAAGTTCACCTTAAGGCTTTTCCTGGCCGGGATTCCTGCTCCCTAGCGCCACTCTTACTGCTGCCAGGGTGTCCTGCCCTCTGTCCCCTTCTTGACTCCTCCCTCAGAATTGTTCTCTTCTCTTCTGTCTTCCTCTTTCTGGCGCTGGCAGAGCCTAACTCGGGTGTTTCAGGCTTCCCTGTTCTTTTAGAAAAGCTCTGTCTTTGTAGATGATAAACCAGCCTGCCTCCATCTTGGGCTTAAAAGACATTTTATAGTAAAGGCAACTGAGGTTCATTCCTGTTTACCATTTAATCTGTTTCTCAAGGAGTGCTCTATGCCCCACCTGAAACCTTAACTACAAATGGTTACTGTACTGTACTGCCTGTACCAAGAAATGGCAACCATAGCTTTGCTTTTAAAAGTTATTATAGGCTTTCTGCGCTACCCGGGGACGGGTCTATACGGCGTTGTTCTTGATTCCCATCGTAACTTAAAGGGAAACTTACACAATGTCCGGAGCCCTTGACGTCCTGCAGATGAAGGAGGAGGATGTCCTCAAATTCCTTGCTGCGGGAACCCACTTAGGTGGCACCAACCTTGACTTTCAGATGGAGCAGTACATCTACCAAAGGAAAAGTGACAATATCTACATCATAAACCTGAAGAGGACCTGGGAGAAGCTGTTGCTCGCAGCTCGAGCTAGCTATTGTTGCCATCAAGAACCCTGCTGACGTCAGCGTCATCTCCTCCAGGAACACAGGCCAGCGAGCTGTGCTGAAGTTTGCTGCTGCCACAGGAGCCACTCCGATTGCTGGCCGATTCACACCTGGGACCTTCACTAACCAGATCCAAGCAGCCTTCAGGGAGCCACGGCTTTTAGTGGTGACCGATCCCAGGGCTGACCACCAGCCACTCACAGAGGCCTCTTATGTCAACCTGCCCACCATTGCTCTGTGTAACACAGATTCTCCCCTGCACTACGTGGACATTGCCATTCCATGCAACAACAAGGGAGCTCACTCAGTGGTTCTGATGTGGTGGATGCTGGCCAGGGAAGTACTCCGCATGCGAGGTACTATCTCCCGTGAGCACCCCTGGGAGATCATGCCTGATCTTTACTTCCACAGAGACCCAGAGGAGATTGAGAAGGAGGAGCAGGCTGCTGCTGAGAAGGCTGTGACCAAGGAGGAATTCCAGGGTGAGTGGACAGCACTAGCTCCTGAGTTCACTGCTGCTCAGCCTGAGGTGGCCGACTGGTCTGAGGGTGTGCAGGTTCCCTCTGTGCCCATCCAACAGTTCCCCACGGAAGACTGGAGTGCACAGCCAGCCACTGAGGATTGGTCAGCAGCTCCCACAGCGCAGGCCACTGAGTGGGTTGGAGCCACCACTGAGTGGTCCTGAGCGGCTGTGCAGGTGCCTGAGCAAAGGGAAAAAAGATGGAAGGAAAATAAAGTTGCTAAAAGCTGAAAGAAAAAAAAAGTTATTATAGGGCTGGAGAGATGGCTCAATGGTTAAGAGCAGTGACTACATTTCTAAGAGGTCCTGAGTTCAATTCCCAGCAACTACGTGGTAGCTTACAACCGTTTGTAATGGGATTCGATGCCCTCTTCTGGTGTGTCTGAAAACAGCTACAGTGTAGTCATATAAATGAAATAAATCTTTAAAAAAAAACGCACAGAAAGAAGGGAGGGAGGGAGGAAGGAAGGAAGGAAGAAAGGAAGGAAGAAGAGGTTCTAAGTGGAAGCTTGATTTTTCTGATATCTTTTAACTTTTCTGGCAGGACTCAGGACAGGACCCCCAAGACTTCTCTCCTGCCTTTCTTCTCCCCACCCCCCCTCTTTCTCTCTATCAAACAGCCTCACTATATAGACCACACTGGCCTTAAACTCAGAAAGATCCATTTGCCTCTGCCTACCAAGTGTGGGATTCCACTCCTGACTTTTGTTTGTTTGTTTGTTTGTTTTGTTTTGTTTTGTTTTGTTTTGTTTTGTGTTGAGACAGGGTTTCTCTGTGTAGCCCTGGCTGTCCTGGAACTCACTTTGTAGACCAGGCTGGCCTCGAACTCAGAAATCCGCCTGCCTCTGCCTCCCAAGTGCTGAGATTAAAGGCATGTGACACCACCGCCCGGCTTCTGACTTTGCCTTTTAATTCTTTAATTGGTGGAAAAAATGAACTCCTTCTGCATCCCCAGATGGCCCCACTGTTGCCTTTGTACACGGACACTACCTTTGATCCTGCCCGTGCTCCTGATGTTTATGGCGTCTGTGTGGCAGATGGATGGGCTGTGTGTCATCCTACTCAAACCTGCCTTCAGTAATCTCAGCTGGACCTTGAAGTAGATGACGCTGGGGATCTGAAAGAGTAGATTCTCTCAGCCACGGTTGGGTGTTGAGTGTCTCAATGGTGAAGGTGATGCTAAGGACACAGGGGAGACTGTGTTTGTTTACACTGGGACTAGCACAAAAATTGAGAGCAATTTTCCAAGCATTGACTACTCGAAGCAGCAAAGGATTCCTTGGCTCATAGAACTGAGATTTGAGTAAATGAGGGCCTGAGAGAGTGGGGTTGGGAAGGAGGGAAACAACTGGAGGGAGGGAGGGAGGGAGGGAGGGAGGGAGGGAGGGAAGGGAGGAAGGGAGGGAGGGAGAGAGGGAGAGGTGGAGGGAGGAAGAGCCACATTGGGTTGTTTCCACCCTCACAGGCTGGGGATCAAAGCTGGGGCCTCTGAACACTGCAGCAATGTTGGGAACTAAAAAAGGGGGCCCGGGGAAGAGGGGGAAGGGAAAGAGACCCACACTCCGCCAGTTTTACCTATCCTCTGGTCTGTCAGGCATGGGAGGGCTGCTACTACCTTCTACTCATCCCTAGGTGGACATTCCTCTGTCCCACTCTTCAGGGGGTGGCCAGGGGCAGCCCTACCTGGGCACCCTGAAGCTGCTTTGCTAAAGCCACCAGGGTTATAGGAGAGAGGGAAGAGGTTCCCAATGCGAGAGTGCGCGCAGCCTTGATGAGCAGAGACTGTCTATGGTTTAAGAGCTTTATTATAGAGATGCAGGGAAAGAGAAAGAGAGAAAGAGAGAGAGAGAGAGAGAGAGAGAAGGCTAGAGAGAAAAAGAGTAAGAGGGAGAGAGGCGAGAAGACAAAGAAGGGAGAGAGAGGGTGAGAGTAAGGGGTAAGAGGGAGACAAGTAAGAGTGTAAGAGAGTAAGAGAGAGAGAGAGGTGGGGCTAAACAGCCCTTTTTATGGTCTTTACTGTTGCTAGGTAACTGTGGAGGAGTTAACAGTTCTTCTGTAAATTGACCCACAGCCCAGCTCTGCTCTGTCCTTTACTTTTTTTCTTGGTTTGTTTTGTTTGTTTGTTTGGTTGTTTTGTTTTGTTTTGTTGGTTTTTCGAGACAGGGTTTCTCTGTGTAGCCCTGGCTGTCCTGGAACTCACTCTGTAGACCAGGCTGGCCTCGAACTCAGAAATCTGCCTGCCTCTGCCTCCTGAGTGCTGAGATTAAAGGCGTGCGCCACCAGCTGGCTTCTATATTTTACTTTTTAAAGACTGATTTTGTTGAGGTGCATGAGTGACCCCAGAGAGCACACAAACACTGATCTCAGTCATACAGGGATAGTTTATTGAGTGCATACCTAATATTGATGATCAGGGTTGTAGCTGAGGCTATGGCCCTGGGCATCTTTCTCTGTCCACTTATAAATGGGGGGGGGGCACAAGAACCACAGTGAGTTCATACACAGGTGCAGGAAGTGCTGCCCGACGATCAGCTCTGACTCAAGAAGTTTTAGGCATAACAGTTCATATTGACCTTTAATTTGATGGGTCCTACGTAATTAATTTGTTGTAGTGGTAGAATGTTATCCTGCTCTAAACTCCCCAGCACATGGGCTTCTCAGTACTGCCTAATGTTGTGGATTCTTGAATGAAAGACACACCCACATAGCCTTGTTTTTAATATGTCCTAAGCAGCTCAATGGCTGGGCCACTCCCAAACTTCCACATTGTTAACGCCTCCCCTCCAATACTACTGAATTATCACTTTCTAAAATCCATCATCGCTACCCCAGACCCAATGGGGTAGGAGCCCCTGGGGTTGCTCTCCCCTGGCTCTTACATGGCTATGTGCTCTCTCCTGCAACTCTCAGGGCTGGTCCTCCTGCTTCCCCTTGTAGTGATTTTAAATCTTTGTTCTTGTAGTGATTTTAAATCTTGTAGTGATTTTAAATCTTTGTTTTAAATCTTTGCTGACAACTTTATTTACTAATTAGAGCCAACTGGGGGCAGGGACCCACGATGCCTTACATATAGATGTACAAATTCCTATGTAATTAAAAACAATTAACATAATAAACCGAATCTACAATAGGTTGTGGTATTTCTTAACAGACCTCGCCGCAGTGGTGGTGCACACCTTTAATCCCAGCACTTGGGAGGGAGAGGCAGGTGGATTTCTGAGTTCCAGGACAGCCTGGTCTACAAAGTGAGTTCCAGGACAGCCAGGACTATACAGAGAAACCCTGTCTTGAAAAAAAAAAAAAAGGATTAACAGACCTCACACAGAATGTAACAGTTTAGATGATCAGCATGACCCTGCTTTGAGTTATTTTTTTTCTTTCTCTCTTTCTCTCTTTCTTTTTTTTTTTTTTTTTTTTTTTTGAATTTTTGAGACAGGGTTTTTCTGTGTAGCCCTGGCTGTCCTGGAACTCACTGTGTAGACCAGGCCGGCCTCGAACTCAGAAATCTGCCTGCCTCTCAAGTGCTGGGATTAAAGGAGTGCGCCACCACCACCTGGCTCTTTCTTTCTTTTTTAAAGATTTATTTATTATATACGTAAGTACACTGTAGCTGTCTTCAGACACTCCAGAAGAGGGTGTCAGATCTCATTACAGATGGTTGACCTCTGAGTCATCTCTCCAGCCCCAAGTTATTTTTCTGTGTCAATGACTGGCAGGCAAATTACAGCGATAATATGAAATAGCTGGTAGGCATTGGCTACAGCCATTTCGGGGCCAGGCAGACCTCTCTACAGATCCTTTTTTTAATGTCTGAGTGTTTTGCCTGCGTGCATGAATTGGGCTCTTGGAGATCAGAAGAGAGCACTGACTCCTGGAAACAGTAATCATAGACAGGTGTGAACCACCATGTGGGTGCCATGAACCAAATCCTGGTCTGCAGGAACGGCAGCTGTTATTATTGCAGAGCCACCTCAGAGCCTCTCGCTGTATAGCTTGACATAATGGAGAAGCAGCCACTCTTGTCCCTGGTAACGTGAACCACTCGCTCTGAGGGGATAGCGTTTGAGCAGTGATCTCACTGATCACTGATTTGGTGCTGGTGGAAGAGCCATAAAAATCCAAGGTTCCTTGCACGAGGTTGTGTGTGTGAATGGTTCACCATAGAAGGCGCTGCCTTCCATAACTTACATCAACTGGCTATTGGTTTGTGTGAGTGTGAGCACACAGTGGATGTAAGAAAACAACTTTCTGGAGTCAGTTCTGGGAATCAAACTCAGGGCCTCAGGGCCCCAGGCTTGCAGGGCAATGTGTTTTGACCCACAAAACGATCTTTTTTCTCTCTCTTTCTTCTCTCTCTTTCTTCTCTCTCTTTCTTCTTTCTCTTTCTTTCTTTCCGAGACAGGGTTTCTCTGTATAGCTCTGGCTGTCCTGGAACTCACTTTGTAGACCAGGCTGGCCTCGAACTCAGAAATTCGCCTGCCTCTGCCTCCCAAGTGCTAGGATTAAAGGCATGTGCCACCATGCCTGGCTTTCACAAAGCTATCTTGCCAGCCAAGTGCTTTATCATCTGTTAATTGTGGGCTATACACTCTTGCTTTTTTTGTTTTGTTTTGTTTTTTAATTTTAAGGCAAGTTTCACTATGTAGCCCTGGCTGGTCTGGAACTCACAGAGATCCACTGGCCTATGACTCAAGAGTGCTGGGATTAAAAGGGTGCATCACCAGGCCCAACATATATATATTTTTTACTTAAACACTTTTATTTACTTATATATTTATTATGCATATGTGTGTATTTGTGTGTGCATCTGCATGCGGGTACCAAGAGAGACCAAGAGAGAACATTGTGTCCCTTAGAGATGGAATTACACGTGTTTAGTGAGCCACCTGATGTGGGTGGTGCGTCTGGCCGGTGCTCTCAGTGACTGCTAACCAGTGAGCCATCTCACGCACGTTCTTACAGATGCTTGAACCCCGGGTCACACCAACGCTAAGACCCTTCCGCGAGCTGTCGCCAGGGGGCGCGCGCGGGACAGGAAGGAGGCGCTTCGCGCTTTGACCCTCGGCGCCGCCCGTCGCAGAGGTAGCGCGGGAAAGTCTGAGCCGACAGTGGCGCGCCGACCGGGGTTGTCCGCAGTGATGGAGGAGGTGGAGGCTGAGGAGCCGCAGGAGTTCTCTCACCGGCAGGTATAAAATAAATGGGGTCCCAGCAAGGGCAGGACGTGAGGTCCTGGGAGAGGGAAAGGCCCCGAGTCCCTAGCCGGCCTCCGCGTGTGCGCATGCGTCGCTCGGCTGCAAGGAGGGGGTGCGGTCCGCCGAGCCTGCGTCCAGCTCGCCAGAGTCCGGGTGTCCCGGCGCTGTGAGGGTCGGGTGTGGGCGCTACAGAGAGACGATGGGGCTTGGAGGAGCGTTTGCCCAGCATGAGGGAATCTATGGGTTCGAGTCCCAGCACCGCACCTACCGGGCTTGGTGGTGAACGACTGTGACCCCAGCACGGAGCGGGGTGTGTGTGGAAGCGAGAGGCTTAGGGTGGAGGCAGAAGCCAGTTTAGAGTCATTTTCAGCGATATACCGAGTTCGAGGCCAACCGGGATTACGGGAGGCCCTGTCTTAAAGGAGGGCCCGCCCGGTGGTGGCGGCGCAAGTCCTTAATCCCAGACTGAGGCAGGCACATCTCTCAATTGGTCTACAGAGTGAGTTCCAGGACAGCTAAGGCTACACTGAGAAACCCTGTCTCGAAAAACAAAACAAAAACAACAAAACAAAACAAAAACAACAAAACAAAACAA
The DNA here is from genome assembly GCF_000001635.26 of Mus musculus. Taxonomy (NCBI): domain Eukaryota; kingdom Metazoa; phylum Chordata; class Mammalia; order Rodentia; family Muridae; genus Mus; species Mus musculus. Next base: position 149,136,874 of record NC_000070.6, on the reverse strand, counting down.
AACAACAAAAGAGGCTGGGGATAGCGCGTGTGAGGGTGAGAGAGATGCAGGAGAGACACACAGACTAATTCAGGGGCTGAGGCAGGAGGATTACGAGTTTTAGATCAGTTAAGTACCTAGAGAGACCCTGTCTCAGGAACAAGCGAGGACAGTGCGTGGGGCTCAGGCCTTTAATTTCAGGAGTCAGAGCGAGCGGTGTGTGTGAGCTTGAGGCTAGCCTGGTTTACATAGTGAGACCTGAGCAGTTCACTAGGACCTGGGAAACGTTGTCTATTCTATGCTGCAGAGCCCGGAGTCAGCCCCTGGCAGGCTGCCCTAGAACCCACCCTCTGGCGTCGGTTGTGATTTCGGGTCCTCTAGTCAGTTAGTCGTGGCCCAAATATAGTTTTCTCCTTTGCAAAGTCGGAATACGGATAACTACTGCACGGGGTGGTGTCAGAGCCAATATTCAGTTGTTTGATGAATCAGAGCTGCCATCTCAGCTGGGAATGATTGTGAGCTCAGGGTTGGGGGTTGCTTCCTTAGGTATCTGCGTCCCATCGGCTGTCTGCCCTGCACTCCTGTTTTAAGAAATTCAGAACCTGGGCTGGAGAGATGGCTCAGTGGGTAAGAGCACCCAACTGCTCTTCTGAAGGTCAGGAGTTCAAATCCCAGCAACCACATGGTGGCTCACAACCATCTGTAACAAGATCTGACTCCCTCTTCTGGAGTGTCTGAAGACAGCTACAGTGTACTTACATATAATAAATAAATAAATCTTAAAAAAAAAAAAAAAGAAATTCAGAACCTTTAGAACCATCGCTAGAGCCCAGCTGTGAGCACCCAAGCGGCCATCATCTGTTTTCACTTGGCAGCTTGCTTTCATTTCAGTGGTCCTCAACCTGTGGGTTGAGACCCCAATTAGATATCCTGCCTATCTGATAATTATGATTCACAACAGAGATTCACAAAGTTACAGTTATGAAGTAGCAATGAAATAATTCTGTGGTTTATGTATTAAAATTAAATAGTAAAACAATTTTACTACACGAGGAACTGAGTTAAAGGATGGCATCCTTGGGAAAGCAGGGAGCCACTGCTCATCTGCTCTCTGTAGCAAGCGCAATTCTCAGGCTCTCATTTCAGTTGTAGAGCCCTGACCCTCCTTAGGGAGTGTGGCTAAGCCGTTTTAGCCTGCTGGAGGCTCTGAGTTCAGATGAAGCCTGGCACGGGCCACTGAGCGCAGATTTCTGGGAGGCAACCTGGTCTGCAGAGTGAGTTCCAGGCCAACCAGTGTTACACGGAGACCCTGTCTAGAAAATAAAATAAGATGAGAACACAAGTCAAGTTCAGGGTGGCATATTTGTCTTCTGCAGAGGAGGAAGGTTCTCTGTTCTCTTACACCCTTCTGATCGATTGTTACATTTCACAAGTGTGTTCAGTTGTTGAACTTTGTTTGTTTTTGTTTTTTCCAGACAGGGTTTCTCTGTGTAGCTCTGGCTGTCCTAGAACTCACTCTGTAGACCAGGCTGGCCTTGAATTCAGAAATCCTCCTGCCTCTGCCTCCCAAGGTGTTGGGGTTAAAGGCGTGAGCCACCACGCCCGGCTAGTTGTTGAACTTTATTTTTTTTAATATTTATTGATTTATTTAATGTATGTGAGTACACTGTCATTCTCTTCAGACACACCAGAAGAGGGCATCAGATCCCATTACAGATGGTTGTGAGCCACCATGTGGTTGCTGGGAATTGAACTCAGGACCTCTGGTAGAGCAGTCAGTGCTCTTAACCACTAAGCCATCTCTCCAGCCCCGTTGTTGAACTTTGTTTCCTTTTTTGTTTGTTTGTTTTGTTTTATTTTTCCAAGATAGAGATCTTCTATGTAGTCCTGGATGTTTTGGAACTCACTCTATAGATCAGGCTGGCCTCAAATTCAGAAACCCGACTGCCTCTGCCTCTCTAGTGCTCGGATTAAAGGCTTGTGTCACCACCACCCTGATCTTTTTTGTTTTTGACACTGACGGTTTTGAAGAGTCCATTAAGAGCAAAGGTGTAATGGAGAGCATAGACTATAGTTAAATTATTATTATTTACTTATTTATATTTTATTTATTTATTTTGGTGAGGCTGCTGTCAGGTCAGCTTTTAAGGGTCAGTTGTCAGGCACTGCAGCAATAGCCATAACCCATCTTGCCACACACACTTTTTTTGACAGTCTTGTCTTACTAGGTAGCCCTGGCTAGCCTGGAAATCACAGAGATCCACCTGCCTCTGCCTCCCACACTCTGGGATCTAAGGCGTGTGCCACCATGTCTGGAAGTCTTGCTTTCATTTAATTTATTTATTTCAAAGAATTATTTATTTCATGTATATGAGTACACTGTAGCTGTCTTCAGACACACCAGAAGAGGGCATCAGATCCCATTACAGGTAGTTATGAGCCACCATGTGGTTGCTGGGAATTGAACTCAGGACCTCTGAAAGAGCAGCCATCTCTCCAACCCCCTATTTTTTTTTATTTAAATTTATTTTTTTTAAAAGATCTATTTATTATATGTAAGTACACTGTAGCTGTCTTCAGATGCACCAGAAGAGGGAGTCAGATCTCATTACATTACGGATGGTTGTGAGCCACCATGTGGTTGCTGGGATTTGAACTCAGGACCTTCGGAAGAGCAATCGGTGCTCTTACCACTGAGCCATCTCTCCAGCCCCTTAATTTAAATGTATTATTCGTTCCTTTTTTTTTTTTTTTTTTTTTTTGTGGTGCTAGGGATTAAACTCAGGGCACCTGCTAAGCAAGCACTCTGCCTCTGAAGTACACATAGTTGGGGCCTTTTTCCCCCTGTATTCTCTCAGCTTTTAGAGCAGAGCCTGGCTCTTAGTAGACAGTAAATTCTTACTGATTAAATGGGGTTGGAAAGGTGAGTTACCAAGTTTGCATCTTGCTTCTGGTGTACCTCCTGAGGACCCGGATGCCCACTCAGCCATGTAGGCAATATCAAGCTAGGTAGTCAGGGTCCTGCCCTGGAGTTTAGGGCTGGCGATTTAGCCTCCAGGTCTGCAACCTGGAAGAAGGAAGGTGGCAGCTTAGTGGGCTGGGTCAGACAAAACTTCCCTGAGCCGGGTGTGGTCAGAAAGATCGGTTTACTGTTCCCAACCCTACCTGACAGAGGCTGATGATGGTTTTGTCTTCTCTGCCAAAGGCCTGGGTTTACCTTGCCTGATGGCTGAGCAGATGAGGGTTCCTAGCTCATGTGCCTGGTCTCACCCAAACAGCTCTGTAGTTGACCCTACTCTTGCCTAAGTAGTGCATACTTGCTGGTGTCTTGGATTCAGGTGTCACCATGCCTGCCTCAGCTCTGTCTTCAGATATCATATAGTGTTTCCCTCCAGACAGAGCAGCCGTGACTACTTGGGAGACCCTCATCTGATCTCTGTCACTGGGCTGCGCCTCCCAGCCAGCTGCGTGTTCTTTTGTGTTACTCCCTGCTGGGTGTGAGGCTCCACAGTCCTGTGGCTGCTCTGTAAATGCACCCAATAAACTCATTGGTTCCCCAGGGTGGACTTGGTTGGAGTGGTCCTTTCTTTGGCTGGTGCCCTGTAAGGAGGGGGTTTGTTCCCATCTCCCCAGGGGAGGAGGACACACTCAGTGGGGAGACGGAGCAGGGCTGCTGTTCGCCCGCTTGGAGCCTCTTCCCCGTCCCCTTTCTTGGTAGTCTTGGCTTAGGGAAGAGTGATTTTTTTTACTTCTTCCCAGTATTTAAAAGGGGTTTTGGGCCTGGAGAGGTGGCTCAGCTCAGGTCAAGAGCACTTCCTGAGTTCAATTCCCAGCAACCACATGGTAGGTCAGAATCATCTGTACCGGGATCTGATGCCCTCTTCTGGTGTGTCTGAGGACATTGGTATGTATATATATATACACAATAAGCAAAGAACTCTTTAAAAAGGAGGGGGAGGGTTTCTGAGGACTAGGGATGTGAGTCAGTGGAAGTGTTTGCCTAGTGGGTCAGTGTCGGCTGTTGAGGTGACTGTGACTCTCCAGATGAAAGGATGGTCAGGCATGTGGTCACCGGCCTTGCTGGTTTGTGTCTTGTCATCTGTACATGGAGGGTTGAGGCTTCTAGGGACTCGGAGCAGAGGGATGGGAGCTTTCTGTCTTTGTTTAGCCACTTTCAGGCCACAAACTGCTTTCTCATCGTATTCCCCAGAGGGGCCGAAGTGAGCAGGGCCTGGGGGGCAGCTGAGGCAGGGGCAGGCAAGCCCTGGTGTCACATCTCCTCCTTGACTGTCACAGATTATCTTTATGTGAGCTAAATAATAACCATTAGCTGAAAGTCTCTTTTCCCCACGTCACACTCCAGAGAGTGTCATTAACTGACTAGTACACTTAAGTGTCACTCGGCTGGGGTGGAGAGCACAGGGGAAAGTGGCCCAGCAGCCTCCCCTTGGTCTTAATCGCAGGTGCAAGAGCTCTCATTTGCAGCCCCTCAGGACTTTGGTTTCCCCCGCAGAGGCTGAAGGCGGCAGTTCACTACACGGTCGGCTGTCTCTGCCAGGAAGTCACGCTGAACAAACAGGTGAACTTCAGCAAACAGACCATCGCGGCGATCTCCGAGGTGACTTTTCGACAGTGCGGTACGAGGCCACTGCCTTTTTCTGTGGGATTTGCCTGGGACCAGTGTGGTAGGAGCTGAGGTGTGTCACACACATACACACACACACACACACACACACACACACACACACACACACACACACACACACACACACACAGCTCCCACCCCTAGCCGGTGGCCACATTCTCCCTGGTCACCTCATGCTGTACAATTTGTATGCTGTGTGGGAAGGGCCGTCAGGTTGTCCTGTCGTGACAACACCAGGCATCAGCACCTTGTTTAAACTGCACTGGTGGTGCCCCGGTGGCTGGAACATTGGACACTGTCCCCATTCTTTCCTTCCCTAGGGTGTGTAGCAGCTGAACCCATGGGTAGGCTCTTGCTTCCCTTGAGAGGAAGGTTGGAGCAGAATTTAAAGGACGGCCCCTAGGGACCAAGGGGCCCCCCCACAGTCAGGATAAGTCTTAGAAGGGGGGCGTTACTGGGAAGGACAAGGAGGGGTCCATGATTTTAAAAAGCCAGTGCTGTGCTGACTAGAAGCCAAGGCTACACTCCTAAAGATGGAGATAAGCCAGCTAAAATCTATTTTTTTCTCTCTCTTTCAGAAAATTTTGCCAAAGACCTTGAAATGTTTGCCAGGTGGGTAGAGAAGCTGGCAGTGTGATCTGAGGTCCACTGACATCATTGTCCACATCTGTTGGTGTATTTCGGGGTTCTTGTTTTCTGGGGGTGGGGGTTGTGGCTGATCATGACGCCGCTGGGGATTAACATCTGCTCTGAACACGTCAGTTCAGACCGCCTCGGTATTTCTGAGTTTTCTTGCGGGTCTCCGAGTGACCCAGCTCTGGCTGACAGAGGTCTGAGTTGCATCCCCAGGACTCTGCACTTGTGTGGCTGCCTGTATTAAAAACTGTTCCCTGGGACGGTTTGATTGTTGTGGGTCTGGGAGCTCAGGGGGTCCTGGGAGGGGCCACGTTGTGTCGCAGCCTGATTGCTTGCAGGTGTACAGAGAATGACAGGCAGGGGCTTCCATCCGCATCCGCCATGAGGAAGCTCTTAGCAGTGATTTGTGTCGTCTCTTCAATTAGCACCTCAGGTGATTGGAAGCCATTGCTTTTCGGCGGCGGTTGGCATGACTGAGGCCCCTGCTCTCTGCACCTGCGCGCCCCGCCTCACAGCGGTCCTCTGCGTTCTGTTTCTAGGATGGATATTTTCAGTGCATTATGTAGTGTGTTCTCAGGGGCTCGAAGCCTTCCTCTTCTCCATCTATATTAATATCTGTCCCTAAAACCTGCTCAGCATCATCCATCGCGTACCCAAGTGGGATAAGGCAGTGGCATGGGATGCCGGTGGCTTCCTCAGCTGCTGCTCGCTCGTGCCCACCCCTCGGTCCCATGAAACTCCGGTTGCCTTCACCTCCCCTTCCGGTGTTAGCTGTGGAAGTCAATGGAGTTTTTTTAAAAATACTTTTGTGTAGTTCCAGCAGTAAGCTGGGTGTGGTGGGGACATGCCTGTAATCTTGGTGCTTGTAAAGTTGAGGCAGGAGGATCACACGTTCAAGATTATTGGTCTGGGCTACCTAGTGAGGTTTTGCCCCCCCCCCCCCCCAAATCCAGTGGTTACGTATATGCAAGCAGAACGTTCATACACAAAATCTACCAAACACTCCTTCCTCCTTTCTGCGCAGTGGATTGCTAAAGTTGGGACTTGACTGGGGGTGTCTGCTATCCATAGCAATATGGATATGGGGACCCCGCTCCTGCAGCTAGGACGGCAAGGACATTAAAATCCGGCACAGATACCGGGCACCGGTGGAATTGTGGAGGGTATCTACCTTGCTGCTGCCCAGTGGACAGCAGGGCTTTGCAATCCTCTGCGGGGTTGGTGTCTTGGCTCATTACCTCACTCATTTTACTGTGGCTGCTGCCTGATGCTTTCAGTCCGCAGAGATGGACCACTTAGGCACCTTTGCTCGTCGGAAGTTCGACCGTGAACCTTTGTGTTTCGCCTAAACTTTAATACCAAACGTTCTGTGACTTGCTCCTGCCCTTTCTGCAGACACGCGAAAAGAAGCACGGTCACCACTGAAGACGTGAAGCTCTTAGCCAGGCGAAATAATTCACTGGTGAGAGATGAATTTCCTCCCTCTCTCCCCTCCCCCACCGGAATACATTATTCCCAATTTGTCACTTATTCCTCGGGGCGCCTTGCGTTAGAGATGGTGGAGGTGCTCAGACCTGCCTGTGTTTTATGGTTCTCCTTTCATTATGATGGATCTCGCAAAACCAATCTAAAATTTTCTAATCAGCTCTCTCTGGATTCCATAATTTACCTTTTTTGTAATATCTCAAAACTTCGGTCCCATGATTCATTTACCGTATGATGTCACAGGTTAGTCATGGATAGTCTCTGGGGATGACCCCCTTGTGGCGCCTTTACCCCAGAGCTGGGGATTGAAATCTAGGGCCTTCTGCACATCGGACAAGTGGTATACCACTGGCTATGCACCCACCCACCCACCCCTTGTCTGCTGCTTGTTTGTAAAGCTTATTATTTTATTTTATGTGTGTAAATGTTTGGCTTGCATGGATCCATGTGTACCATATGCTTGCCTGGTGCCCTTGGGGGTCAGGAAATGGTCTCAGACACCCTGGAACTGGAGTGAACAGGTGGTCATGGGCCACAGTGTGGGTGTTGGGAATCAGAGCTGGGTCCTCTGCAAGAGCAAGAAGTACTGTTAACCACTGAGCCATCTCTCCAGCCCCATTTCTTGTTTGAGACACTCGTGCTGAATTATACAGGCTAGTCTTGAACTTGACTTTTAGATCAGGTAGGCTTTGAACGCGAGATCCTCCTCCTCTGTCACCATCCCAGGAGCCTGGTTTACAGGTGTGCCACCCCAGGCAGGCCATACCCGCAGTTCTGATGGACCAGGGTGGACGGAAGTCTGCAAGCCTGGTTATGCAGAAGAGAACACGATTTCTATTTTTTCACATCTCAAGAGTCATTTTGACCAAGCAGTTATTTTCTAGGTGAAGACACTTGCCACTTTGAGGTGTCAGTGTCACCTGGCTGTGACTGCCAGCAGACGTGGACCACAGCGATCCTGCCTGGTCTCTGCCCTTCTCATGATTTCCCCTCCACAGGAATGGGGACTTGACCCTGTCTCCGTTTCTCGGATAGTTAGTGCTCAATAGATAACTCAGTCAATGAATTTCCACCAGTTCTTTTGGAATGAATATTGGAAAAGGCATAAGTTACTGTGAGGATTTTCTTTTAGGTTTGTAAAATGATTTATAGACAGATTTAAAGACTTAAATATAGTTTTGCTTTTTGTATATATACATAGCTAAAATACATTACAGAGAAGAATGAAGAGATTGCCCAGCTTAACCTGAAAGGAAAGGCCAAGAAGAAAAGAAAGCCGGAAGATGAAAGCAGGAGCTCTCGGGAGTCCATGGCTGAGGAGCTGGACGGGGCTGAGGAGCTGCAGAGCGAGAGCTAAGGCCTTCATCTCATCTGGAAGCAGCGCTCGCCACGAGGGCAGTCTGCAGGGATGAGGACAGACATGGGAAGGACGGCCCCGTGTGTGGGCAGCTTTTCGTGCTGCCTGTTTGAAGTCATTCTCGGCAGAAGCTTAGAAGCTGGGAGTTCCTGCAAAGCCACCTCACGCGTCACGGGGCATAGGAAAGGCTTGCACTTGGGTGGCACAGCGTGACTTAGTGACTGGCAAAGTGGGCTAGCAATCAGCTGTGCTGGCTGTCGGGGTGAGCTTAGTCCTTCACTGTTTATTTCCCAGGTCGAATGCGGGTCTCAGCAGGGTGAATAAATAAAGCTGTGTTTGCTGAGCCCAGCTGCTGTGGCTTCAGGTCTCAGCCTCCATCGCGGTGACTGGTGGTCCCTGGGAATAAATAAAGCTGTGTTTGCTGAGCCCGGCTGCTGTGGCTTCAGGTCTCAGCCTCCATCGCGGTGACTGGTGGTCCCTGGGAATGAAATCTCTTACTCTTCAGGGCTGATTTCAGAAGCAGGGCTTTGTGGCTTTTCTAGCAGGTCTATAGAATTAAGCCTTGGCTCTCCCGAGGAGATGTCTGCTTGAAGGGAAAGTCTGGAGTGTCCCAAGGGCCCTGTCCTACTGTTGCTGTGTCCTGAAGGATGTAAGGTGTTCAGGGCCTGCCTTCTTTCCCTTGTGGAGTGGTAGGGGAGCAGAGGGATAGCTCGCTGGGTGTAGGCAAAGCCTGATGACCTGAGCGTCACCCCATGGTGGAAGAGGGACCTCGGGAAGGTCTCTAGAGCGGGGCGTGTTTTACTTTGGAAGGAGCCGACTTTCAGTTGCTTTGTTTCAGTCTCGAGCCTCCCTTGGATCTTGGTGTTCTCTAGTGTCTGAGATGGGGTTTCAGGTCTGTCTGCATATGCGGGGTCCATCCCTCACATCCCCACAATTCTCAACCTGGACCTGTGAAGGGCCAGGAGGTGGCCCAGGACTTTGTCACTGTCTTGGGAAGGAAGTGGGCTGTCAGCTGGCCGAGTCCAGGTTTCTCAGGAAGTGACTGTGACCTATACAAAGAAAGCATCCCTTACACTTGGCCAGTCTATCGACGTGCATGTCTACATTTTCAAAAATGGTATCTATGACGGGGAGAGGGAGATGCACGTGTGTGCTACAGCGGGAGTGTGGGTCAGAGGTCAAGTTTGTTAGGAACCGGTGTGTTCTTCCGTTTTACCATTATCTGGGGGCCAGAGTGGAGCTGCAGGTTACCAGGGTTGCATCGCAACTGCTGTGCTCAGTGAACCATCTTCCTGGCCTCGTTTCTTTCTATCTTTTTTTTTTTTTTTTTTAAAGAAATGTGCAAACTGCTGACCTGGGCATCTTGGAAAGCCCTAGACCAGGAACTCTGCAAGTGTGCATGTCACTGAGAGGCCCAGGACAGCGTCCGTGGCACTGAGATGCAGAAGGCCTTTGGTCCCGTCTCTCTTCTGCATCCGCATCTATACTTGAGCGAGTCAAAGGTCTAGCCTGGGGCAGAGGGCAGTCTGGGACATGCTCTTGGTTCATCCTTCCTTGCGACCTGGTGAACACTGGGGCCATCCTGTGACCCTGGGTCTTCTCTGTACCTGGTTACTTCTGCTCGTAGCCGATTCAGACATGCCTGCTTTTAGCTCCGGGGATGGACGGAACCGTGGTAGGCACGTGCTGGGCTGAGCTGAGCTGCGTCCCAGCCTGCAGTCTTGCTTCTCCTGGGTAAGACCCCACATCTTCAGCTCTTTACCCAGGCCTGATTTCATATTCTGTTAAATCACCCGGCTTTGTTCTGATGGCTTCCTGCTTGCCACAGGCACAATCACAAGGAAGCAGAACTCCCAGAGCAAGCGCGCATGTGTTCTAAAATAAGAGCAGATTCACTCCAAACACAGGAAAAGTCCCGAGTCTTTAATTAAGGGGCTAAATCCAACCCCACAAATGTTTCTTTCTGTGAGAGCTGATTGCTCCGGCTTGTGCGTCACCGCGTGAGTGTGGAGAGGCGTGTAGGTTTTCAATGAACGAGTGCAGACCCCCAAGCAGGTGGTGCTAGAGCTTAAAACACCACAGAAGAGACCCTCGTCCACCAAGCACAGACCTCAGCACGTCCGAGGATGATGGGTGGCCGAGGCACAGGAGGCAAGTGGCCCTCAGCCTTCGGGCTGCTGCTGCTCTGGGGGGTCGCAGCCTCCGCCCTTCCCCTGGAGAGTGGCCCTACTGGCCAGGACAGTGTGGTGAGTGCACCTGCTCAGTTTGTCTCTGTAATTCTGACCACTCAGTCCTGCATGATGTGTTCTGTGTTGTGGTGTGTGTGTGTCCCTAGGATTTTACAACGCCCCATTCAGACCCCTGGTCCCTGTTTGCCCTCAGTTCTCCTAGCCTGGGTCTGTCAGGGACTCCTCTCTGCTGGTGTCTGCTTTGGAGACAGGGATTGCTTCCAGCTGTCACAGCGCTCCACCGTCTTCTCTGCCGTGAGACCAGTCACACGGACTTCCAGAGCCTTAATTTATATACACAGCTATACTCTCACTCGCTCAAATAATTCCTGCCCTCTTGTTCTCCATGGTGTAAATTTTATAATTTCATCAAATGATTTACTTTCTCTTTTTTCCATTTTTGAAAAAGTTCCAAGAAAGAGTCCATAAAGTTGACCATTAAAAGTGGATTTTTCTTTGAGATCACCAGATGAGTTTCAGATGGGTCGTTTATCATCAGAGTACTCCTAGAAACTTCCTGAGGAGTTTGAAAGAAGGCCCAGACTTAGCGACTCAGTCTGTTCTGATTTCTGAACATCCAGGAGGATGTGTGGAGGTGGGAGAGCCTGTGGACCCAGGGCCTCTCAGCTGGCAGCCATTTTGACAGCTTTCCTAGTCTCAGAGCTGAGGACCTCAGCACAGATTATAAGGTAGAAGTTAAAGCACTTTATTTGTTTTCAAGATAAGGCCTCACTGTGTGTAGCCCAGGCTAGCCCAAGCTCACAGTACTCTATCTGCTGTTGCCTCCTGACTGCCGAGTCCAAAGGTCTCTGCTACCATGCTTGAAAAAAATCAGCATTTTTATTTATTTATTTATTTATTATTATTGGACTGGTCTGTTTTTCTCCACTGAGCAGTTTCTCTAGAGTCCGTCTCACTCTGACTTTGAGGGAGTGTGGTTTGTTAAGGAACAGTTTGCTCTCTGTGGGGGGTGGGGGTGGGGGGGCATATCCGAAGGCTGAGTGAGTCCCAGTGAGTGAGTGGTGAGTGGTTGCTTTTCTCTCCTTTGTTATCTGCTTCTCTAAAACACAGCAGGAAGCCACCGAGGGGAGGAGCGGCCTTCTGACTTTCCTTGCCTGGTGGCACGAGTGGGCTTCCCAAGCCAGCTCCAGCACCCCCGTCGGAGGGGGTACCCCCGGGCTGTCCAAGAGCCAGGAAAGGCCACCCCCCCAACAGCCCCCACACCTGGATAAAAAGCCCTGCAAGAACTTCTTCTGGAAAACCTTCTCCTCGTGCAAGTAACCCCACCCTGGGCATAGCACCCTGGCCACCCTGTGAGATGCCAACGAGACCTGAATAAAGACTGTCAATCAGCGGGGAGCTTTCTTCTTATGTCAGCTTTGCCTCCCCTGCCCTGTGAGAATCATTGGTTTCAGTAATGCTCGCTACCGACAACAGGTCAACTAAGGGATTGGAGATTCAGTGACCCCCTCCAAATAAAATGGTGGTGGCTCTTGCTCCAATCAGCAGAACCATTGGGCTTCCGTCCCCTTCCTGGTGCTGGGAGGTGAGGGTTATGTCTTCTCTTGGTCGACATGCACGTGCGCGCATTTGTGTGTGTGTGTTTGAGTGTGTGTTTGAGAAAAGGTCTGTCTAAGCTCAGGCTGGCCTTGAACTCCTATGTAGTTATGAGTGACCTTAAAATGATTTTCCTGCCTCTACCTCAAGTGTGGGGAATATGTCCAGTTCAAGGCTGTATATTTAAGAGTTCAAAACAGAGTTTATTCTTAGCTTTTGGAGGTAGGGTCTTACATGTAGCCCAGTTGGTCCTGAACTCCCAGCCTGTCTTGGTCTCTTGAGTGCTGGATACAGCCATGTACCACCACATCCAGCCCACTTCAGTCCAGCATGAAAAGTCTCTTCTGGCCCGAGGGTGGCAGAGCGCGTGCCCTGGGTCTGGATTTGATCCTCGGCAGGCACTGTGAACTTCACAAGCAAGCTAGCAACACTGTGTGGTGATTATTCCTCATATTTTAGCTAAAACTAATTTTAAAACTAATGTTATGCTATTAAGCTGACACCATGCTGACATGCTTATAAAAGTTATAGACAAATTCGTTACACAGCTGTTTTAATTAGTAATATGAATTTGTTAGTTCTTCCCATTGATTTTACTTGGTGAGGAAAGAGGTCTCCTGACAGAAGTTTCCCACCGGGCAGTGTGGCTCCCTTGCACCCTGTCCTCCATTCCACTTGCTTTAGAGACAGGGAGTCATTGTTTAGCGTTGTCTGGCCTGCATCTTTGTGTGCAGACTAGTCTAGCCTCTGATTCAAATTGATCCATCTATCTCTTCCTCTCTGTGCCAGGTGGGCCTCGGGATGTGTGCCACAGTGTCTGGCTTACCTTGACTTCTGAGACAGGGATCCCCCCAAAGCTAGCATCCAGACTTTGTCCAGTGAAATACTTTACACACACTTGTCACGTTAGTCTTCCCATTTCACCTCCAGTGAGTAGCGGTTAGATGAGAGATAGTTCTGTTTTCTACGATATAAAGCGACCAACTGCTGAACCCACAGCTAAGCAGAATTTTGGTCTTTTCCAAGGAAGATGGGGGGCAGATTGCTGTTGCCAAAATTAGCTTCAGTTCTCTCCCCTAGCCGTGAAATACTTTCTGGTTTATACACACCTAACTGTCGAGGCACACATTAAGAGAACACTGAATGTGAAGGTTCTGGATGCTAAACTTGCTGTCACTGTGTACATGTGAGGAAAACTGCTGGCATCCATCCATTCCCCCCACCCACCCCACCCCCCACTGTTAGGTGCAGGGATCAAACTCAGGTCACCAGTGTTGGGAGCCACAGATTTTACTCACTGAGTCACCTTTCGGGCTATAGGAAGGGTGTGGCGGGTTAGGTGTGGTGGTGTAGGGCAGAAGTCCCAGCCCTCGGGAGGTGGAGCCAAGAGGATTGCTGGGAACTTAGGACCTGCATGGGTCGCACACTGTGACTTAAACCTTCCCCTAAGTAGGCTACTGCCCTAGGCGGATCTTTCAGTGTGTGGAGAGAGACTGGGACTCAACTCCCTACAGCTAAACTCAAAGCTTACAGATCTAGAATTCCATAAGATTCTGAGAATCAGGCCTAAAATGGGGAAGGGCCCAAGGCTGCTGGAGATGCCAGGGTTTTATCTCCGGACATCTGGGGAAGCAGACTCCAAATGTGACTGCTGACTTGGCTCTGGGTCCTCAGAGCTGAGCTGGGTCATCCAAGCTGAATACGGCAACACGGCTCACACTTCTGCATAGCAGCCTCAGAGCAGTACTGGGGTCCACGTGTTAGTGGAAGGATCCGAGTGAGAGGCCAGATAGTCTCCAGAAATTGGTCTTAGAGTTGTTTTTTTTTTCTAGAAGAAAGGTGTACTAGAGTGTCACTGTGAGTCTTCTCTGCACCATCCATAAGACTAGACTTTCCCTTAACTGTGTCCCTGTGTCCCACTGAAGGACAATAAAGCTAATGATCTTGCCAGGCCGTCTATTAAGTCCAGGAGACTACGTCAGCTGGCATCAGTTAGCTGTTAGTTTAGACTGAGTTACTACGCTCAAGGTTGGTGAGAATGGGTGAATGCACGCACTCGTGAGCATCTGACTTCCCATACCTGGTGTCACGTGAAAAAATAAATAAATAGAAGCAAGTAGTGTCCACCTGTCACCTGACCCGGGGTGGGGGTTGGAGGCAGACTGGGAGTTCAGTGACTAGCCAATGTAGCTGAAATGGCCGGCGTCAGGTTCAACGAGAGGCTTGTCTCAAATAAGGCTGAGTGTCAAATAAGAAATCCCATTAACGGGCTGGCGAGGTGGCTCAGTGGGTAAGAGCACCCGACTGCTCTTCCAAAGGTCCAGAGTTCAAATCCCAGCAACCACATGGTGGCTCACAACCATCTGTAACAAGAACTGACTCCTTCTTCTGGTGTGTCTGAAGACAGCTACAGTGTACTTACATATAATAAATAAATCTTTAAAAAAAAAAAAAAAAGAAATCCCATTAACCTCTGACCTAGTGTGCTCGCATATGCTACTACACCATGACCCACAGGTACATAAACTACACACATAAATAAATGAAAAACCAGTAAAAGGGAAAGAGGTGCCTTCCTGGCTTTAGGATCTGGGCATGATTTCTTAGAGAACACCTTTTTGTTGGTTGGTTGGTTGGTTTTTGAGACCTGGTCTCTACATAGCCTGGCTGTCTTGGAATTTACTGTGTAGACCAGGTTGGCCTCAAACCAGAAGAGATCCTCCTGCTGCTGTCTCCTGAGTGCTGGGATTAAAGGTGTGCCCCATCACATCCAGTTTAGGGCATAGCTTTCTGTAGTCCAGTATGTGTATCGTCAAAGTGTGGCCAGTATCAACGAGACCTGGAGAGCTTTGATTCATCCATTCTAATTCCAGTATTTGGCATCAGATGTCTAAGTGCTGGGGAGGAATTCAGTATGAACAGTCCGTAAAGTCCTCCACAGGAGTTTGTCAGGAGTAACAGCAAAGGCTGCCACACGTTGAAGCCTTGGACCAGGAAACATAACAGACACACTCAAGTGTGCTGCAACAGTGCTTGCTGAAGGCACATTCCACATCTTCACTGGCAGCTTCATAGAAGGATGTGTTCCATGTGAACAAACCGGGAAGGAAACCTAGTTATCTAATAGAAGGAAACATCTTCTTTCTTGATGGGGAAGGAAGAAGCCAGGGCCAGGTGAGTAACCCGTTATTTATAAGTTGAGCCATTTTTGAAGCAGTGTTTTGTATCGCTGTGGTGGTTTGAAGATGTCACCCATAGCTGGGCAGTGGTGGCGCACACCTTTAATCCCAGCACCTGGGAGGCAGAGGAGGCGGATTTCTGAGTTCGAGGCCAGCCTGGTCTACAAAGTGAGTTCCAGGACAGCCAGGGCTACACAGAGAAAGCCTGTCTTAAAAAACAAACAAACAAACAAACAAACAAAAAAAAAAACGAAACCCCAGGATCTATTAAAGCTAAAAGTAACTTTTAAAATAACGCTGGCACCTGGGAGGCACGGCTTTCCTTTTTGAGATGATTTTTCCCAGGCTGGCCACAGATGATCCTCCTGCCTCAGCCTCTCTAGCAGGTAGGTAACAAGTACACTGTAACATCGCTCCTGGCTCATCCATGCGGATGGGAACCTGTCTGATGTACAGCAAGATGACTCAGCAGGCAAAGTGCTTACCTCCAAGCCTCGAAAACCAAGTCCATCCTTAGCGCCCACACGTGGAAGGGAAGAAAACCAAGTCCTACAAATTGCCCTCTGCCCTCCACATTAGCGCTGTGCAACATGTATCTGTGTTCACTGCAAAGAGAATAAGTATAAATCCCAAAGCAAACACCTATTCAAAATTATTTTAGTTTGAAACCTAATTTCATTTTAAAAAATCTTTTTTTTTTTCTTTTTTCTTATTTAAGCCAGGGTGCCCCTCTCTGTAACCTTGGCTGACCTGTAGTTTACTATGTAAACAAGTGTGGTCTCAGACTCACAGAGATCCTCCTGCCTCTGCCTCCCAAGTGCCAGGATTGTTTTAAAACTTATTTTTAGCTTTACTATCTCCTGGACTTCCAGGAACACACACATTTAAGATGTAACCCAAGGACAGGTGGTAGTCTCTTCAGAACGTCATTGCTTGGGGAAATCTCTTTGCCAGGACTATGCTGCTGTGTTGTCTGACAACTCTCAGCCAGCCTGCCTGTGACAGATTCAAGGCCATCTGATGCTAACACAGCACCTGACCGGTCGCTTTGATGTGTTTGGTCACATACAGTGTAGCATACACGCTATTTGATTTCCCTTTGATTTGTGTACTGTCACACTCGGAAGGGATTAGTGTTTCTGACAAACAAAGGCAGCTGGATGATCAACCATGGCTTTTATTTAAGGATTTCGAGGCACTGCGAGGATCGGGGAGGGGACTACTGGCATTAATATCAGCAATGGCTTTTATTTAAGGATTGAGGTACCACGAAGATGTGGGAGGAGCTGTTGATACCAATATTTGGAACTGGTGCTATCAGGCACTACAGGATGTAAAAGCTGCCTGCCGACAGATCTGCCTCCCGCTGTAGGAGGAGGCAGGTCAATCATGTTAATCTGCTCTGTGCACCCCACCTTCACCCCGACACTCAGTGCTGCATTTCCTTGTCAATGTGAGGCTGGGGTGTGGTTCATTAGGGAGCACGTGTACAGCATCTATGAATGAAGCCCTAGCTCAATCCTCAGTGCCCAGAACACACACACACACAGACACACAGATGCACGCACGCACGCACACACAAGAAGTGGGCTGGAGACTCTTGATAGCAGTCTTCTCCCAACATGTGTAAGTCACATGACCCGTAACTAGGCGCCTTTTCCCTGAAAGCAGACAGCACTAGAGATTGCAGAAGTTGCAGAACTCTGAGCAGAAACAGCGGAGAAAAACTAGAAGTGCTCTGGTCTGCAGACAGCAACCTGAGTCGCATTGCATGGGCTCATTTAATGACTCTTTCTAACCCCTGCTGGCAAAACATATTAGAAAATGGAACGGAGTTTCACAGTGGTAACAGCTTTACACCACTGAGTCAGATATTAGATGCCGTGGGTTAGACTCCGTGTCCCTGGGGTCCCCAAATGCAGTGTGTGCCTTTAAGCAAACAGCAACTGCATTTATTAGCTTGAGAAGTTCATGGCCACAATTGTTGCTGCTGGGCGCCTTTTCTCTACCCTTGTGTGTCTAAAACTCTATTGTTCAAGTTGGAGAGTGAGGACATCAAGTCCTAACTATATGAGAGGTTTTCACTGCCCTTGACCAGAACTTTCACTTGGAACCTAAGGCCTAACACATGCTAAGCACATTCCGGGAGCTGGAGAGATGGCTCAGTGGTTAGGAGCACTGGCCAGGCTTCCAGAACAGCCAGAGTCAATTCCCAGCACCCACATGGCTGCTGAGAGCTGTCTGTAACTCCAGTTCCAGGGGACCTGACACTGTCTTCTGGCCTTCATGGACATGAGGTACACAGATATACACGCAGGCAAAACACTTCCACAGGTAAGAAAACAAAACGGAAATCCCAGTACAGTAAAGGAGGTAGAGAGGCACATGCACAGCCCTGAACCGCTTTCCTGGAGCTAGAAGAGCACACATGGGGCAGGAGGTGGGTGAGGGGGGAGTGTGGGCGGTAACAGGACCATGGAAAGTTACTGACAGCAAAGCCCGTCTTCTCCGGTTTGGCTACGAGGAGTCTCGTTTGGCTCGTTTGGGTCGCTGTGGTTCCCCAGGCAGTGGGCTCCTCCTTGCTGATAGATTCCTGAGTGAATGCAAGCTCTGCACTTGCTGCAGCCGCAGGGCGAGCTCCGTGGTGCAGGCCTGCTGGACTGTCTCTGCCTTCCTTATGTCCCAGCTCAGAGCGACAGCCAGGGCTTTGGGATCCTCCTTGGAGACAGACTGCAGCGAGAATGAGAACCACTGAGAGAGACTGAGAGACACCGCGCCTCTGAGCCTCTGCGCCTCGCTGGGCTGCTCGCACTTTCTTCTCTTTAGACATAGGCCGGCCTGGAACGCACTATGATGTGCCTGTCTTGTCTTCCTTTCCTTTCCTTTCCTTCCTCCCCTTTCCCTTCCCCCACCCCCTTCTTTCTTTTTTTGTTTTTTTGGTTTTTTCGACACAGGGTTTCTCTGTATAGCCTTGGCTGTCCTGGAACTCACTTTGTAGACCAGGCTGGCCTCGAACTCAGAAATCCGCCTGCCTCTGCCTCCTGAGTGCTGGGATTAAAGGCGTGCGCCACCACCACCTGGCTATGATGTGCCCTTGATGGTACATGTTTACACATCTTTTTAAAATCTCCTAAGCACAACAGGAAATTGAACTATGCTCAAGTTAATATAATTCCCTTCCCTTCTACCCAGCATCAGGAGGTACTAGGTACACAGGGGCGAGACCACCACCCTGATGGACTCCCCTGTTGAGTGCTAGCTCTCTGCTCTTGAGTTAGCCAGCACAGGGTAGGCCCCATAAGCCTGCCTTTTTTATTTCCCATGGTGCTGGCGACCAAATCCAGGGTGTGAATGTCGGCCAAGTGCTGATCTTCGCCCCCAGCCGTGAGTTTGCCCTTGTGTGCGACTGTCCTGGCCTCAGAGCACTTGTGGATCTTTGACTCTTTATCCCTTGAAGCCACCGCAGAAGCTTCAGCCCACAGTTCTCCGACTGGGTCATTATCAATTTGGACAAGAGACTAATGTTTGGTGACCTGAGGGACTACACCCCTTTTCTTTTAAAAGTCACTTCGAGCTTATCGTTGGTGGCGCGTGCCTTTAGTCCCAGCACTTAGGAGGCAGAGGCAAATAGATCTCTGAGAGTTCAAGGACAGCCTGGTCTACAGAGAAAGTTCCAGGATAGCCAGGACTACCTCCCCGCTCAGAAAAGCCAGTTGGATCTATATTAAGTAAGATGTTTGCACATGCTCTGGCTGTGTGAAAAGGCAAACTGGCAGCTGAGCCGGCCTGTGGAGGTAAAGGAAAGCCACATACATGCCTCTGCACCTCCAAACATACGTCCATGGAAGGCATTCTCTGCAGTCTGGGTCCCTAGTTCTTGCCCACCTCCAAATCCTGACTAGATAAACTCAGCTCTGGGGCAGGCTTCTCCTTCAGTGTGGTAAGGATCTGGCTTCTGAGCAGCACTTCCGAAGCCATCTCTCTGCCGACGCCTGTGTCAACTGCATCCAGCTCTTCACTGAGGGCAGCTTTGGACTCTGCAATGTAAATGAGACAGCAGGCTATGAAGGCGCAGTGCCCAGCCGAGCAGGCAACCTCAGTGAGTGAGAGAGAAGCGTCCTTCCTAGGGACTGTCATCAGGATACTGGCCTGCTCCACAGACAAGGCCCCACCTCAGGGCTGCTCCTTGGTAGCTGCAGTGGGAGTCTTACCTTTCTGGTTGGACAAGATGTTGCCCTCTTTCTCCAAGGCCTGGAGGTAAAGTTCCAGGAGCTGCTTGGACTGGCGGGCTTCCTCTCTCTGGTCAAGCACCTGCTGGAGTGTGCTCTGCAGCCCCTGGACAGTGGCACAGCTTTGGCAGAGTTCCTGAGCCAGCTCTGCACATGGGATGTCGATGAGCGCCTGGCACCAGAGAGAGAAAGGCTCAGAGAAACTGCAAGACAGCCTCTAGCCCCAGAGAAAGGCTCTGAGAAGCAGTCTCTAGCTCTCCAGCACACCCATTTCAGAATCAGTTCATCTTTTCCTCAAGTTACTTTAAAGAGAAAAACGTTTGATGTTTCCAAAATTCTAGGGTGAAAACCGGCGTCAAAGAACAAAGTTAAGCCTCCTTAGAAATTCAGCTCCGTGGGTGCAGGACAGGTGGGCCGTGCCACCGGACAGGCGTAACAACTGGGGAGGCGGGGTGAGCTCAAACCCTGGAATCTCAGAGATGTGAGAACGGCAGGGATGGAGCCGCTTTCTGCACCTGCTTTGGAACATGGAACCATGACATCCAACTGAGAGGACCATGGGCACTGGAGCTCTTCTCCCTGATAACGAGGTATCTACATAGCCTTAGCCTTCAGCCAATGGCCTTCCTTTCCTGGATACTCCTCTCATGCTCGATCCCCAAGGGTACTAATCCCGGATTCCCACCACCCTGAGTAAGGTAAGTGCATTTACATGGCCCCACCCGCCCCAAAACAATGCGAACAGGCAAGGGTCATCTCAGAGCTGCCTCACTAAAGCCCGCCAGGGGAAAGGTCTTCACTTAAAAGGACTGTGCCGCAGGCTCCTGAAGCAGGCTTTTCTCTTCTACACTCCCTCCATACTCAGCACTTGCACCCAGCCAGACTGGACCCTACTCATCTCAGGCTCCACGTTCCCCCTCCTGCCTGTTATGCAGACATCCCAAGGACCACGGACACCCCCCCCCCACACCCTCACACACACACTCCTGACTTCCTCGTCAGGTGTACACCGGGCACCTGGGTACCCAGAAAGAACAATGAAACCGCTGCACTCGTCCCAGACCTCGCTTTCCCCTTCCGGTCGGTCCGGCATGTATGTAGCGGTGTCTGATCTCCTGATGGGAAACATGGGCTGTGGATTCTCCAGTCCTGCGCTCTGCCTTCTCTGGCTGGCAGAGAGGCAGAAGGTGATACCACACATGGGCTAGAGGGATGGCTCAGCAGTTAAGAGTATACACTAGCTGGGCGTGGTGGCGCATGCCTTTAATCCCAGCACTTGGGAGGCAGAGGCAGGCAGATTTCTGAGTTCCAGGCCAGCCTGGTCTAAAGAGTGAATTCCAGGACAGCCAGGGCTACACAGAGAAACCCTATCTCGAAAAAACAAAACCAAAAAAGAATACATACTGCTCTTGCAGAGGACCTGAATTCAGTTCCTGTGGGACCGCTAAAGGCGGCCTGTTTTCTGGTGGAGCTAGGTTCAAACCCCAGAGACCCAGCAGATTAATCTGCAAGGGACAGAAGGCCCATTTGCCATGTTCCCAGACACAGGCTCCTGACATGGGGCCCCAGCTCCATAATTCTGTGGCCGTCAGTCACATAGGCTGTCTTGATTCCACTCCAGTTACCTGGCAATAGCCAGGTAGGCCCGCCTACTACAAAAGGGGCTACTTGCCCGCTCCTCCCCCTTACTCTTTTACTCTCTTGCCTCTCTCACTTGTCTTGCTCTTCCTCTCTACCTTCCCTTCCCCCCTCTCTCCACATGGCTATGGCAGGCCTCTACTTCTCTACTCTTCTCCCTCTCTCTGCCTTTCTACAATAAACGCCATAAAGCCATGGACTGCCTCTTCTCATTGGGATCTGGTGTGCTGGAGCAATGGAGCAGGTCTTCCCTAACGAGCTGTGTCTAACCTCCCTCTTAGGCCTCCCTGCATTCCAGACACTGCTTCCTCACCAACCCAAGCCACCCACTGAGCAAGATGAGGACTCTCCTCCCCAGGGACCCAGCTGGAGCTCTTTCCCTGCCTCTTTCCCTACAGCCCCTGGCTAGAGTCCACCCGAGGGCCCACACTCTGTGCTCAGAACTTCGGAGGCATCTGCCCGAGTGTGAGAACCTGCTGTCCCTGGCCTCTGTGTGGCCTAGGGACCTCTGAGCCCAACTCCAGCAGTTCTGCTGGGACCTCAGACTGTGCATTCCCCCCCACCACCCCCAGAGTGGGTTCCTGTGGCATCTCTCTCTCTTTTTTAATTTTTTGGTTTTTCAAGACAGGGTTTCTCTGTATAGCCCTGGCTGTCCTGGAACTCACTCTGTAGACCAGTCTGGCCTCGAACTCAGAAATCTGCCTGCCTCTGCCTCTGCCTCCCAAGTGCTGGGATTACAGGCATGCACCACCACTGCCCGGCCATGGAACCCCATTTTTAACCCACAAGTTCCCAGCATTTATGCAGGGCGGCTCACTATTACTGGTAACTCTAGCTTCAGGGGACCCACACCTCTGGTCTCTACCAGCACCTGGACTCACAGACCACCCCCACAACACACACACACCACAAAGAGTCAATATAAAAAATTAAAAAACATTAGTATTGTTATTACTGTGTTTGTGGTGTATGTGAGTGTGGGCAGAAAGACACCAGGGTGTGTATGTAAGAGCAAGGGTGTGGGAGCAGAAGGCAGGCGACTCTGAGAATGGAGTCTCTACCACGTGGGTTCCGGGGATGGAAGTGACTTCCCTGGGCTTTATGGCAAACCTTTACCCACTAAGCCATGCTGCTGGCCCTGTTTCTTAAAAATATTTATCTATTTCCGTCATGTGTGTGGAGATGAGAAGACGGCCTGGAGATTTGAACTCAGGTCATCCAGCCTGTGCTACAAGCTGAGCCGTCTCTCCAGCCCAAGACTACATTTTAACATGTAACCTATGCTGAGCATTGACGGCATGCTCAAGTGAAGGATGAAGGATGTTAGCTGTTTATTCTAAATTTACCAGAAGGATAATTTTTAGTAGGCTCAGTGTTTTTTTAACACACACACACACACACACACACACACACACACACACACACACACACATATACATACACACATATATAACATCACTTGATTAAATGTAGGTTTATAGGCTGGAGAAATGGCTCAGTGGCTAAGAGCACTTGTTGCTCTTAGAGAAGACCCAGGTTCAATTCTTAGTACTCACACGGTGACTCACAACATCTGTAACCCCAATTCAGGGACTCTAACAGGCAAAGACATGTACACATGTATGTATGCAGGCAAACACTCATATACATAAAGTAAAATCCTTTAAAAAGAGTTAGGTTTAGGCAGGATTCTCTTAGAAGTCTACAACTATGTCTTGGATGCATGGGTTCTTTGGGCTTTTGGTGGTGGTGGTGTGTGTGTGTGTGTGTGTGTGTGTGTGTGTGTGTGTGTGTGTGTGTGTGTGTGTTTGTTTTGCTTCTTGAGACAAAGTCTTCTATGAAACCATTGCTGGTTTGGAGCTGTGTGTACCGGGCTGGCCTTGAGATCACAGATACCTGCCCTGGAAGTGCTGGACCTAGACATGAGCCACCATGCCTGGCTTGTACTGTCCTTGGCAAAGCAGCTCCATTGATGCCAATGCTTAAATGGATATTAAAACCCTTTTCTTTAAAAAAAAAAAAAAAAAGCCGGGTGGTGGTGGTGCACGCCTTTAATCCCAGCACTCCGGAGGCAGAGGCAGGCGGATTTCTGAGTTCAAGTCCAGCCTGGTCTACAAAGTGGACAGCCAGGGCTATACAGAGAAACCCTGTCTCGAAAACAAAAACAAAAAAAAAACCCAAAAAACAAAAACAAAAAAAAACCCTTTCTTAATAAACAACTTTGCTTCAAAAACAAAACAAAACAACCCCCACCCCAAACCAAAACCCCAAAACTATATGAAGAACAAAAAACCAAAAAACTAGACATGGTTGTGCATGTCTACAAGTCCACCCTTCAGGAGGCTGGGACAGGAGAATTACTTGCTAAGACTTTGTGGTTAGCTTGGGTATAGAGACCTTGTCTCCAAAATACACAACAACCCAGGCCTGAGGACGTAGCTCTGTTAGTAGCACATTGGCAAGTGTGACCCTACGTCAGGAACTTAGATAAGCCAGCATAAACTGGAAGACAGTATGGGAGTACTGGAAGCCCAGCGATGCTATGGGTACATGGCGAGTTTAGGGCCAGTCTGCAATCCCTAAGACTGGCTCAAATCAACAACAACAAAATTGCTTCACAAGGAAAAGTGTACAGTGTTGATGTTGACGCTCTCAGGAGCCGGTCTGAACTCAGAGACATGTTAGCTTGTTAGGCAGTTTAAGAAACAAACGAGCCGGGCGTGGTGGTGCACGCCTTTAATCCCAGCACTTGGGAGGCAGAGGCAGGCGGATTTCTGAGTTCGAGGCCAGCCTGGTCTACAGAGTGAGTTCCAGGACAGCCAGGGCTACATAGAGAAACCCTGTTTTAAAAAACCACAAACAAACAAACAAAAAAGGAACAAACAGAGTCGAAGTGAATGTCTGAGGTTCACAAGGCCCTGGGTTTGATTTCCAGTATTGAAAACAAGCTGATGATAAAATGATCCTCGATTTAGGGGCTGGAGAGATGGCTTAGAGGTTAAGAGCACTGACTGTTCTTCCGAAGGTCCTGAGTTCAAATCCCAGCAACCACATGGTGGCTCACAACCATCCATAATGGGATCTGATGCCCTCTTCTGGTGTTTCTGAAGACAGTAGCAGTGTACTCATACGCATAAAATAAACAAATCTTTTTTTTTTTAAAGATTTATTTATTTATTATATTTAAGTACACTGTAGCTGTCTTCAGACACTCCAGAAGAGGGAGTCAGATCTTGTTACAGATGGTTGTGAGCCACCATGTGGTTGCTGGGATTTGAACTCCGGACCTTCGGAAGAGCAGTCGGGTGCTCTTACCCACTGAGCCATCTCACCAGCCCCAAAATAAACAAATCTTTAGAAAATAAAAAAAAAATAAAGAGCTTGCATCTCTAGTGTGCTAGAAGCACGTTTTCATCCTCCACACGGCCCAGAGCTCTCTTGATGGTCGCCTTTCTCCTTTCCTCCTTACGAAGCATACCCAGCTTTGTAAGCCCTTTCTGTTTCTCCGAGACTCTTGTACATTCAGTTTGACTTGTAGCTGAAGATGAACTTGAACTTCAAGCCTTCCTTCCTTCCTTTAGCTCCATGATGTGGGAAGCCGTTGCAGAGTGGCAGTTACAGAGTGGCAGTTACAGAATGGCAGTTGCAGAGTGGCAGCTGGCTACTGCTGGCCACCACACATACATAGGCAATAAAGGTTCTTTTGCCAAGATGAGAGAGAAGTTAACCAATCAGATGTAGGCATACAAATGAAGTGATTAGCATAACCCAAGCACAACCAATCCAGGTGTGAGTCACGCCTCTCCTAGGCCTATATAAGCAGCACCAGTTCTGGGCTTGGGGTCTTTTCGCCTCTACAATCAAGCTCTCCCAATAAACGTGTGCAGAAGGATCCTGTTGCAGCGTCGTTCTTCCTGGCCAGTTGAGCGTGCTCGAGATCATAGTATTGAGAATACAGTTCTACACACACACACACACACATACACACACACACACACACACACACACACACACACACACACACACACACACACACGCTCGATTTATCCTGCTAGGGATCCATGTTAGGCAAGCTCTGTACTAAATGAGCTGCATCCCAGGCCCCACGTTTTGGAATCAGGAGTCTCCCAGTGTAGCTCTGGTTGGTCTGGAACTCACTCCGTAGCCCAGGCTGGCTGCTTAGCAAGCCTCCCTCCTTAGCCTCCCAAGTGCTAGGTGACAGGCGTACACTACCGTGCCTTCTGCT